>NC_067221.1:29349006-29667381 GCF_019924925.1 Ctenopharyngodon idella
GATGTTGCAGTGTGATCAAGAGTTCGGTTCAGTCATCAGAATCTGTGTGTGTGTGTGTGTGTGTGTGTGTGTGTGTTCAGACTCCTGCAGGCCAGAAGGGCTCGTGATCAGTGTCGCTCTGACATGAGAGATCTCCAGCAGCAGCTGTCTGACATCCACGACGAGCTGGACAGCGCCAAGAGCTGCGAGGCCGGAGCGAGAGACGGGCTGCTGCAGGTACGAGCTCGTTGGGCTGAGGTGGTGTGGGTGAAGCGAGACTCTAAGCTGCTGTCGTCTCTCAGGATCTGTGCGTGCTGCAGGGCGAGTTCGAGGCGCTGCAGCGGGTGCAGGAGGAGCAGGAGGAGGCGTTACGCCGCAGGGAGAGGGAGCTGACGGCCCTGCGAGGAGCGCTGGAGGACGAGATCTCTGCTCACGCCACAGACCTGCAGACACTGCAGGAGCAGCAGCAGCAGGAGATTCACCGACTGCTGGAGGCCACCGACCAGGCCAAAGAGGCAAGGAGCTCACAAACACCTGGGTTACCAACACACGAAATCACACAAAAACACACCTAAGAAGACAAGGAGAGATGCTTTCACCAGAGCATATTGACTAGGGCTACTCACACTGCGCTCATCGTGGTGCTAAACCCCCGCTTTCACTTACACCTGCAATTTAGACCCTAACTTAACTTTTTTTCATGAAACCTTGCTCCGGTGCAGGATTAGAGTCGCTTTTGCGCGGTTAACCCTGCATTACCTGCTAAACCTGTGCGGTGTGAAATGATGCAGTGTTAGATGCTAGTGTTAGATTCAGACAGCCAATCATGTGCCTCATATTCACATGCTTTGACAGTCACAGAAACACCGCAGGTTTGACTGGAACCCCTCGAGTAATATTGGGTAGGTAAACAACACGCAGTTGAATAATGTAAAGAGTATCTTGTACAACATTAACCTCAAGTATTAAGCATTAAGATGAAATTAAAAATGAACTGACATACACACACACAGTGTTTCTTGACTCGATGGATGTCTGTCCGTCCGTCTAGAGTGTGGCGCTGCTGGGACGGAAGGTTCTGGAGGTGGCGGAGGAGAAAGAAGCCAGTCAGACGCTGATCTCAGACCTGACGCAGACTAAAGCAGAGCTCATGCAGAAGACCGGCGCTCTGGAGGAGCAGATCTCCTCTCTCAACCTCCTCATCCAGCAGAAGGAGACGCAGGAGACGCAGCTCAGAGAACACGTGGAGCAGCTGATGGTGAGATGAACGTGAACATACACCAATAAAACTGACTTGTGCTTCTCGATTGAGCTTGTTGACCATGATCCTCTGTAGAAATCATGAGCTGATTCACCTGATCGACTCGTGAATCATTTCAAACTGTCTGAATGAAGCTTCTCTTGATGATCAGGTGGAGAAACAGAATCTGGAGGAGGAGCTGCAGGAGGTCAGACAGCAGGAGGAGCACATGTGTGGAGCCAACCGAGCGCTGACCAGACACCTGGAGGACACGCAGGTAACCTGTCTGACCGTCTGTCTTTCTCTCTCTCTCTCTCTCTCTATCTTCATAAGCTTCAAGAACTGTATGTTCTTCAGTAAAAGTGAGAGTTATTAATAAGAATGTATTAATTCAAGTCATTCTGTGTTGATCCGTCTCTCTCCGTCTGGTGTGTGTCTCAGAGTGAGCTGAGCAGGTTGAATCGAGCTCACCGTGAGCTGAAGGAGAGGTTTGAGGAGGAGAGCCGACAGATGGAGGAGCTGCGGAGGAGACGCAGTGAGTTAGAGGAGGAGAGGAGGAGCCAGGAGCGAGTGTTTGAGCGGCTGCAGGAGGAGGTGAGAGGAGACGCGTGACTCCTGCGTCTGATGGACAGTGGCTCTGATCTCTCTCATTCTGTGTGTGTGTGTGTGTGTGTGTGTGTGTGTGTAGATGAGTGCGGCGGTCGTGAACTCAGAGCAGGAGACGCAGCGGCTGCAGGAGGAGGTGGACGTGCTCAGAGATCAGAGCCACAGAGAACTGGACACGCTACACACACAGCTGCACAACACACACACACAACTACACACACACACACACGCCGCACAGGAACACCAGAGAGAGGTGCACACACACACACACACGCACTGTCTGAGACTCTTTAGCCACCTTTCCATTCGTACATGATTGTTGCGTTTCGCCCCCTAGTGGCAGTTGCACAATTATTCACGTAAATGTTTATGCAACCAGCTGTTTAATCACTGTGGTAAAATGAATGAATAATGAATGAATGAATATATCCACACAAAACAAATTATCAGTTATAAAATAATTATTTTGGACAGAATAATTAATAACTGGCCATTTTACAGAAAATGTTTTAGTGGAAAAACAGGATAATTCTCACCTCGCGCTCTTAGTTTGGAGCAGAAAACATCACATCTGGTCGGGCGGTTGCGTACAGTGTAGCTGCAAAAGTTTCAAGACATATTTCAGAGCATCTGAAGCTGAAATCACCTGTGAAAATTCTGCACATGATTGTTACAGCAGCTCCTGTAATTCTCCTCTGGAAACAAATGACGGTCGGTCTGAGACAGTGGAGAGGCGGCTTTACAGTCCAGCACATCAGATTCACTTCAGTTTCACACTCTGCTTAGTGTTTCTTTCATCATGTGTGTGTGTGTGTGTGTGTGTGTGTGTTCAGCGGTGTGTGCTGGAGGAGAAACTCTCTCGCTGTGAGTTTGATCTGAATGAGGCAGAGCTGAAATCTCAACAGCTGCAGAAGAGAATTAAAGACCTGGAGGAGAATCGACACACACACGACGACAGACACTACAAACTCATGGAGGTACACACACACACACACACACACACACACTGAAGATGACTTTTTAGAAGCACATGTGTTTCCCACGATGCATCCGTGTGTGTGTGTTTAGGTGCGAGTGTGTGAGCTGGAGAGGAGTGTGATGGAGGAGCGCAGCGGCTCAGACTCGCTCATGAAGAGGCTGGAGAGAGGACGAGAGCAGGTCACACACACACTCTCACACACACACACAGACTTCTGGTTTGTGTGTGTGTAAGTAGGTCATGATGGCGGTCAGTGTTTAATGGACTGTGTCTTTCTGACCCTGTTCAAGCTCTGTAAAGACAAAGAGTCTCTAGTTCTCCAGTTGTCTGCTTCTCTATTTCCGTTCTTCATTCAACCGTGTTTCACTAATTGGAGTCGGTCAGTTTCATCCCAATCAGACACCTGTGGAACCTGCTCAGAATAACACACACCATCATCATCATCATCATCATTACACTCGATGTGTGTGTTTCCTGCACTATAATACATGCATTATATTGAGCAGTTATGATACATAATCGTAATACTGATATAATTCTGTTCTGTGGAGAGGAATAAAACACACATGATATAAGAGAAGATTATATGAGATATAAATGATGACTCTAACTGTGTGTGTGTGTGTGTGTGTGTGTGTCAGATGGAGCAGGTGAGAGCAGAACTGCTGCAGGAACGAGCCGCTCGACACGACCTGGAATGTGACCGAATCCGTCTGGAGCGACAGGTAATCATTCAACACTCACATACGGGAATATAAAAATATCAAATCAAGCGGTTCTCTGAGTTTAGGAGCCGCTGTCTTACGGGTTTGTATGAGTATTCTTTAAGATCATTAGTCTCCTGTCCTGCAGAATAAGGATCTGCGGAGCCGCGTGTCTCAGCTGGAGGGATCTCAGCGCTCCGGGACGGACGCCGCCATCTCCAAACTCCAGCTCCAGGTTCACGAGCTGGAGGAGAGGCTTCTGGGAGAGGAGAAGTGAGGAAACACATGACACAGATCTCTTTACTGCGGTTTCTGCTGGTCTGACGTCTCTTTCCTCTCAGAGAGAACGGAGAGCTGCAGCAGCTGAACCGCCGGCTGGAGCGCCGCATGAAGGAGCTGACGCTGCACCTGGAGGAGGAGCGGCTGTCGCTGCAGGACCAGAGAGATCAGGTGACCAGAGAACGGCACACACACACTGTCCTGCAGGGGGCAGAAGGAACGTCCCACATACCAGCAGGAGTGATGGGAACTGTGGCTCTCTTTAGGGATCCAGATCAATTTAGAATAAATTTAAGTACTTTAGGAGTGCATTAAACTGTGTTAATTTAGAGATGATGGGACGTCACCAACACACACTCACTGAACACCGTGTGTTTGCAGCTGGCACTGCGTCTGAAAACACTGAAGCGTCAGCTGGATGAGGCCGAGGAGGAGATGGAGAGGCTGGAGAACAGCAAGAAGAAGCTGCAGAGAGACCTGGAGGAGCAGCAGGAGCTGAACGAGCAGCTGCACACCGAGCTCTGCGGCCTCAGGTGAGAGGGACATCACACACACTCACACATACACACACACACACACACACACACACTCACCTCTGACCCGTCTGAACATCTGTCTGCAGGCGCAACAACAGACCCAATAAACTACAGCCTACAGCTGATGATGAAGATGATGATGAAGATGAGACTGACGCAACACTAGACACACAATAACCTCTGAACATGTAACTCATCACAACTACAGTAAACCAGCTGTCACTCAGAATCAGGTTAATTCATGAGTTCACTCTCACTCCTCATCATGTGTGTTTGATCAGAAATCACTGTAAGATAAATATGGTTCATATGTTTTAATAAAGCAGATATCAAACTACCTCTCTCTCCCATCATGCTCTCAGATGGTTCTTTACCATGGTATCAAGGTATACTGTTCAAACGTTTGGGGTCTGTAAGTTTATTAATGATTTTGCTGCATTTATTTGGTCAAAAATACAGTAAAAACAGTGAAATATTATTATAATGTCAATCAGCTGTTTTCTATGTGAATATATAGTAAAGTGTAATTTATTCCTGTGATCAAAGCTGAATTTTCAGCATCATTACTCCAGTCTTCAGTGTCACATGATCCTTCAGAAATCATTCTGATATGATGATTTGCTGCTCAAGAAACATTTATGATTATTATCAGTGTTGAAAACAGTCATATTTCTGTGGAAATTGTGGTACATTTTATTGAATAGAAAGTTCAAAAGAACAGCATTTATTTGAAATAGAATCTTTTGTAACATTATAAATGTCACTTTTGATCAGTTTAATGCATCCTTGATAAATAAAAGTATTAATTTCATTCTCATAAACAAGTGAAGTGATGTTTCGGTGATGTAGTGCATGTTTAGCTCAGATTGAGCTGCTCTTCCATAACGAGGCGGATCAATGGATGTGTGTGTTCGGACCGTCCCATCAGAGCTTTAATGCAGTGACACGTCGAGTGTGTTCAGTCACATCAGACACACACACGCGACCATGAAGCATCACTGCGCCATCAAACACGGCGTCTTCAAAGAGTTCCTGGCCGAGTTCCTCGGGACCTTCGTGCTGGTGGTGAGTTTCTGTCATTCACTTATTAAACAGATTTATTCTACACACACTGACAGAAATATTTAACATTGTACTGATATTTAATAAAGTATTGTTCATGTATGTTTCTCATGATACTTTGGCCCTGTGTGTGTGTGTGTGTGTGTCAGTTGTTCGGCTGCGGGTCGGTGGCACAGACGGTGTTGAGCAGAAACACTCTGGGAGAACCGCTGACCGTCCACATCGGCTTCAGCACCGGACTCATGATGGGCGTCTACGTGTCCGGCGGCGTGTCGGGTAAAACACACACACACGAGCTTCCACAGGTTATAAAACATCACACACACTGAAAAACATGATCTTCTAACTCTTGTTTTCCAGCACAAACATCTAAACATCTTTAAATCAAGATACATTTACTGGAGAAGAGAAATGACTTTTGTTTTCTGGAAAAATCATCAAAATGAAGTGAGTTTGTGCTTAAAACAAGAACAAATATGGATAGTAATACGAATGTTTAGATGAACAGAAACAGTGAGGAAGAACGTCATGTTTCGCAGTGTGTGATGATGTGTGGTGTTGTTGTCATGGACGCTCACACGTGAGCTGGAATAACACCATCTGATCATTGGATTTCCCAGAACGGATCAATAAATCCTATTGGTCCACATGAGTTGACAGTGGTTTGGTTGTGTTTGTTTGTCAGGTGAGACAACTGAGATGTTTTTCTGTGATTGACACATTGATCTGATCGGTCAGGCTTGAATGAACCGAGGTCATACAGCGCCTGGAGCGTCAGGACGGATCCATTGATCTCACAGCGTGTGTGTGTGTGTGTGTGTGTGTGTGAGAGAGAGTGTGTGTGTGAGAAAGAGTGTGTGTGTGTTACTCGCTGTGAGTGTAACTTTTGTATGTGTGTGTGTGTGTTTATAGCACTATTACAATGTCTTTCTCGGTACAATCGGTGTTATTACAGTGTTTGTCAGTTTATGATAAACAACTTCAGTTTTTTCAACATTTATGTGATTAAAGTCGAGTCGACTACTCTCTGATGATGTCATTAATGAACAAATACGCCTGACCCTCGAGCTGAGACTGAACGCGGGTCATCTTGTGCACATCTGTCATACGGCAGCGCTGCCCACTAGGCTACTGTCCTTCATTCTTATCAGTTCTTGTCTTTGGGTCGTAATATTTCTCACAGATTTCTGCTCGTTCTAGATCAGATACAGATAAAGCAGCATAGTAAAGATTACCTTTATATGAATGGCAGCATCTCTCTACTAATAGCGAAGCTGTGTGTTTTAGTTACTAAGAAATATACGCAAGAACTTTTCAGTTTCTAAACTATTTTATAGATAAATCACAGAACAGTGTCAAATACATTTCTGCACTCCTGAATGATTCTGTGTGTGATCTGCTCGTGATTTGTGAGCTACTGTCTGTGTGTGTGTGTGTGTGTGTGTGTTTGTGTGTGTTTGTGTGTGTGTGTGTGTGTGTGTGTGTGTTATGCAGCAGTGCATTAGTTTAGAAAAATGATTAACTTACTGTACAATAAGCTGTTTAAACATGCATTCACCTGATCAATATTGAGCATCCACAGATGGTAAAATCAAACATTGTGGAGTGCTCTCAGAGTATGCATTAATTTGTCATTTTAACTGTTTGGAAATGGAGTGTAAAAGTGGACTTCAAAGATTTCTTATCCTGTTGCGCCCTCTATAGGCCATGACCAGCGACTAGTGAACATCATGCTTAAAGCATCATGGCAGAGCATTAAAGGATTAGTTCACTTTAAAATGAAAATCAGTCCAAGCTTTACTCACCCTCAAGCCATCCTAGGTGTATATGACTTTCTTCTTTCTGACGAACACAATCGGAGTGTAGCTGACTCGACGTAGGAAGGTGTAGGATGTGGCATAAGCAGTTTGAACAGCGAGAGTTTTACACTTTCTTCGTAACTTCAATACGGAAGGCGGTCTGGCGGAAGCTAGATATTTTACTTCATAACTTGTTTAAATATGGATATTTTTTTACACAAACGCATCGCTTCGCTTCAGAAGGCCTTTATTAACCCCCAGAGCCGTGTGGAGTACGTTTATGATGGATGGAGACACTTTCTTCAGCTCATACTCATTGATCCTGTTCTCTGCCATTATAAAGCTCGGATGCGTCAGGATATTTATTAATATTTCTCAGATTGTGTTCATCAGAAAGAAGAAAGTCATATACACCTAGGATGGCTTGAGGGTGAGTAAAGCTTGGGCTGATTTTCATTTCAAAGTGAACTAACCCAATTCCGCATAATTGCAAAATTGACAGTTTGTTCTGTAAATATGCTTCTATTTTTACAGAATTATTGTGTATTTTTCAATGTGAGATATCAATGGCTGATGTTTGTTTCCTCAGGCGGTCACCTCAATCCGGCCGTGTCTCTGGCAATGGTGATCCTGGGGAAGCTGAAGATCTGGAAGTTTCCCATCTATGTGACGGCGCAGATGCTCGGGGCGTTCGTTGGCGCGGCCGCGGTGTTCGGACTGTATTACGGTGAGTTTGGTGGGATCCGGTGGTTCCCCGTGTGTTTCGGATCTGATTAATGCGTGTGTTTGCATGTTCAGATGCCTTCATGGATTTCACCAGCGGGATCCTTTCCGTGACGGGAATCAACGCCACAGGACACATCTTTGCGTCGTATCCGGGGAGACACCTGACCGTCCTGGGCGGATTCGTGGATCAGGTCAGTCTAGATCCGACACCTTCAGTCAGGGTTTGACCGCAGTAACCCAGACTAATGCACATCGATCAGCTCAGCGTTTCTACCCAAAAACACACAGATCCGGTTTGAACCCGGTGACCTGATTCAGATCCTTCTGTCCTCAATAAACCAGTGTTTCCAGTGATTTACTGTCTGTGGCTCCAGCTGAAGCTCACCTGATCTCCGTCTGACAGGTGGTGGGAACGGGAATGCTGGTGCTCTGTATCCTGGCCATCGTGGACGGGAGGAACATCGGCGCTCCGAAAGGCGTGGAGCCGCTGGCCGTGGGTCTGATCCTCCTGGGCATCAGCGTGTCGATGGGGCTGAACTGCGGTTACCCTCTGAACCCGGCGCGAGACCTCGGCCCGCGCCTCTTCACCGCCGTTGCTGGATGGGGGATGGAGGTGTTCAGGTACGAAACGGGACAGAAGCGCATCAGTGACTGATCTGGAGTGTCTGACACACACGCCGTGTGCTGCTGCTCTAATTAGCAGAATGTGTTACCTTCCTAAATATAGTGCCAAATTCACACTGTAAAGGTGGCACAGAAGCGCTTCTGAAGTGGCAGTTAGGTGTTTTTACGCAGACTGTTTAATGCTGCTCAGAGGGGACATGAATGCACCTGTATACTTTGATTCTAGGGCCTCAGCCGTGTCAGAGCTGGGGTTATTTAGTGCAGGAGTACATCTTCACACAGAGCAGCCTCACTGGGGTTTACATCAGTGTCTGGAGCTTCAGACGTTCATGTTGACAGTCACAGCGTCTGTGTTTGTTCCCAACATGTGCTGGAGTTAATGAGCTCTGATGGTTAATTAATGTGCCACACACACACACACACACACTAACCTCTATTGATCAGTTCATTACATAATATCACATGCACTCAAGAGATTTAAATGTGACTATGGATGCAGAATCACATTTCTCTCTCACACGTTTGTTTGACTGTATTAGTAAGTTCATCTCATAGACTTCTATTGTTTTTCTATCAGTATAATAATATTTTCTGTCTAACCCTAAACTAACACCCTCACAGAAACCCACGCGAAACACTAGATTTAAACGTAACTAGTGAGCATATGTGAAATGTAGTTATGATTATGATTGTGAAGCTGCTGCAGAATCATGTGATATATTGTGATGATTGTGTATATGTGTGTGTGTGTGTGTGTGTGCAGCACTGCTGATTACTGGTGGTGGATCCCCGTCGCCGGGCCGCTGGTGGGGGGCGTCGCCGGCGCTGTAATCTACTTCCTGTTGATCGAGCTGCATCACTCCAACCACAACGACAAACCTCACGAAGAGCCCGAGGAAGAGGAGGACGAGGAGGAAGAGGAGGACAGCAGCCTGAAGGACAAATACGAGATGATCAACATGAGCTAGAAAACCAGAGACGAGGAGAAATGAGAACAGAATTCCTGTCGTCATCAAGTAAAGCTGGTCATTTTCATACTGTAACGCTGTTTGTCCATCAGCAGACGATTAAAGTAGTTCCACCTCATTTAGACTCTTTACAGCTCTAATAATGATCTGGGTTTTACTGAAGTGCTTTAACAACACACAAACTTCACATCTGTACACTGAAAACATGATGTTCTTCCTCAGTGTTTCTGTCTTGTTTTCCAGCACAAACATCTAAACATTCTTAAATCAAGATACATTTACTGGAGAAGAGAAATGACTGAAGATATTACGTCTTTTTTAATGGAAAAAAATCATCAAAATGAAGTGAGTTTGACAATATCTGCCAATGACATCAGAAAAATCATCTTGTTTTCCCGTTGAATTAAGATTATTTTTCTGACTCCATTGGCAGATATTTGATCTTGATTTAAGCACGAACTCACTTAACTTTGATACATTTTCAGTCATGTTTTTAGTCATTTTGCTCGATTTAAGAATGTTCAGATATTTGTGCTGGAAAACAAGGCAGAAACACTGAGGAAGAACATCATGTTTTTTGCGGTATAACGTTGTCCCATAATCCTCCACTGTACAGAAAGTGTGATTTTATGTTGCTGCTGAAGATAATATTGGACTGAACCCACAATAATAGTTTAAATGGCTTTTTAAAGTGACGGATGCACTGAAACACGTCAGGAATTCTGCCCAGATTTAAGCAAAAATCACCAAACAAAAGCATCAGATTGTCAGAAACATCCTGCAGACAAGCGTGTGTGTGTGTGTGTGTGTGTGTGTGAAGCTGGCGTCACGTCACACGCGTGAACTGAAACATAGCGGTTCGTGGCAAATCTTTCCGTTTGTCATGAACCTCAAAAGTTTTTCCACTAGATCACGACTGTTGAGTTTTCATGTTAACTGTAAGTTGTGTTTCACCTTAATGTCATTCATATACTTTCTACATTATTTATGTTTATAATTATTGTTTGTGTGTTTGTAGATCAGGCTTCTTCTATTGACTTTTTGGTTTTGAAATCCTTTCGTAAAAAGTAGATAAACATCTTTTGTAATGAAATCCTATGACATCGACTGTATATTTGTGTTTTTTGCTGAAATAAAGAAGAAACTTTTACAGCAAACTGGTCTTTCTTCCAAACACACATCAGATGTTTGAGTCGTGTGTTTCTGCTGCCGTCTGCTGAGGGTGAATGAAGACGTTCATCTTCACTTCTGTTTTTATTTTAGTCTTATCAATATATTTTAGTTCCTATTTCAGTTAACACATGCTAATGCCTTATATAATGTATAATGTTTTTTAAATTAAAAGTAACTATTCCCTGTTCGGTCCAGATCACACATGGTGTGTATCGGTTAACATACAACTAGGTAAAAACTACTGTTGACGAATGTGCTTTATTGAATTGTGCTTTATTAAAAGGTCCCGCCTCTGATTGAGCGATGGCCAATCATGGTGTGGAATGTGATGAAATTTAGGGACATTCCATGCATCGACTCTAGGACAAAGGATTAAAAACAAAAACTGAACATATTTTATGGTTTTAGTCTGAAGCAGTGCATGATAGTTATAATTTAGTTTTTTGTTGTTAAATGTAATTTTGAATTTTAAGTTGAATTTTTCTTCTTTTCTTGAGTTCATTGTGTCAGTTTTTGTTGCATTTTGAGTTAACTTTAATAACCTTTATACAGATTACATGTTTCAACAGAGATGAAGCAAAACTTGATAACATCTTTCTCTTTCCATTTAACCTGTTAATTGAGTCACTTGGCCTGTTTTTTCATTGCCTTTTCCCCTATCACATATATTAGTAATCGTCATTCATGAAACTCACAAACACTCAAAATTCATCCTGTGAAAACTATTTTGAAAGTCAAAATTATTTTGTAAAATATATATTTTGTGTACAATAAAAAGTTTCATTCAGTACATTTGATTTACAGTAAACTTCTCAGACCTTTTAACACTTTTTTTTTTTTGAAGCTGTTTTCACTTCTGCAATAATCGTCTGTCTTCTCTAAAAGAGGTCTGTATTCCACCGCATTCATGAACTACCACCAGTCAGAGAAAGGGTGGAGACAGTTAACGGATTAACCCACTGTGTTTTCCCTTTACAAACAGTGGCAGAACCAGCAGCCAATCAGAGCGGAGAGTCTTTTCCCGTGAGTCACTCAGGCCCCTCCCACCGTCTCTCAAACACTCTCTCTACCTTGAGCCGCTCTTCAGATCCCACAGAAGAGCAGAAGTGGATCCACAGGAAGACTCTCGGTTCCCTCCACTGATCATGAGAGTCCTGAGCGCTTTTTTCCTCATGTGTGCGTTCACTGCGTCTGTGACCGGAGATTCAAACATCACAGGTGAGAAGAACCTGATTCCTGAAACATACCGGCACATGCTGCTCTTATTTTAGTCAGACACAGTGAACTTCACTCTGTAATTGCATGTTCTCGGAGAGGCTCTTTGAACGTTTGCCATGGAAAGAGCTGAAAGCCACAGAACAGCATGATGGGATGGGGTTTCTCTAAAATTACACATCTGGTTTATTTTCAGAAGCTGCGGCAGAGACTCTCAGCTCTACTCCAGTGAAGACGCTGCTGAAGTCCAGCTTTCATCTGTATCACAAGGGGAAGGTGTTTGAGGAGACCTGCGCCCTGGTCCCGTTCAGGTCCGAAAGCCTCCTCAGATGCGGCTACAACCACAGCCATCCTCTGGTGCTGATCATTCACGGATGGACGGTACGTCAGACACACAAACATGAAGGGAACGTGATGAGAGAGAAGAGTCCTACAGAAACCGGTTCAGATGAATCTGAGCCCAGCTCACAGGGAACGTCGTGTCAAGGTTCTCTCAAAGTCATGAACAAACGTTCTTCCAGTAACATTATTAGAACGTTCAATCAGAGTTATCTGGTCTTTAAGAATGTTCCAATACGTTACCACAAAAACATTATTTATACATCATTCATGGAACGTTTTTAAATGTTTAAGTTGGACGTTCGTCTAACGTTTTTAAAATGTTATTACTTGTGAGTGTTAATTTTGACAGCAAATTTTGATTTAGTTTTAGTCATATTTTAGTCATCGGAAATTGTTTTAGTTTTAGTCTAAATCTACAGTAGATTTAGTCGACTAAAATCTAATTTAGTTAAATTGTAATGCATTAAGCATTTCTCTAACAATACACAGATCCAGTACACTGATATACATCTGATATTCTCCAAACTGTTTATGTTCACTTAAGACAACCAGCTGTACTTTACTCGCCAAAGCGGACGGTTTTTGACCGTTCAAGTGCAAAAAGACACGAAAGAGCAAAATTCATACTTTTCAGGGATTGACACTTATCATTGAGGTACTATTATAGTTCTCATTTAAAATTTTAATTAGATTGGATTTTTAGTTTTTCTGCTTTTAATTTTAGTTAAAAGTTTTAGTAATTTTTTGTGTTTATGTCTTTTAGTTTTTGCTTTTAAATGTCTATAAGTTTTTATTTCTGTTTGTTATTTTAATACCTCAGGTTAAGCTAAAGCTTAGAAACTAGATGAAATAAAATAAATTTACAGTTTTTATATATTTATTTTTTATTTCAGTTAACGTTTATTTAATGAAGATTTCTTTGGTTTTAGGTTTAGTTAACTATAATAACCCTTATACTTGTAAAATATATTGAATAATGTGTCAAATAATGTTGTTAGTCTTTCCTTCCTGTGACAGAAGATACAGTAGTTTACTATGAATTGAATAGAAATTAAATTAAATACAGTTTATTGTGTAAACAAAATAACAATAATGACCTGGAAAAAATAGTAATTATAAACCATCCCGAAATACACCGTGACTCTTATTCTGAAATGTCTGCAGGCTGCTCATGAGGAGATAAAATATGCATTCTTACAACCGTCTAAAACATATTACCATATAAACATCGTGTAGTAAACATTGTCATAATTCATCAACATTAGCTCATAAGTAATTGCTTGGCATAAATGTGCGCTATTCATTAATTGTGAAGCAGTCTGAAGCGCTGCTGGACGAGCCTGTAGAGCGCGCGACAGCGCCGCGTTTCCCGCGGTTAGATCAGCACGTTACACTTCAAATGTGCGCATCTTCCACACAGGACAGCAGTCCTGACTGGATATCTTCCCAAATCGTCCCTCTCTTTCATTTTCGTCTCGTTTTTATTCGTTGACGAAAATTAGAGTAGATTTTAGTCATAGTTTTAGTTGTTCAAAACGCATTTTTATTTAGTCATCGTCTCGTTTTCGTCTGTGAAAAAATGTTGTTGACGAAAATTATTTGTCAACGAAATTAACACTGTTACTTGTTTCAGAACGTTCAGAGAACATTCAAAAGTAACGTTCCCATAATGTTTGAAGAATCAAATTTTTCGTCAACATAACCAAGAAAAAACATTTTAAAAACTGGACCTTTTGAACATTCAGAGAACATTCAGAAATAACATCTTCAGCATTTGAACATATTGTTGTTGGCTGGGCTGATGTGGAACAACAGTGAGCTGCTGATTAATGCTCACACTGCTGTTTCTCAGAAGAAATGCGATCATAAGTTGAAAAAACACTTGTTTTTTCCACTAATCATCTGTTTATTGCCTGTGAAAGTACATGTGTCAACAATCATGCAAAGCCAACAGGAAGTTCTTTGAGACGGAGGGAAGGGAATGAATCATGTTGTTTTACAGCATGTTCAGGGTTGATGTGATCTTCTGCTCTCAGATGAACGGACTCATGGAGCAGTGGATCTTCAATCTGGCTTCTGCGCTGAAGGTCCGTCTTGGGCAGGTCAACGTGCTCATCAGCGATTGGAGGAATCTGGCCCTTCAGCCGTATCCAATCGCAGCCAAGAACAGCAGACAGGTGGGGCAGGACGTGGCTGCACTGCTCAAATGGCTGGAGGTAATGAGGATCTTTAATGGGAACATTCTGGGAATTAAACCCACTGCATATAAAAACCTAAACATGCTGGTGGTCCACTGGGTTTGTCACTGTTGGGTGAACTTCTATAGTGGTGAACAGAAACTACAACAATTCCCCACCCGAGTGAAACGCTTCTCAAACAAGAACAAATGTAGGGCGGGGCTTGATTTTGTCTGTGGGGAATTGATTGGATGGTTGTGGTTTGCTATTGGTGGATCTCATGTGAGTGACAGGTTGCCCCGCCCTCGTCATCAGAGAAGAGATGTCGCTGATAGAGGGAGGAGAAGATATTCTGATTCAAGATTACCAGGAACATGAATTTAAAACAATAATAATGATGTTCACCTATAAATGATGTTTTATTAACAAAGTAGTGGAGGATCACGTTAGATAATCAACCTAATAAGCATGCGAGGATATATATAGCCAACCCACCTCTATCACATCACATGAGGGATGCTGTTTTCCAGCATCCCTCCACCAACCCAGCTCCTTAAATATTTCCTATCCCAACCAGGGATGGGCGAGTACTCTGGGTTCGGCCACATTCCTAGCTTGGAGCCCTTCCCTCGACAGCACGGCAAATATGCATACTTTTTCTATATCTGATTGACAAGGGTGAACTTGTGAAATCATTTAGAATAAACACTGCAATAGTCCATACAAATGCAATAATCAGTTTTGAATTTATGGTAACTTTAATTTTTTAAAAATTTAAATATAAAAAGCTTTGTCTGTGATAAGGGTCCAAACTGTATGTCCATCAGTATCTAAGTGTTTGAGTCCTGACGGCACTTCCTCTCCGGACAGGAAGCTGCTCAGCTCTCCATGGATGAAGTCCATCTGATTGGCTACAGTCTGGGAGCGCATGTGGCTGGATTTGCAGGAAGCCATTTCAGAGGACGGAGGAAAGTGGGCCGCATTACTGGTATGAAGAAGGCAAACACATGCATCAAACAGGATTTATCAGAGTCTGCTGGTGTTTACATTCAGTGAGCGTCAGTGGAGAAAGATGCAGTACCATCATCTGACCACTGACCATGATAACCAGCTGATCTGCTGTCATGAATCAGTAGAATGAGCAAGTGAAGATCTTAACATGATTCAGTCTGAAACTTCCCATTCAGAGTTACTGTCTTGTGTAGAAATAGACCTGCATTCTCCACCAACTTCTGATGAGAAGCTCAATGAAAGTCACACATGCTGCTGTTCCAGCCCATAATGACCAATTAAAGTGCTGAACATCACAATCTGAAGCTCATTTACATTGATGTCTGTTGTGTGACGCAGGACTGGATCCGGCCGGGCCGCACTTCGAAGGTCTGCCGGCGTTTGACAGACTGTCTCCAGACGACGCTCAGTTTGTGGACGCCATCCACACCTTCACCAAGTCCAGCATCATGCCGGGAGTGGGAATAAAGCAGAGCGTCGCTCACGTGGACTTCTACCCCAACGGAGGCTCCTTTCAGCCCGGCTGCAAGATGCTCGACATTTACAGTAACGTCTATCAGTACGGCCTGCAAGGTACTGAACCTGACACATGGAGAAATATTACCAAATGTTCTGTTATTTGTTTGTATGATGATGAATCAAACATGCAACATAAAGGGCCATTCAAACTGGACATGTTCTTGTGTTTTTATGGAACAAAACACAGGGGTCTCGAGATATTGCCAAATTTGCTCACATGCACAAGGAATTTATCTTGGTGAAAGTGCAAAGAATAAAAATTAAAATATACACACACAAACTCAAACACTTCACTGGCCAAATGCATCCATCTAGTCATATTTACATAAACCCAGTGATTACACAACGCAAAAACACATTCTGTGTAAACGGCCCCTGCAGGCATCATGTAGCATACTAAATAAAGCAGTGTTTGACATACTATTTTAGCCGTACACTAGATTAGACGGTCATTATAATGACTCATTGTGTGCTCTAGGTGTTCCCAAGACCATTAAATGTGCCCACGAGCGCGCAGTCAAACTCTTCACCAACTCCCTGATCAACACCAGCCAGCCCATAATAGGCTACCGTTGCCGTGACGACAGCACCTTCAACAAAGGCCAGTGTCTTGACTGCAAACAGATGCGCTGCAACACGCTGGGCTACGATGTGCGGCATGAGCGTGCGGGGAGGAAAGCTAAAGGCCTGTACTTCAAAACCGGCCCAGAAGCTCCCTATAAAGGTCAGTTAATGCTCTGGTAATTGTGGCCCATGTTTGAGTCTAGACAGGCGTCTGGACGGGAAGGTGTTTCCTGTGTCTGTTTATATAGTGAACACACGCCCTCTCCCTCAGTGTTTCACTACCAGATCAGAGTCCTGCTGATGAACCTGATGGAGCCGGTCGAGGCCTCGCTGTCCGTCTCGCTCAACGGGACCCGAGGAGAGATCCGAGACGTTCCCGTCACACTGTGAGTCCCAGAACACGAGTGAATAATGTCTGCTTAGATCTACATTTACCCTGTAAAGCCTGATGTATGAAATAATAGTCAGAAAAATGGAGCAGTTTATTGAAGCTTTAGATGAAATATAAAAGAAAATCCCCAAAATGTCTGCGCCTTGTGGGTAACGCATCGACATAAAGCTTCGGGCGACCCGAGTTCGAGTCCTGGCTCGTGGACCTTTCCCGATCCCTTCCGCCTCTCTCTCCCAATTCACTTCCTGTCAACTAATTGTTCTATCTCAATAAAAAGGCAAAAACTTAAAAAAATAAATCTTTAAAAAAAAGAAAATCTCAAAAATATGTTTGCATATGTTTTATGTTTGCATCATATTTGATACATCAGGTTTTTATGGCTCATATAGTCTGATATAGTGAGAATATAGAGGAAAAAACAGCTCACCGAAGCTGCTTCAGTCCAGTTGAAATATTACTAATAATATCAAAGTCATTCTTATGTTTACTTGACAAAAATCAGTGCAGATTTGACAGCAGAAAGACATGTGAAGCACGAGCTGAAGGAAACTTTTACTTGCTAAAATGGTCTGAACTATCAATCAGACGACAGAAGGAATCTTGTTTGCACAAACAGATGTCGAGTTCAAGAACTGCAGTAACCCAAAGTTGTTTCACGCTGAAGTACTTTAATATATAAGCAGTGTTGGTCAACAATCAATCAGCTGCTGCTGCGGGTCGTTAACAACACGTCATCATCACTGGATCTCCACGGATCAATGTCATGTGTGTGTGTGAGAGTGTGTGTGTGTTAGCATCGCTGCAGTAGTGAATGTGATCATCATGAATCTCTGGCATGTTGCAGGTATCAGGACAGCAGCAGCCAGAAGGCCTTCACCTCATTGGCTGCGGTGGCCGCTGATCTGGGTCACCTGATCTCCATCAGGCTGGTCTGGAAGGGCGAGCTGGTCTGGTCCAGCTGGCTGAGGCGTGTCCGGAACATCATGAGCTGGAACGGATCCGATCAGGACGTGGAACTCAGTGTGTGGAGGATCCGGATCAAATCAGGAGAGAGTAAGGAAAAGTGAGTTTCACTGAATTTCAGAGCACAATAAAACACTGCAAAAATCATGTCCTTCCTCAGTATTTTTGTTGTTTTCCAGCACAAATATCTAAACATTCTTAAATTAAGATACTTTACTGGAGACGCAAAATAACTGAAGATACTGAAGATTTGTGGATCTCATGTGATCTCTTGTTTTCAGAAAAATTTATCAAATTGAAGTGAGTTTATGCTTAAATTAAGATATTTTGGAAACAACAGTCAGAAATTCTGAGTCAGAAATTTCTAGTAAGGGTTTCCTAGTCGGAAATGCCTAGTTGGAAATTCCAAGTCGGAAATTCCTAGTAAGAGTTTCCTAGTCGGAATTTCCAGATTGGATTTTCTCTAGTCGGAAATTCCAAGTCAGAAATGGCTAGTCGGAAATTCCAAGTCAGAGTTTCCTAGTTGGAAATGCCTAGTTGGAAATTCCAAGTCGGAAATTCCTAGTAAGGGTTTCCTAGTTGGAAATTCAGAGTTGGAAATTCCAAGTCGGAGTTTCCTAGTCGGAAATTCCAAGTCAGAGTTTCCTAGTCGGAAATTCCTAGTCAGAAATGGCTAGTCGGAAATTCCAAGTCAGAGTTTCCTAGTCGGAAATGCCTAGTTGGAAATTCCAAGTCGGAAATTCCTAGTAAGGGTTTCCTAGTTGGAAATTCAGAGTTGGAAATTCCAAGTCGGAGTTTCCTAGTCGAAAAATCCTAGTCAGAGTTTCCTAGTCGGAAATTCCAAGTCAGAAATGGCTAGTCGGAAATTCCAAGTCGGTAATTCCTAGTAAGAGTTTCCTAGTCAGAAATTCCTAGTCAGAAATGCCTAGTTGGAAATTCCAAGTCAGAGTTTCCTAGTTGGAAATTCCAAGTCGGAGTTTCCTAGTCGGAAATTCCTAGTTGGAAATTATAAATATTGGGAATTTCCTACTTCCCACTTCTGAAGTCGTGATTACTTTGTTGTTGGAAAGAATAGGAATCATGAAGGACACAAAAGTTTTATTCTTTCTTATTTATTGGGGAAATCTCATTAAAGCCAAAATGTATTAAAGATATTTAATTTTGAATAAAATGTAGTGTCCCGTTCACTGACAACCATATAAACATTCACCACACTATCTAGATAGTCAGCTTGCTGACGATTCTGGAATTTTGTCAAATACATGCTATTTTCATTGAGTATAAAACCACAATATGCTTCAAATGATTATTCATATATGTAAATATGCACTACTTTAACATCAAGACAAGCCTATATGTTGAAAAACAAGACAAGAATACTGTCACAGCAGCAATCGTTCTCCCCTCCTCTATGTTTAAAGTTTATGGCACGCTCAACTAGGAAACTCGGGCATCAAAATTATCTCCAACTGAGGATTTCCAACAAGGAGAAATTCCTAGTCGGAAATTCCCAGTCGGGGATTCCTAGTCGGAAATTCCCAGTCGGAGATTCCTAGTTGGAAATTCTTAGTCGGTGCTTCTTATTCAGAAATGTCTAGTCATATATTCCCAGTCAGAGTTTCCTAGTCGGAAATTCAGAGTCGGGTTTCCTGGAGGAAAATTCCTAGTTGGAGTTTCCTAGTCGAATTTGTTCTCTCATGTCACATTTACTACTAGGAACTAAGTGATAATTTTGTTGCCCGAGTTTCCGAGTTGGGCGTGCCCATAAACTTTAAACATGGCGGAGTAGAGAATGATTGCTGCAGTGACTACTCATCTGGGCCTCATTTATAAAATGTTGTGCAGAAACCGTCCTAAATTTGATCTTACGATCATTTCTCTGATGTGCCTCTCTTTCAGATGTGAAATCTATAAATCACAAATGATCTTGAACTTGTGCGCAGCTGAATGGTTTCAGTTCTCCGCGTTGTAAACGTCACCTAATTAATGTCATGTACATATAAAACATCACCAGTCATCATCCAAATACTCGGCGAGCTGCAAGAATAGCTTAGATTTCCAAAAACCTGCAGTAATCTGACCTGGAAAAGTGCGTACGTCTGCTCAGACCTAAGTGCTAAGCACTTTTCCACGTCAAAGACCGTTTTTATAAATATGAGCGTTGGTGTGGATTTAAGCGTACGCACGCTTTATAAATGAGGCCCCTTGTCTTGATGTTAAAGTAGTGCATATATGAATAATCATTTGAAGCAAACTGTGTTTTTACACAACGAACATAGCTTGTATTTGACCAAAATTCCAGATTGCTTTATTTCTTTGCTGTAGTTCTTGTAACATTTTAAATTTTAAAGAATATCTGAATTTTTTCATTAATAAAAGGGGGTAAATTAATAGCATGGTAAACACATGGTAACGTTCAAAACTTATGCATTCACTCATTAATGAGGTTACAGACCAGATACAATGAAACAGTATACAGTTTTTTAATGCATTACAAGGATAAAATGACAGATTCTGACACAGTTTGATCCATATTCATGCATGATGTTACTATAGTAACTCTAGACTGTGGGTGAAGGCACATCTGTAATGGATATTAACCCTCATGCACTGTTCGATTTCTGGTCACAGAACATGGGACCCTAATTGGATTCAATATAAATCACACTATGCAAAAACAAACAAACAAAAAAAACAAAACACAACAATCAGGTACAAATAATTAACTTTTGAATTTGAATTTATTATTTATAAAAATGTTTTTATCCACTATTTTTAAGACTGCCCCTCCCTGAACATGTGGGACATTTACCACTATACAATTATATATATATCTTAGTCTAAACCTAAAGTTATCTTGACAAACTATATATCATTTGAAAGCGTTCAGACTCTAGTTTTCATATTTGATTTTCAAAAGAAACGATAAATAGCGATAGATTCTTCATTTGTGATGTGGTGCTAAACTATAACGCACACTCTGATTCTTTCTGTGTTTTTATATGTTTCAAATCAACATCAAATCAATAACATTACTGCTCAAACTACTTCTGAATAGGATATCTACTTTGTAAATATTTTGAAAAGTATGGAAATAGATGGTTCAGATCACTCAAACCATATATGGAAATCGAAGAGTCCTTAGATGGTCACCGGTGGAGTCTGGAAGTCATCCAGTGGAAGAGTTTGGTACTGTGCACAAAAAAATCTTACTGAAAGCTTTTTTCTTTTCTTTTTTTTAGATATCAAGCTAAAATTTGACACAGAACTTTAGATATTTAGCTTTTTTCTTGAAGTTTTAGAATTTTGTAAAATATGTATTTTATATAGAATATAAAAATATATTGTATGTTTTTTTATATACAAACTTCTATAACTTTTTTAAACTTTACTTTTACATCCTTTTTTACTTCTACAATACTTTGTGAAGTGTTTCCTTTAAAAAGATACCAAACTTAAGTCTGTGCTCTGAAGTATTCAAGATTTTTAACAATTTAAATTTGATAAAGTCATTTTTATATCTATGCTCAAAAAGTGGGATAGACATTTAACAGGTAAAGCAACTTTATATTTTAACAAACTTTGAAAATAAAAAGTTGTTAAGCTCAGTAAGACACTGGCACTTCCATACTAGAGTTGAGGAGTTCTGACATACAACACAGAAGTGTTTTGTATTTTGGGTCTTTAAATGACGGTCTATATGGGTCAAATTGACCTACGAACAGTATGAACATCTAAAATTTCTGAATGCACATTTCACATCAGCGTGTTGAAAATGCATGCATGTTCATGACCCTAAATGAGGAATAAGTCAAATTTCGAGGAGAAAAAAAAACAAACAAAAAAAACAGTACATGAGGGTTAAAGCAGTCGAGATCTTTCTGAAAATCAAACCATTTATTTGCTGAGCAACTCTAAAGCTGAACTACAACAGTCAGTGGAGTGTCTGTGTCTGATCTATCAGCGTAAGGACAGTGTGTGTCTGATCTATCGGCGTAAGGACTGTGTGTGTCTGATCTATCGGCGTAAGGACAGTGTGTCTGATCTATCGGCGTAAGGACAGTGTGTGTCTGATCTATCGGCGTAAGGACAGTGTGTGTCTGATCTATCGGCGTAAGGACTGTGTGTGTCTGATCTATCGGCGTAAGGACTGTGTGTGTCTGATCTATCGGCGTAAGGACAGTGTGTCTGATCTATCGGCGTAAGGACTGTGTGTGTCTGATCTATCGGCGTAAGGACAGTGTGTCTGATCTATCGGCGTAAGGACAGTGTGTGTCTGATCTATCGGCGTAAGGACAGTGTGTGTCTGATCTATCGGCGTAAGGACTGTGTGTGTCTGATCTATCGGCGTAAGGACAGTGTGTGTCTGATCTATCGGCGTAAGGACAGTGTGTGTCTGATCTCTGTGCAGGACGTGGTTCTGTGGCGTTTCCGCTGAAGTCACGCGTCTGAAGGCCTCAGAGGAACAGGAGTTCAGACGCTGCGCTCGGAGGACGGAGACACAGACATGAAGACACACAGCAGCCATTCAACCCAGTCTTTTTATTAATGCATTTCAAGTACTCCAAAAAAATTACATCTCTTTGCACAATACGTTTTGAAATGTTACGTAAAAATGTTCAAAGTGAACAAAAATTTAGGTACTGTATAAAACACAGTGAACATTAACAGACAGCAGTATTAATCTTTTTTTGTTCATTCGTTTCTCAATTTTAGTGTTCGGCCTATTTTCACCTACGACATTTGGACTCGATTAAGACTTTTTTCAGTGCACTTTTCCTCTATGAAATTTCACCAAGACTACGTAAAAATTAAAAGAAGTCAAATACAGGCAAATATTCAGATCTCCTCCAGTCCAGACCGCCGCAAAACCACCAGAGCGCCGCCTGGTTTCTTCATGGCAGACGGCAGTACGGAAAAGAAGAACCGGATGTGGCTCGGCGGCCGGCCTGGACTCGAACAAAATAAAAGTATCAAAATGTACCTTCAAATATAACAGAAATTCTCCAGTTACTGTACATAGTTTACACCTGCTGAGATGGTCCTGCTCTCTGTCAGAGAGGATGAAGGGAAGCGTGATGTTCCCTCGGCGAGTGGCCCTTCACACACCTGAGTCTGCCGCCCATCTGCAGGAGGATGAGGAGGATGAAGGACTGTAAACTAAACCTTGTGTTAATAGTACCGTGAGAATCCTCTACAGGAAACTGCAGCTACACTTTAAAACACATTAGCAGAGAACAATCGTAACCGTCCTGCTCTCAAATATAACAGCTGGGGTTCAAACCATGGTTTCAGCTCTTCACAGCAAACGCTGGATCTGAACATCCCAGAAACACTTTCAGTTACTTCAGTCATCTGAAACATGTGGAAGCTTGTTTCCGCCGTTGACTAAAATGATTTAAAAAAAAAAAAAAAAAAAGGTTAATTACTACTTTTTCCTTGGAAAGTAGGACTTCATAACTTACAGTTGAGAAAAAAAAAAAAGAATTGTGAGAAATAAAAACTATCAATGTGAGAAAAAATTATGAACAGAGAAAAAAAGTCTGAATTGCAAGAAAAAGAATGAATTGAGAATACGTCTGAATTGTAATAAAAACTAGCAATTGTGAGACAAAATTCATAACGTGTGGAAAAGTCTAAAATGTGAGTAAAAAACTTGAACTGCGAGAAATTAAAACAATTGCGAGAAAAAACGAAGAAATAAAAACTAGCAATTGCTAAAATCATAATTGTGAGGAAATCTGAAATGCGAGAAAAAAATTGCATGAAAGAGTCAGAATTGCAAGATATAAAACATTTGAGAAAAAAAATCATAATTGCGAGAAAAATTTTAGAATCGTGAGAAAAATCTGATTTGCAAAAAATGTCTACAATTCTGACTTTCTCGCAATTCAGACATTTTTTGCCAATCAGATATTTTTTGCCAATCAGATTTTTCTTGCGATTATGATTTTTTTACTCAACTGTTTTTATTTTTTGCAATTCATACATTTTTTCTCGCATTTTAGACTTCCTCATGATTATGAATCTTTTCTTGCAATTGCGAGTTTTTATTTCTCACAATTCTGTTTTTTTTTCCCCTCACAATTCAATTGACAAGTCAGAATTGCAAGAAAAAAAATTCCGAACCACGAATTTGCAAAAGAAATTGTCTGAGTTGTAAGAAAAAAAGCATGAATTGCGAGAAATAAAAACAACTGCGAGAAAAAATTCAGAATTGTGAGATAAAGTCACATTTACTTTTTAAATCTTTCATTCCGTGGCAGAAACGAGCTTCCATAGAAACGATCATGATCTTCATCATCATGGTCGTACTGCTAACACAAACACAATAAAATCAAGTTCTTCATGCACATTCCTCGTTCAGGGAGTGTACAGGAAGTGCAGTGGACGTGAGGACGTGATCGGAGATGAGCTATATACAAACACACACACAGAATGAAGCAGGTCAACGGCGGAATGACGTCGGGCGGCCGCCGCGGGATCCGTCCTCCTCGCGCTGAACCGCCGCCTTCGTTTGAGCGTTTTTGAGTCCTGAGTGTTGTCAACAAAACTGTAAATCTCTTATCGACAGTAGAAGAAATAATCTTCGTATAATACAGCTAATATCGTTTCTCTGTACAGCCGTGAGTCTGGAAAAGGGAAGGCGTAATATTTCTGGTCTTACAAAATAAAAGTCCTTTTCCGACCAGATGGCAACGATTCGGGCCGAAGCTCCAGACGCTTCCTTAAAAAGATGATGTTTTCATATCAAACCATGTCGAGTCTTAAGTGTTTTCAAAGGAAAGAAGTGACTATCTACAAATACCCCGGTAAACCTTGGCACGCGAGGGCAAAACAAACAAACAAAAATAATCATTACGAAACAAAACTCAGGAACGGATCTGCTCCGTGAGTCCGAAGCAAACGTGAATGAGCGGCGGAGTTGTGGTTCGTTTTTACTCCAAAGAGAAACTCCAGTCTGAGGAAGCATTATGGACCTGGACATGTTCCCGTAAAGCATTCCAGTTCAGTGCGTGATCCCGGATGAAGCTCTGGCGTTACTGTGGTGATGATGTGGTGCGGCCCAGTTCGGTTCTTTGGAGTAAAGCCTCGCTCCGCGGTCAGACTGAAGGAGCGTATCCGCGGCCGCCGGAGCTCTAGAACGGGACGAGAGTGAGTTCTGGAGTGGGCGGCGGATGCGTCCTTCAGTCGGGCCGTGGACCGGCGGCTCCGGCGGCTCTCAGCGTCTCATCTGGCCCATCTGGTAGTTCTCGCGGGGCTGCCGGTGGTGGCGCTGCGGCTGCGGCTGGCGCTGGGCCTGACGTGGAGCCGGCCGCTGGTTCTGGTGGCCGTGAGCGTGCTGGTTCTGGTTGTGGTGCTGATGATGCTGCTGCTGCTGCTGCTGAGCGGCGTGTTGAGCTCGTCGTCTCTTCAGCGTTCCTTCAGCACAGAGAGAGCGTGAGCACACGGTGCACATTAAACAGTGAGACAGTATTTCAGCGGAGGTGTGTGTGGTACCTGGCAGCGGTTTTGGAGGAGGCAGTTTGGGGTTGCTGCTGGGCGTGTGAACGCTGCAGATCTTAATGAATCCTGCCATCAGCATGATCAGAGCGATCCCCATCAGCAGCACCGCCCACCAGTGAGCCTGCGCGAGAAACACTCGATCAACACACGCTTCAGACTCAAACACAATCATGTGACCGGAGGAGAGGACACTTGCCACTATCCACTCGGCGATGTTCTCGTACAGCTCCGGGTTGAAGATGGCTTTCTTCAGACGGGCCAGAGGACCATCGGCATCCACCAGACGGCACTTCATGAAGACGTCGCAGTAGCCCTTGAAGTCATTACAGGGCGACCCGGCCTGAAGAGTGGTGACCTTCTTATTGAAGAAGCGGGCGAGCCGCTCGGAGCCGGTGCTGCTGCAGGTGCTGGGGTTCACTGTCACACACACACACACACACACACACACACACACACAGATATGAGGGTTATATGGATTAACGTCAACAATTCTCCATCTTCAGCTCTATTCAGCAGAATGACACACAATCAGTGTAGAAAACTAATATTCTGTCTAGGTTTTCTCCAGGTTTACAGAGAATGCTGCTGGTCTTACTGTGAATGATGTCTAATCATGTGATGTATTGATTTTTCATATCTCAAAATCGGAATTATCTCAGTACTGAATTGCAATGAAAGAAACTTTACTGTTGTTCTTGATGTTTTTGGTTACACTTTATTTTACAGTGTAATTGTACTGTACTTATAATCAGTTAGCTGATTGTAATTATGCATAATTTACTGTTATTCTGTACATGTAAGGTGTGTAACATGAACACTGTAAAATAAAGAGTTACTGTTTTTTTAAACAGCATCTGACATTAAAAAATGAAAGAAATCAATAAAATAATTGTGACATTTCAGAAACTAAATGAATGTTTAAATTAATAAATTATGATTTAAAAGAAACTGAATATTCAGTGTAGTTTTGTATGTCATTTGACAGAATATTTACTGATGAAACCAAATGGCGCCATCTTATGTTTCATTTAATAACTGCATTTAAAAATGTGATATATTCTCCAAATATTCCCCTGTATGCATAAAATATATCGCAAATGCATTAGTTAAAAATCAACACACACATTTATAGATAATAATGCAGAAATTAGAATTTGCCGGCATGATTTTCTCAAAGTACCGTTCGTTTGGCAGTGTTTGTGTAATCAGAGACGGCCTCTGTAACACTGATATTATTAGTTATCATAATCATTATTATATTATGCCTTGTGTTGGAGCGTTGATGGAAATGAAACTACTCTGAGATGAAAGAAAGGTAAACTATTATACTAATATATTATCCTGAATCAGTGTCCACTGTGAGAATAGCACACACACTCGTGTTCACATGACACACGTTACGCTCTCTGTACTGACTTTTCTCCATGCAGCACACGTGGCAGAGCTCCGTCTCGTCTTTGCCGTCCACACTGGCGCAGGTGCAGACCTCCAGACCGTACTTCTCACAGATGGACCCGGAGCAGCCCTGAACACACACACACACACACACACACACAGGCTCAGACGTGACTGGAGTAACCATGTAACTCCAGTTGACCCCACAAAGCATGAAATATATATTAACATTTTAACATTCTTATATATATATATATATAAGAATGTTAAAATTACATTAGGTTCCTGTGACGGGTAGGGTTAGGTATAGTGTAGGGAAGGGCCATACTATAGTGACTTAAGATTTTGTCAAACATTCTTATATATGATTTTTAAGATGTTGTCTTTGTGGGGTCATTCCTGATCTTAGTGGGGTCATTTGGACCCCACAAAGCAGTATAAACAAGGATGTGTGTGTGTGTGTGTGTGTGGTCACTCACCCCGTTGAGGCAGACCTGCGTGTCCCCGTGGCAGGCGGTGAAGTTGGCCTTGGGCTCTGAGGTGGGACACTGGGCGGAGATGCCGCTGCACATGCCCTGGTGAGCGCACTCGGACTCCTCACGACACTTCTCGTTTCGGCTCTTGTAGCTGCAGTCGGCCGTACAGCACGGACCCTGACTCGGACTGACACAACACATACATCACATGACATGAACATTGCATCAACACCTGAAACACTGTTCTTTTCTGATTCAAGGATGTGTGAGTGTATAATAACCAATCACACGTAACAATCCAATCGGATGATGGAGAAATTAATGAAGGCTGGGGAAAGGAGAAGAATAACACTTTACAATATTACATGAGTTAACATCACCTAACGATGAAAAATATTCTACAGCATTTATTAATCTCAGTTCATGTTAATTTCAGCATTTGATCAAAAGTTGTATCTGTTAATATTATTTGAAAGACTTGAACTAACTTAACTTTAACAAAGATGAATAAAAACTAACCCTAACAAACGTATAGCTTATTAGTGATGGGAGAAACGAAGCTTTTAGAAATTTTGAATCAACTGAGTCGATTGCTTCACAAAATGATTCACATGCTGCTGACCCCTGCTGGTCAAAACTGTGTTAACCCAGTCAAAACATGCAGAAAAACACCAACTAAATGGTTTATTGAAAGTGTAATCTATTAATGCAATTAACAAATCATAAAATAACTTCATATTTAATTGTATTATATTTTATTATTATTTTATTTAATTTTATTAGATTGTAGGATTTGTTTTGTTTGATTTATGGAGAGCTTGATTTAATCACACCAATAACAGATTTTTAACAACTCTTACTTTTTTAATCATACAAATGAGTCATTAAAAATGTCTACAAATTCATAAAACAGATCCGAGATCAGGTAAACTATTTTTAAAGTTTTGACATAGCAAAACCTTGTTTAGTGAAATCACATGCCGGTTTGATACACGCTCTGAATCACTGGTTTGAAACAATGATTCACAAGTCTGGTTTTGAAGCCTCATGAAGTTTTGAAAGCACCGGTCACTACTGCTCACTGTTAGCTAATGTTTTAATTAATGGTTTAATGGACCTCATTGAAAAGTGAAACAGGAATCTGAATACAGGCCTTAAGAAATCAAGCCTATTATTAGGACCAATGAAGATGTTAGCACTGTGGCCATTTGTTTTTACCTGCAGACTTTGTTGGGTTTGAGTTTGCATTTCCTGTTGTCCGGTTGATTGGCGTCGTAGCAGCACTCGTCTTTACACTGATCGCTGTATCCGCAGTCACACTCCTCGCCCGGCTCCACCAGCCCGTTCCCGCAGATCGGCTGCCCGGACTCTGTCCAGCACACACAGAAACACACACGTCAGCTCCGGTCAGACCTCTGAGACTGCTTCTGTCGGTCGTTCCGAGCGTCTCACCCACGAAACAGCTGCCGCGCTTCTTCTCCAGCACCTGGCTGATGTTCTTGATGCTGCACACGGAGAACTTGTTGTTGTTCAGCTTGTCTCCGGATGTGGCACGGGCGTACATGATGTAATTCCCCCGTTCCTTCTTATCCTGGCTCTTGGACTCGCCCGGAGTGCACTCCGACCCGGAGTCATGCTGAGAGACCAAAGCAAAATCACCATCATCATCATCATCATCATCAAGTCTCACAGCTCTTGAGATTTTAGACATCAACAATTTATATTTGTCTAAAGTTCAGTCAAGCTTTCAGATCTGTATGTGCAGAACTGCAACCGGCGGGATCATCATCAACTCACCGGCGAGCCGAAGTTGTGTCCGACCTCATGTGCGAACGTGATGTGTGAGACTTTGGGAGGCACGTGTGAGGCGTAGTTCTGAACCGTGATGATTCCCGTGTTCAGAGACTTCTTCTTCCCGTCGGAATAGAGCTTGCTCTTCTCACAGATGCCTCCAGAACTCCCTGAGGAAACACACAGGATTATCAGAACCACCTGACACTGGCACCTGAAGCTACATCTTCATCATGCAGAAGCGTTTACCGGCGGGAGCTCCGACCCAGGCCAGACCCAACACGCCGTCGTCGAAGTCTCTGTCGGTGAAGACGTAGGCCAGGCAATAGTCGTCGTGATTCTGCTCCGAGTTCAGCTCCAGAAACTTCTCCACGCCGATGTTGGCGAAGCGGAAAGGGTTGGACCGATCGCGCTCGTCACTGGTGGTGTTGATCTGAGAACGGCAGCGCAAAAACCAGTTAAAACCAGCAAAAACCTGTTCAAACCAGCTTCTACAGCATGATGATGAATGAGAGCACTGACCCGTATCCTCTTGACCATGAAGCTGATGTTGCGGATGCCCATGAAGTCTGTGCCCTGGTAGATGGCGTCGATGGCCTTCACGTGACTGGAAATCTGAGCAGAACATCATTATCATCATCATCATCATCATCATCATCATCATCACGTCTCTGATTAAACCAGTCAAACAGCACGGGCGTACCTGAGCGATGACGGCCTCTCTGGTCTTGTAGTACTTGTAGAACAGGTGATCGGTCTGGATGAAGAGCTGACACGTGTTCTTCTCCACCTGAGTCATCCTCTTCTTCCTCAGCAAGGCCTGCTCCTCCGCTGACCGGTTCTCCTGCAGAGAAAGAGAGCGTTTGTGCTCACCGGTCTCTCTCAATAAAGACTGAAGCAGAATAAAACACTCGCCGGTCGGACCTTCGCCGGTTCCTCCAGCACCGACGCCTGGTATTTCTTCATCCTGTCAAACACAGACGAATCCGCACAGCCGCCCTCCGGCCCGTACTTGTGAGGATAATCTGGATCACGTGACAGAGACGTCAGCACATTACAATAAAGAAAACTGAGAACAAATGAAGTTATACAGCAGTTATTATTCAGAAACATGTGACTGCTGAATGCACAATCGACCAATCAGAATCAAGCCCTGCAGAGAGACATAACTAGTTAACAGCACTGAAGCTATTTTAGGGAACAAAATTATCACATCACTTTAAAAAAGAATATGTATGGACACGCTGTTGCAGATTTAATAACTTCAGAGATTATTTTGAGGCTTATATTCTGTTATATCATGGAGCACTGCAGATGGTACAGACGGATCACGGCATGCAGAAGTAAACACTCATTTGTGATCCACGACTGCTCACTTATTCTAATCAACATGTGCTGTTGTGAATAATCACGAGACGCGTCTTCTCATTGGATAAGGACTCGCAGTCCCATGAATATTTATGAGACACTGATGAGTCATCAATGCTCTGGAATGTGAAGAAACGTCACATCCTGATGAAGGTTTAAACCCAGAAGATGAAAACAGAACCAGTTTTCTCCTACAGTTCAGATGAAGGCACACTAACATCTGTGATGAACATCATGAGCGTTTCAGTACTAGACGGATCACTCACGGATGTCGTCCTCGTGGTAGATGACGGAGTGGAACGGGACGTTTTTGTCCTGCAGGTATCTCTCGACCGGCTCCACGTAATACGTGCCTCGATGGGTCTGAATGAAGCCCTCAAACTTCCCGTCCACGACCGAGCCGTGCGTCAGAGTGCCGTGTTCTCCTGCGGAGCAGACGGCATCGGGATCAGAGGAACGCAAACTGAAACGAGCCTCAGAAAGAACAGTCAAACTGACATGATTCGATCAGTTCTCCAGTAACAGAAGGTAAATGCATGAAGAAAGCTGTTTTATTTGCTCTTTAACGCTCTCTTTCCTGCTGCTCAAGATACATTTCTGATTATTATGTGTTGAAAACAGTTCATATTTTTGTGGAAACCGTCATACATTTTATTGTTCAGGATTCTTTGATGAACAGAAAGTTCAAAAGAACAGCATTTATTTAAAAAATAATCTTTTGTCACATTATAAATGTCTTTACTGTCACTCTTGATCAGTTTAATGTGTCCTTGCTGAATAAAAGTGTTAATTTCATGAGCGCAGACGTGTGTCTGATCAGGTGGTGCTGACCGTAGATCTGTCCGGTGTAGATGTGCGAGGTGTCGTACTCCAGCTCCTCTCCAGACATCTCCAGCTTAAAGTCGTCTGAAAACAACCTGGTGTCTCGCTTCATCCGCAGGTTGAAATGTCTGGAGGTGGAAAACATACATTTTAAACACGACTGAAATTTTACAAATGGTTTTGGAGAGCGGCAGAAACAGCAAGAAGAAAAGATACGAGACAGTTACACAGAAAAACAGCTTTAATGTTGAAAACAAGAAAACAGGCTCAGCTCTGTCCTGATGATATAACAGCTGACACTGATGATTTCTACTGATTACAAGAAGTCTTTTGAGACTGAAAACCCCTGAGATAATGTCGACTGAGAGAGTGAAGATCTCACAGAGAAACACTACACTGATTCACCTTCATATTCTTCTGAAAATCATAAAATCATCGTGATAAACCGACAGAAACTGATTCACTGCTGATGTTTTGTTGCTCACAACAGACCAGAGGGAGAAGATCATACTTTCCTAAACTCAACTAATCTTCACACAGATCTCACAGCTCTGAACATCAGGGTGTTTCTACGGATGGGTTTTAATAGACTGATCTCTCATTCTGAATCAGTCCTCATTTTGATGAACCGATATCGAATCTTAAATCCCAGGAATGGATCTGTTAATCTGTGCTGTTTTCAGCTCCTGACATCCAATAACCAATAAACTTTGTGCTTAGATACTTCTGATATGAGACAAAGTCTTAGATTTCAAATTATTCTAATTTTGTTACAAAGTTTAAAGAATAAATGTGGTTTTGTGACTCGTTAATGATCATTGTAGCGCCTCAGTTCATTCAATATATGTTAACTCAACATGTTGAATATGAATAAATCCATCATGAAAACAAGTGTTTATGACGGCCACCATTTGAATGTTTATATTTAAAAAAAATTGAAACAATTTACGTCATACAAATGTAGTTATTAATATAAAGACTGCCTGTACAGAGAGTGACATATACTGTACCTGATGTCATGCTCTCACCTGCCGTGCGCGTGGAACTCCAGCTGCAGCTCGCGCTCCTGGTGCGACAGCGCCCTCCTGGCTCTCTGGTGACGGATGTGCAGCTGATCCGTGTCGTACGACAGACCCTCGTAGTGCCGGATGTACTTGTTCAGGGGGTTGCCATAGTAACCTGCTCAGCACACAAACATCACGGTTACAGCGCGGCTGTGATTGGGCCGCAGGTGATCACATGACTCGTCATTCAGGACAACAGTGAGAATAAACAAAGAATAAACAAAGCCCTCCACCCTCCCCAGCACCACCTGCCCAGATCTGATATAAATAAACCTCCATTTAACAACATGAAATAAGGTGAACACATAATTGCCTTTTTTACCAAATAATTTTGACTTTTTGTTGGAAACCACAGAAATGTTCATGCGACATTGACAATGCTGTGATTTTGACACCATATATAATAATGAGAGATCATCTCTGTCATCTCATAACGGTCAAATACTGTCCGATTCATCAGATATTCTGCTGTTTATCAGTCATATCAGTGTCATAAAGGCCCAGTTCATTCACAGAAACAGAAACAAAGCCAGAGATGTTGAGTATGACACATATGGAGCTTCATTATAACACAATCATCACTATATGGAGGATATAGTCTGATTATTCATGCTGTATTTAGATTTATGGATCACTGATGTGGGAATGATGTGCAGTGTTATGGTGTCTCTTCATCCATCTTAAGCTGGATGTGTGTTAGCTCATATGTGTCAGCTCAATCTGAGCCCTGGATCTGCTCTTCCTCGATCCACTCATCACATCTGGGCTCAGAGAACCGGCCGCGATCGGATCCGTCGTGAATATCGATGGGAACGCGTCAGATTCGGCGGAATCCGGGAATAACGGTCGCGGCTTTAGCGTTAGCACGGATGCTCGCGCGGAGCATCACTGAATCAAGCCGAACCGGGTCCAAACACTCTCTCACACACACTCACACTCACCTCGAGCGGGTCTGGAGGCGCATAAGAGGCACAACAGCACCGGGAACACAACCGTCATCGCGGATAAATGCATGTTTAGCGCATGGATGATGGACGGGTTGGGTTTTATTGTTTACAGCTTCAGTCTCGGGTTTGGGGCTTTGCGTGCTGACGTCAGACGCACAGAGACACGAGCACGAGCACGAGCCCGAGCCCCTCCCCCACGCCTGAGCACTGCAACATCACAATCACAGCAGTCACAGGACACATAAGAAAAAAATCATAATTATGATATAAATGCTGACATGAGATGAAAAGTCGAATTTAGGACAACGGAAGTCATCATTTTGACTTTTAATGCTATAATTTCGAACTTTTTTCCTCATAATTTGCACTATCACAATCATAATTATGATTTAGTGGCCTACATAGAGTTTAGATTAAGCCAGGATTAGGCCTTAGTTCAATTAGGACATTTAAGTATAAACATGCCTTGGAAAAAATATTACTGTTGTGCATCTTGAGACAAAACAACAGCACACAGTAAGAGCAGTGAGTAGTGGGCAGCCATTTTTGAGAATCAAACCTGCAACCAAAGGTTACCAGACTGACTCTCCAACCATTAAGCCATGACTGCTAAGTTTTAAGACATTTCCTGGAATAATGGTCAGGTAACAACGCAAGAAGTCATGCAGGACAAATAATTATTTATAACACTTCAGCTAGTGCTATTCACTAATATGGAAACAAGATTAATTAATCAGTAAGTTATAGCAAATGTAGGTCTGACATAATTCCTTATTAGGTAATCAGTAATTACTGAATGTGATTAGCCTCATTAATAACTATCAACTCACTATGATAAAGAATTAAAAAATAAACTACTAACCACAACATTAACTGAGACATAACTGTTAAAATGTCAAATTGTTATAATAATGCCTTATGTGTAATAGCATAGCAACAATTAGACCATTTTGTTATATGCATAATATTATACTCATAACGAGATGAGTGGTAGCTGCATAGCGTACATACCTTTATTTTTTGCATGTTTCCCCTCTTCATTTTCCGAATTTAGGCTCCTGATGATGGCTTAGACCTTTATTCTTTTCCATATTTTCACATTTTCACCTAAAGTCTAATATAATATTAATATTAAATATATTAAATATAATTGTGACTAGTCGAAACTGAATTTGAGATATCTCTAATTACCTTTGTGTTTGTGTGTGACATGTCTATTGAAGATATCTACAGTATGATGGCATTACAGATAAATGGAGTTTTGACTATAGTCATAAAGTATTTAGAGATATTTCTAATTTATCATTTCTTTAATCATTTCTTACTAGTGCAATTATAATTGCATATATTGTCTAATTATCATTCTGACTAGTCAAATTATAATTATGACTCGTCGAAATACAATTGTAATTATCTAAAAGCACTTTAAGCTCCACATTATTCATTCTAGACTTAAACATTTACATTACATATACAGTACATATAGGCTACAATTGCATCTACTCTACTTCATCTGTGATAGAAGATGAAGTTCACGAGCGTGACTACAGGAAGCAGAAAGTGTTCGACTGCACGGCTCTGTTTCAGCTCAGGGGAGGATGATCTCGCGGTTAGGTGCAGTAGAGACAAACACACACACTGAGTGAACTGAAAGTGAAGGTAAAACAGACATTTTCCTCACTGAATGATACAATCGATAATCTTGACGTGGCTTAACAGACTGTAATACCATTTGTAGTTCTGATTTAAGTCTTTTCATTTTCCTACTATATTTAAAAAGAAATAGACACATCAAAGTCAAACACAAGCTTTCTGGTTCTACATCAGCTGACGAGGAAACACTGAAGAGGACAACAGGTAAGAGAACAGATATGAAAATGAAATAAACTTATTTAAGAGAGAATTACATACTGGATCAAAGATTCCTCACAGAAACACATCTGTCAGAAATTTTGTGAGATTAAATGATCCTAATTAAGACGATGATTGAATGACTTTTTTAGAAAATTAGAATAAAAGTAATTTGGATTTTAAAAGCTGATAACTCAACATCATTTGCCCATGCTAACCTGAGTGTACAGCTTCTGACTGACTTTGAGCAAGACTTGGTTGCAGCATTTAAAACAGGATCTATAGACAGACGTCATTTTATTCAAAAATAAACATGGAGGCGCACAGTAGAGTGCTGGAATATCAACCAACTAAACAAATGAGAATGGACAAAGAACAACTCAAACAAAGGATACGTTTACATGACAATAATGAACTAAAAAACGTAAGTTTTTCTGTTTATGTTTTTCACGTACAGACAACACCGTTGTCAAAACGATCCCTGTTCATACGGATCGGTGAAAATGACTAAAACCACTGTATTCTGCTGCCCGGCCAGTAGATGGCGATGTCACTTTGTAAAGAAACACTATGCACTTATAGGGCCCTATTTTAACGATCTAAGCACATGGTCTGAAGCTCATGGCGCAGGTGCACTTACGCCATGTCCAAATCCACTTTTGCTAGTTTAACGACGGGAAAAATGATCGGTGCGCCAGGCACATGGTCCAAAAGGGTTGTCCCTATTCTCTTAATGAGTCATTGGTGTGTTTTGGGCGTAACGTGCAATAAACCAATCAGAGTCTCATCTCCCATTCCCTTTAAAAGCCAGGTGCGCTCGCGCCATGGCGGATTCGCTATTTACATGGTGGAATTTGCAAGTGGAAAAACTAAACACTTCTCTAGCGAGGAATCCTTTTATTTGTAATATTTGGCATGTTTGTGTGCTGCTGCCGTCCCTGTGTGTGTAATAAGCAAAGTGTACGCCGTTGTGTACCCGCCTATAGGCGCATATTACTAATGTGCTCTTTAAATAACAAATGTATATATATATATATGTATATATAACACCATTGACTTTAGACCAGGTTTCAGTTGGTCAATGGCACAGTCGTTTTCAGTTGCCTCAAAATAGCAACATGCCAACAATGCGCCTGAACACACCTCATTTTCAGACCAGCATGCCCATGGGGGCACAGATGGACACAAGTGCATTTGCTATTTAAACAACGTGGCGCAGGATGTGAAAATGATGACTGTGTCGGGCTGAAACTAACAAAAAACACTTGCGTTGCATCTGGCGCCGCATTGCGCTGGTTATATGATAGGGCCCATAAACTTAACATGTAATACGCATGTACATGACGTCATCGTTTTCACAAATTCACAGTTTTGCAGTTTACACAGAGAAGAAAATGGTATAGTTTTCAAAACTTGCACTTTGAAACCCGTTTTTGTAATGAGGACTGAGCCAACCATCGTCCCGGAGCCCGAGCCACAGGCGTGTGAGCCGGCAACACCGTCGCCGTGCGTCACCGTGGGAATGCTTGTGCAACACCGCCCACACTCCCAAAGCTGAGGGTGAGCTGCTGCTGACCTCTAGTGGATATTTTGATAGTGTGGAAGAGTATGTTTCCCTTTTTCTCCCATCACTGCTGGTCTGCCCAGAGTTTCCTATGCCCCAGCTGGTTCCACCCAGCTCTAAGTCTCCAGAGCTCATACCCAGTCTCTCTCTCCCACCTCCTCATCCTGGTTCAGCCAGTTCCTCTGTTCCACCTCCACTGGTTCCTTTCAGCCCCTCGACTGCTCCTCTAACGGCACTCTGTGAGGATCTGCCTAGGGTCTTCCGGTCTCCAGCTCTACCCAGTTAAGTGGATCCTCTCCAACTGCTGATCCTGTGACTCTACCTCAGCCCATCAACCAGTTGACTTCACCTTGGCTCCTCCCCCCCTTGTCTCCACCATGGACCATCATCCTTATGGCTCCACCAGCTCCTCCTTGGTCCTGCCTGCACCATGGACTTCTGAGCTGTCCCCCGTGTTATGTCTCTCCATCCCTTCAACTCCATCTGGCTCTGCCTTCCCTCCGGCTCCGCCTTGGTCCTCAGTCACACCGGCTCCACCACAGTCTCCTGGCACCTTGGCTCCATCTCAGAAGCTCATCGCTGCGGCTCCTCTGTGGTCTCTGAAGCCATCATTGTGGTTTGTTCTCACTGGTTCTTCATCTGCGCCCAGGTCTCCACATCCTTCGGCTCCATCTCCATTCATTGTTCCCCTAGGTTACTCATTATGTTCAGTGGTCAATCGTTGTTTCCCAATGTATTTAAGCCCTTGGTTTCCTGAGTTCTTTTTTCAGTGTTAATCGTCATTTGTTCATGTGGTTGTTTTGTTATCCTGTTTCCTAGTTATGTCCTGCATGTTCCCTTGTTTGGATTTATCATTAAAGACTAGTTTGTTTAATACTCCATCACTGTGCATTTTAATACAGCCCCAGCATGACAAACTGGTGTGTTTTTGTGTGTTTAGTATGGATCCAGTGGGAGTGAATGTGATTGAAACAGCGGCTCTAGGGAGACCCTTCCAGCTGGGGATGCTGTATGACTGCAGGAAAGATGCTCTAATACCAGGTACACAAACACAAAATCATCCAGCCTATAACACAGGGCTTCCCAACCTGGAGCCCCTATAACACTGCATATTTTCCATGTCTCCTTTGTCTGACACACCCTTTTAAGGTGTTGGAGTCTCTAATAATGAGCTGATGACCTGAATCAGGTGTGTTTGATTAAGGAGACATGCAAAACACGCATTGTTGGGGGGGCAGGAACATGGTTGGGAACCCCTGATTTAATTATGAATCATGATCAATCAATGCTTATTTATAGAGCACATTTAAAACAACCAAGGTTGACCAAAATGCTTTACAAAGAATAAAAGAATCACAATGAATAAAATAAAAAGATAAAGAAGTAAAAAAAAATAAAGCAATAAGCAATCAACAGTATGCAAGAGAAACCCAGGATAATGTACTAAGGATTGTTAAAAGCCAGGGAGAATAAATATGTCTTGAGATAAGACATAAATGTAGTGATATATAAAAAAGTTCATGTACAATGTTAAATAGTAAATAATGGTTGTACTGTATTAAACACTTTCCCTACTGCAGGAATCACACTGTGGGATCCAGAGAAGCTACAGCAGAGTTTACGAGTCCGTCCCCAAATTAACACATATTTCAAAGTCACAGCTTCAGACTCTATTCAGGACAAATCCAACTTAATGAACATTGACGGCTCTCTGAAACTGAGTGTTTTAGGTGGACTCGTCAGTGTCAGTGGAACAGCCAAATATCTCAACGACACCAAGAAGTCTTTCAGACAGCAGAGACTGACACTACATTATCATTCAACCTGCAGGTATGAAGAACTGACCATGAATCGCGTGGTACCTGAAAATATAGTTCATCGTGAGGTTCTTGATAATGATACAGCGACACACGTGGTGACAGCAGTGCTGTATGGAGCAGACGCCTGCTTTGTGTTTGATAGAGAAGTTTCCTCAGATGAGAAATTAAACACAGTAGAAGGAGAAGCAAAAGTGGCCCTTGAGAAGCTCAAGTTCATTTCAGTAGATGCAAACATCAATCTGAAGATGAATGACACTCAGAAGAACGCAGTCCAAAAATTTACATGCACATTTTATGGTGACTTCCAGCTACCGTCTAACCCAACCTCTTTTGAAGATGCATTGAAGGTTTTCAGTGATCTTCCAAAACTGCTGGGAGAAAAGAAAGAGCTGGCAGTTCCTCTGAGAGTTTGGCTTTATCCTCTGGACAAACTTCTCTCAAGAGCTTCAAAGCTTCAGAAGGACATCAGCATGGATCTAATCCTTGATACTGAATCAGTGATTGAGAGTTTAAATACAACTGAGATGAAATGCAGTGACCTTGCCTGCTTGCCTGCTTCAACTTTTGCTGAATTTCAGGATAAAATTCTGCAAATGAAGCAAAACTGCTACAGGTACAAATTAAGACTTATGAAAAAACTTGGCTCTCTGCTGCCAAACATCCGTGGAGACGTGATGAAGGAAACTGACCTGAATGATCTTCTACAAGATCATAATGAATCTCCATTCAGTGAAGGTGATCTTGCAGAATGGCTGAAAGAGAGAGAAAGAGAGTCTGACGTCATTAAATCAGTCCTCAGACAGCTGAAGGATGCTGGTGCACAGGTAGAAGACAACATAGATCTGCTTTTGATGGAACTGGAACTTGGGAATCTGGTCAGCTACACTTTCACATCACTGAACTGGTCAGATGTTCTGCTTCTTCAACAAACCACCTATCTGAGTAATTCAACAAAAGGAGAAACTGATGAGAATGGCCCTGATTCAGAGCAGAAGTCTTGGCTCACTCCTGAGATGCAAAAGACACTGAGGAGCAACTTGAAGATATTTAAGAACTTGATTGATTCAAAAGACCGTGAACCAGCCAAGTTCATTGTGTCCTCAAAGGAAATGAAGAATAATCCAGGTTGCTGCATTCTGCTGTATGAAAGTGAATGTGATGAAGCTGTTTGCTTTATTCCTCCATCCAAACCAGCCTGTCCAATCACTGAAGAGGTCAAAGATAACAGTGTGGTTCTGAAGGTTCCTCCATCATGTTCTTCTACAGTGGAGCTCAGATTACTGTATAAACGGAAGCAGGACAGAGTCTGGACATCTAAACCTGTGATGAAGGATGAAAACACAGTTACTCTGACTGATCTGAGAGCAGGAACTGAGTATGAGATCAAATGTGCAGCGCTGGGAATACTCAACTACACCGTATACAGTGATGTCATCAGCGTCACCACAGAGGTATGATGATCATTCATCAAATATCAGCTGATATATTTAAGAAGCTTTGTGAGAATGAGTTTCTTGGTTATAATTTGCAGCATGTTCTTAATCAGTATCAAATGGTTCTTTTAGGGAAGGAACAGTTTGATCATTGGTGAGTCATATATATTTTTTATATGTAAGTGAGGTCCTGAATCTTCTCAGTGTATGTGCATCTTTTTTCCCTAAGAATCTTTGAGTAGGTACTACATTTGTATTTGAATATACCATCATGTGACCTACCAGTGTCAGTCGTGTCGCTTCACTGTCATTCATAAATCCTCTTCATGGCCTTATTCGATAGTAAAGTGTCCACTGTTTTTTGAATACTGTGTGTTTAGATACTACTCTGTTGGCATATTGTTTTTCACATAGTATATAGTAGGGAATAATTTAATTTCACACACAGTGAAAGTCTCTGGCACAAATCTCATGTAAACACATGTGCAGCAAAGAGTAGTATTAAGAGTAAATAACAGATTCACAATGATCACAGAGAAGACTCATGTCAAGTCAACTCAGCTTTATTTCTATAGCACTTCCTTCTTTACTGTTGTTAAAGCTGATGAATATCGATTGGCTTATGTGGAATCAAAATGCCTTTAATCAGAGTTTGTGTTTCTCATTTTGTTCACATTGGAGAAGATCAGAGCTAATGAATTTGATTGTGTCAAATATGTGCATTATTTACTTGTATTCTGTGGTTTGTGTCATTAGAACTGAATTGGGCTTCAGTTTTAATAAGATTCTTTTAAAACAGATGCAAGCAGTAAAGTCCAGCATTAGCATAAAGGTTCAGAGTAGTATATAGATCAGGGGTGGTGAACATCGATCCTGGAGAGCCACAGTCCTGCAGAATTTTGCTCCAACCCTGATAAAACTCACCTGTCTGTAGCTCTCTAGTAACCCTTAAGACCTTGATTGGCTTGATCAAGTGTGTTTGATTAGGATTGGAGCTAAACTCTGGACTCTGCAGTACCTCCAGGACCGATGTTCGCCACCCCTGATATAGACTGATGAGCCAAAACATTATGATCACTTGTCTTATATGCTGTTGGTCCTCTATGTGCTGCAAAAACAGCACTGACCTGCTGAGGCCTGGACTCTACAAGAACCTGAAGGTATCTTGTGGCCTTTGGCACTGAGACTTTAGCAGCAGATCCTTCAAGCCCTGTAGGTTGAGAGGTGGAGTCTCTGTGGATCGAACTTGTTGGTCCAGTACATCCCAGAGTTGGATTGAGATCTGGGGAATTTTGAGGCCAGAGCATCACCTTGAACTCTTCACCATGTTCCTAAAACCATTCCTCTGTGTGCAGGGTGCATTATCCTGCAGAAAGAGACACTTCCACCAGGAGCACCATCAATGTTAAGATGGGTGGCACGTGTCAAATTTACGTCTATATGAATGGCCGGACTCAGGGCAACAGAACATTGCCCAGAGCTTCACACTCCCTCCACCATCCCACAGTTTATCCTGGTTCCGTCACTTTCCCAAGGTTAACGACACACGTACACAACCATCTTCATGATGTAAAAGAAAAGGAGACTCATCGGACCAGTGACCTTCTTCCACTGCTCCAAGGTCCAGTTCTGATGCATGTATGCCCATTGTAGGTGCTCTCGACAGTGGACAGGGGTCATCATAGGCACTCATACGCAGCAGAGTGTGATGCACTGTGTGTTGTGACACATTCCTCCCATATCCATTATTAAAGTGCCCTTATTTTGGCATTTGAAAGATTCCTATTTTTGTTTTGAGAGTGCCCAACAACAGGTTTACATGCATGCAAGGCCAACAAAACACTTTAATTGTCTTATAATATGCATTTATTTTTACCTTATTTGCTCAACAACTCCCAAACGATTGACTCAACGATTCATTTTGCAGAACCCCTCCTTGCTGTTAACCGGTTAGCCGGAGACCTACAAGCTGCGTGGGGCGAACACAATGAACTAAATACATATTGTGCTGCTACAGAGAACATAACAGCAACAATTATTAATCATACTTACAGGTTGTAATTTGGAGGAGGAAGAAGCTGGTCCAAATAAACTGGGTATTGACCCATCCTTCCCTCTTTGAACGCATTTAGGTTGAAGAAGCAGTCGTCAGTAAAATGACGGGAACACAGCACAAGGTTCGGGCTATACTGCTGTGGTATCGCTGTAAAGATTAACTTTAACCTCTTATTGTTAATGTATTGGCAGTGTTTGAGGGGTTTCCTCAAAGTTTTCCTGGCGTCTGCGTGCGTAATAAGTGGGCGGGCAATATGCTAATGTTTCATCTTGACGTCACAATGAAACGGCTTGGGATTTGTTTTGTAAACTACTCGCTTATTTTACATTTGAGAGCCAATAGCTTTATATACGGTGCACTTTCAGATTTAAAACAGGATGTTTTCATTCACTTAGAGCTATGTTACATGAAAGGTTATTTTCAAAAATCCATAATAGGGGCACTTTAAATTTTTTTGTTAAGGCTGATTTATACTTCTGCGTCAAGTGTACGCCGCAGCTACGGTGTAGGCTGTGTGTAGCGTGCGTAGCCTACGACATAGCCTGACGTGCACCTCTTCAAAAATGTAACAACGCATTAATTCTACGCGGACCGCAAGCGCTGTGATTGGTCTGCTAGAACCCCTCCCTCTGGTCGAAAAGCTGGCGCAGAGCAATAGTAGAAGAGAAAGCGTTTACAACTTCCATAGGAATGAAAAATGCTCTGTTTCAGGGGACACATGCAGTCATACTGCAACAAAAGTCGGTACCTATTTGCCTCTTCTATTTGTAAGCTTCTCTGACAACGTACATGACAAGCGGCTTCTTCTTCGGCTTTCGCCTTGATCCTCAACATGACCGCAGACACTGCCTACTAGTGGTCTGCAGTCGACGTCTACATGTGCTTGTTTTATGACAGATGATTGGTGTTTGACATTCCAATATTATTACTGTTATAGTGATTATTTAATTATGATAAAGATGGTAATAAAGGGTCGTTTATGACACAGTTTTCAGATATTGTATTGTAGTACTGTATGTGTAAAAAGACTTTGGGTTTGATCAAGTTCCTGTAAAACATATTTCAGAGCCTGAAGACACAGAAACCCAGAGAGGATCTTTTCCAGAGTCTCTCAATGAAAACAAAGAAGTCTGACTCAACAGACAAGAGAAGAAGTAAGAAATAAAACCTTCATCTGATCTGAAAATCCTCCTTCCATAAAGCTTGTGTGAATCATGATTTGAAAACTCTTTCTCCGTCCCTGAATCCCTGTGGAGATGTAAAGCTCCTGCTACAGTAAAGCATTGATGCTGACGTTACTGTCTGTGTTTCTCACAATGATCTGCTTTGTTTTCTGGGAGAAACAGTTTGATCTTCAATCAAACATTTATATTTGGGTTGTTTTCTGAAGATGGACATTATAACACACAACGATAGATGACTTCTCTTCTCACTTTTCATCTCATTCCTGTTAAAGCTGATGAATATTGATTGACTTATGCCGAATCAAAATGCTTTTAGTCCAGGGGCCAGTTGCATAAACCACTTAGACTAGTCTTAAAAGCTAAGACACTATTTTTTTCTTGAAGAGTGGTCCTAATTTTTTAAAGTCCATTACATAAAAAGGTAGATTGGTGTAATTGGAATTGGAAAAATAACATTGATTACTCCTTGGTTAACTGCAAGTTGGTCAAACTAGTTCTTAAGACACAGTCTTAATATAGTGAAGTTTATACAACTGGCCACAGATCTCATTTTGAAGCTAGTCAACATTTGTTTCTGATCTCGATGGATACTCGATGGCGCTGTATGTTGTAAGATCTGCTGGATGTGTTTCTGAAGTTTCTCTGGTCAGCTGGATTGACGTCAGTCAGTGTTAACAATGTGTTTCTCATTTAAGGACACTGTGGGCTGGAGAATCAAGGGTCCTCCTCCTGCTTGAATGCAGTTCTTCAGACGCTCTTCATGACGAAGGAGTTCAGACAACATGTCAAGAGGTAAAGAAACGTCTTTCACTTCCTGCAGTGGAAACAACAGCTGATCAATAAACACTCAATGTCTTCTGTAGTGTTTCATCTGATGATAACTTCATTAGAGAGCTGAAGAAATTGTTCAAAGAATTGGAAACACAAGAGAAAAATGCAGTTTCAACAACTGAGATCATGAAGAGCCTCGGAATTACAGACGGTTGGTCTCTTTTATTGATGTTTCCAGCATTCAGTCAATATTCTTGTTGATAAAATGTTATTAAATATGTGGCGGTTTACTGGACAGTGTTTAATTTACGACAGAAGTAGGCCTTAGAACAGTTAATCATGGTTTAAAAAAACGGCTTTCTGAAACACAGATTAAGTACAGATTAACACATGCAGTCCTGAACTAAAATAAACAACATTAATTTAAAACCAACTGTGCTAATCGAAACTAGCATCACACAAATTGCCTATAAAACATGGAATGGACAAAGAAAGGTTAAAATTGCATAGAACTGAGAAGGAAATGGTCAGAATTATTGGCACCCTTGGTAAATAGTAATAATAATAAACATTTCAACAAGTAAAACTAATGAAAGTGAGGGGGGAATTTAAGTAAATGTTTTTCTCTAATACACATTGGCCACAATTATTGGTACCCCTAGAGTAAAATCTCTGAAGATTTCTTATATTCCCATTCATATTTACAGTTTTAGCACACCAGGGTGAAATTCTCCAGCCATGGCTTCCTGTTTCACAAAACTAATAATATGAGAGAGCAAAAAGGCCAGTTTCATTTAATCATCCATCACAATGAGAAAAACCAAAGAATATAGTTCTGATGTGCAGCAAAAGATTGTTACGCTTCACAAATTAGAAAGCAGAAAATTTAAAATAGCACAAACTAGAAAGTAAAAAAAAATTCCATTTCAACCATCAGAGCAATAATTAAGAAGTTCCAATCAACAGGAAATGTTATGAATCTGTCTGGAAGAGGACGTGTCTATATTGTCTTAATGCGTAGTGAGTGGCCAAAGACTGTTCAAGGATTTTACATTTATATATACAGTACTGTGCAAAAGTCTTAAACAGCTCATTATTGGCTAAAGCTGGTCATGTGATCAGCACGACGCGTGTGTGTGATGCTGACGCAGGAGCCGGCCAATAATGAGTTGGCGTATGAGAATGACACAGAAGAGAAGAGATTGTTGAATAAAGTCATTATTTTTGTTTTGTCTTTGCAAAAAGTATTCTTGTCTCTTCATAACATTAAGGTTGAACCACTGCAGTCACATGACTGTTTTAACAATGTCTTTAGTACCTTTCTGGACCTTGAAAGTGTTGATTATATTGCTGTCGAGTCATATACCTCTCGGATTTCATCAAAAATATCTTCATTTGTGTTCTGAAGATGAACGAAGGTCTTACGGGTGTGGAACGACATGAGGGTGAGTGATTAATGACAGAAATTTCATTTTTGGGTGAACTAACCCTTTAAGGCTTTCCAGTATTGTTAGCAACATGCTTGTTGCTTAAGCCTTTCAGGAAGTTCTTGCCCAAAACAGAACCATACCGCCAATAAAACTGTATGCTAATTGTTAATCATCTTTGACGATAGTGGTCCTGACAGAATTTTACTTCAATGAAAGTTTTTGTGAACTTTTTTTGTGAATTTTATGTTCATATTTGCCAAGGGCGCTGATAATTCTGACCACGACTGCATCTATCCAAGTAATACATGTGTCTTTTTTTAAACACAATGTTAATCTGGAGTTAAAGCTGCCTCCTGGTAGGTTTCATTTAAGCCTCAATTTAGTCCTGAAGTAGCTCTGATCTTCCATCAGGATATTAGCTTATTAAACTCTGGACTAGACTAAGTCTAGGACTATTTAAAACCATGACAGAGAAAGCTGATTTCTCTTAATCTGGTTTAAAGGGCCATTTTAGTAGGACTATGCTTAATCTCTGTCCGGGAAACTGTCCCTGAATGTGTTTGATTGTTATGTGCTTCTCTCCATCAAACCCAAAGTTTATAAACAAGATGCAGCAGTACTTCTACGTTTGATCCTTAAAAAGACTCCTGGATCCTCTGAGGTAACTAGTTTCTTCTGGATTATTCTGTCCTCTTTTGTCTCAGTGTTCAGTGACTTTCATAAGGAGCATCAATCATCTCACAGCAGTTCAGCTCTGGAAGTGTTTCTCCAGAGAAAGTTCAGACACATTATTGGCTCTTATTTAGTTTTAATCTCCTGCTTCTTCATTGTCTGTACATGCTTACTTCACATGTATCCTTGACTGTTCATTTGTGACACAATTAAAGGTTTATCAGCAGTCTAATGTGATGGAGGCTGAACTGCAGAGAATGATCATTTTAACAATGAAAGCACACATATATCTGTGGATCATCCCTAATGTCTGATTTCTTCTCATCTTTGTAGCTTTTTAAGGGCACTAAGAAGATGACAAGAACATGCAGGTCATGCAGAGACAAACCAGAACAAATCTCTGAGGATTTCCTCTCATTGATAGTCTCTATTCAAAACTCTCAGGATGTGGTAAGAAGATCATTACTCATCTGAGTTGATCTCTATGGAACTGAATTCTATACACAGATACCAGCAACAATCAAAAGCAATTTTATTCTGCTGTGTCATCCTGAAATGTTCCTTCTGTTTATCATTGTTTTCTTCACTGCAAATGTAGGAAGATGTTTTACAGGCATATGCTTGTGGAAATAAGACTGTGGGATCAGTGTACTGTGATCACTGTAGGAAAATGATAGTCATTGAAAGTGTGAGTATCTTTTCTAGTGTATATTAAATCTCAAGTGTGTAATTATGATCCTCATTTAACACAGAAATGATCACTTTGAAAATAGAATGTCAATTAAAAACATCCCTGTAAAATCAAGCAGTCGTTCAGTGTAATATTTCCTTCAAATGCTGAAAGTATCTTGTGAAGAAAAGCAGCACAATTCATTCATGCTGCACTAATACATTATTATTTTCTCCACAGAAAACAGAGATGAATGAGTTTCCAGAACACCCGATTGTTGAGTTGAAGAGATCTGAGTTTTCGTACAGCACATATTGGTCAAGCTTCAGTAAAAATGAAGTGATCATTCATCCTCATATCAAGGTACTGAAATAATACGCTAGTTTGATGGTTTAAAGCTTTACAGACACACATATGGTGAATGCTGTTTAAAGCGCAAATGTTTATATCACTTTAACTGTTTTCATGACACAATAGAGCGCTGCTGCTGAACAAACACATGCAGTAAACACTGCTGCTTATATGCTTCAGTGATTCACTCAAGCAACACATCGTTTTCTAACATGAAGCTAGTTTGAAACTTGTAAGATTGCTCCATTTAGGAATTAATAACCAGACCACACAATATGCGCAAAGTCGTGGAATTAAAGATCATTCACTTATCTCAATTCCAGATGAGTTGTGAACAGCAGCACTACCTGTATTTGTTTGAATGCTGAGCCGCAGCTCATTGGCTGCTAATGCAACAGAAACCAATCAGCTGCTGGTACCCTAGCTGCAGTCTGGACCAATTTCATTGGTTTATAATGCAACAAACCTTATTGGCTTCAAGCCTGAGCATGTGCATTCCTTCATGTATGATTTTGTGAATGATTTGGCTGTAGGCTGTTACCGAAATATTAAGTGCTGCTAACTCTAATCATATCTTACTATCTGTTTAGGAACCATGGTAGTTTTAGTTAGGAGCTACTGGCTAATGTTTTATTTACTAAAGACACAGAATAGATGAAGTTATTGTTTAAAAAATGTTCCACACCTGTAAGACCTTCGTTCATCTTCAGAACACAAATTAAGATATTTTTAAAACAGTCATGTGACTGCAGTGGTTCAACCTTAATGTTATGAAGAGACGAGAATACTTTTTGTGCGCAAAAAGAAAACAAAAATAACCACTTTATTCAACAATCTCTTCTCTTCTGTGTCATTCTCAGTCGTTGTTTGCGTTCCAGGTTCTACATCAGAACGACTCATGATTGGCCGGCTCCTGCGTCAGCATCACACGCGGTTCATCAAAACATTAGCCAATTGATCATAGATCATTCATAAAGTCGTACATGAAGGAATGCGCATGCTCAGGTTTGAAGCATCTACGCCAATAAGCTCTGCTGTTTTATAAACCAATGAAATTAAGGCTACTCATCAGCTGTGTGATGTAGATGATGATGTAATCGCTACCAAGTGAGTTAAAGACCTGCGCCATCTAGAGTTTCATGCCAGAACTAGTGTAATTATATAAATTTAAATGCCTTAAATCACCCAAAACTGCAAAAATGTGGAGTAAAAACATTAAGGTAAAATTACATTTGTTGAAAAAAACATTATTTTGTTACAAAATCACATTCCCAAATGAACATCTTACAAAGGTTAAAATGATTTACTGTGTCAGTGTATGAATAATAAACAGTGAAATCACTTTGTTATCCACAGGATGTGAAATTGAGTGATTTTCTGTCTCAGTGCTGATGATAATAACAATATCATAATTACTTAGGTTACTTTTATTGTCTCAATGGAGTGGAACACGTGAAAACATCATACCTGATCCATCGGGTGTTTCCTTCACAAAGAACAAATAAATGTTGAATTTTATAAAACTCAAGTGTTAGATGATCTTCCAGTGAATCTTTTCCAAAAATCAGCCTTACGTCACCTGAATCTGATAAAATAAAAATATTAATGACGTGATGAGCGATTCATGTGACATGTTGACACATGACTTTACAACCAACCCTGAAACTAGTTACCTTTATGAGCAGATATTGATATATTGAACTAGACTGGTGCTCCACACGATGAATATGATCTTCAAGCAGATGGAACTGGATGAAATCTTCTGAATCTGACCTCTGACCTGTAACACTGCCCGAATCATTCATAATCATACGCTGTTCGTTTGTTGGCCAGAGGAGAAACGAGTGACTGAGCCTGGTTTCTCCCAAAGTTTTAGCTCTCCTGTCCTCGTAAGGTCAGAGGCGTGTGTTCACTGTGTGAGCATGATGGGAATTGTAGTTCTAGTAGATGATCAACACTGAACATGAATCTGAACATCATAGGCTCAGTATGTGTTCAATGAACTGTATGTTTTTGGTCAATACTGTAATGGAGAATGTTTAAATGTTCAGTGAGGTCCATATTTCAGCACACAGATTTGGATCTGATGGATTCAGAATAATGAAACTCACAGCAGACGTGTTTGTTTGGTCTCTATAAAGTTTAATTGAATGAAGCAGGTAATCACTGACAGGTTAGTCTAGTTAAAGAGTCTGACCTGTGCTTGAACTGAACCAATGAGTATGAAGATCAGTCCATTCAATCCCATCATGCATCTGGCCTCTGAGTAACTGCAGGCCGCTAAAGCTCAAGGCATCCATGCATTTGGCAAAACTCTCTCACGCAGACGCAGATCAGGAGCAAAAGCACTTAAACCAGGAGAAACACTTTAAACCACTGCTTCATTAAAAACAAGACACTTCTGATCCTGATACGAGTAAAACCGCAGCGTTTCCCCTGATCAGGAACACAAAATACACCTCTATCATCAGATGAATGACTCCAACAGAAATCATATATTTCAGCAAACGCTCCAGAACGAGAGGATTTCAGGACTGGAATGAATCAGTTTTTGTTTGAATCAGCGACACTGAATATAAACAGACTGATGTTCATTAAAGTTAGCGACTGTTACAAACATTATTATGAAAATAAAACGCAGTTCAATGACATTCATCACGAATCACCTGCGAACGACAGAACGATACAGTCAAAACAAGCGTTTGTGCTCAAGAATCAGTGCTAATGAATCAATTATAAATCATCACATGATCATTATATTCATCTGAAACACACACGCATTCATTTACATCAGCTGATCATATTTCATTAGATTGAAAACAAACACAAACGTCCGTCTCATTCAGCCGCTGACGCTCCAATGCAGAAATTATAGTCCTAATTAAAAAATCTAGAGATATGCTAATATAAAAACAGATACAATATCGAATAGACGAATATCTATATAAATTATTGCATATATAATAAACCAGTAAAAGTGAATGAATTGTTGCTTTGCTTTGACTGTATCCGTCACAGAAATAAGAGAAAGCCACTGATCTGACGACGACATGAAGACAAACATGAGACGCTCAAACGCTGATCCGTCCCCGCTGAGCCTCACAGGAAGTCTCGCGGCAGCACTTCCTGTGGCAGCTCCCGCTGGACCAATCAGAGATGAGATGTTGTAAGGCATATTGAACCGACATTGAACACACGCTCTGTCCTGAATCTTCAGTCCGGACGGACTCAGGAATATGAGCGCGTTTCATCCGTGAGAGTTCAGCTTCATTGAATCAGGATGAATCTACATTCAGAGAATCAAACTCAACAGAGCCGCGAGGAGCAGCGAGGAGAAGAGGGCGAGAGACGAAGACGCCAGAGCTCCTGCCGCACCTGTACACACACACACACACACACACACACACACCATCAGAAAATGATGAACTGAATCAAAATTGAACTTAACTGATTCAACACTGAACAGAACTGTATCAACACCAAACGGAACTGAATCAACACTGAACTGAAATGAATCAACACTGAACTGAACTGAATCAACACTGAACTGAATCAACATTGAACTGAACTGAATCAACATTGAACTGAATTAACACTGAACAGAACTGAATCAAAATTGAACTTAACTGATTCAACACTGAACAGAACTGAATCAACACCGAACGGAACTGAATAACATTGAACTGAACTGAATCAACACTGAACTGAACTGAATCAACACTGAACTGAACTGAACTGAATCAACACTGGACTGAATCAACACTGAACTGAATCAGGATGCTGTACCTGCGATGCGCACTTGAGCGACGGCCCCGTCTCCACCCTCGCTGTGTGCTCGCACCTCCACCAGGTAATCGTCCTTCATCAGGGGCAGATCGATGGACTGCTTCTCTGTGGTGTAGAGCGTCCCGCTGGGCTGCCCCTCCTTCCGGTACAGGACCTGAGGGAGAGCAGGGGCAGGTCAAGAGCTGAGAGAATCACAACAGCTTATATCAGAAACACAGTCATGTTTATAAGGGTCTTCAAGCTTCTGGACACATTCGTTCCTTTAAAGTCACCATGAAATCAACATTATTTTAAAATCAGAATATCTTCTCCCTCTTGCAGCATCTCTTCTCTTCTCTGATGACGAGGGCGGAGCAACCTGTCACTCACATGAGATCCACCAATAGCAAACCACAACAATCCAATCAATTCCCCACAGACAAAATCAAGCCCCGCCCTACATTTGTTCTTGTTTGAGAAGCGTTTCACTCAGATATACGACACAATAGAGAAGAAAAGACCAGCGCAACTTCCCTTTCATGATGACTGAAATCTGGTCTGCAAAAGTCATTTTCCATATTCAGCATTTTGGGCGTTAATATTATCACATAGTTTTGAAAGGCTTGTTAGACACTGATATGTCACATTATATCTCAATGGCTTCTTAAAAGCCTAAAAGTATGATTATTCTGAAGGACAGCAGGTCAAAACGTCTGACTAGAAACTTCAGTGAAATGCAGGAATGTCAGGAGTCGATTAATGTTTGATTCCTGCCTGATTTACACACAAAACTGCAGTTAAATTTGATTATATACTGTAAAACGGACATGGAGGAAAAACACGTTTTATTCAGGACTGATGATGTAATTGTGTAAGGAAACAAGTTCATTATTATCTTAGAAAGACGCATGATACAATTTTTAAGACTGCACATGAATATTCACGCTTCATCTCATACTTGTTGTCAAATCATTGAGATATGTGTATGTATGTTTTTTTTTTTTTAAGTTATATTTATGGGGTTTTTGTGCCTTTATTCGGAGAGGACAGTAGAGAGCAGACAGGAACACACTGGGCGGAGAGAGGGGAGCAGGATCAGCAAAGGACCTCGAGACAGGAATCGAACTCAGGTCGCCGTGAACGCATTTGCACCATATGTCGGCGCACTAACCACTAGGCTATCAGCGATACGTGTATGCATGTTTAACTGAAGCACACCAGAGGAGCAGGTCAGCGGAGTGGCGTCTCGTTCTGACCTTATATCCGGCCACCGTCGACTCGTTGGCCAGCGACTGCACCTTCTCCCAGGCGATGTTGATGGACGTGCCGCTGTAGTGCATCTTTGTGCCGGTGATCTTAGGAGGCCGACTCGGAGCTGAGGAACACAATCAGACCAGAAAACACACCTGAAGATCGTACTTTACTCATTTACAGTTTATCTCTTAAAATCAGGGGTTTACAAACATTTTGATGTCAAATATCCCACATATGATCCCCTTGTTCCTTACATATAGAGGAACTTTTAATGTAACATTTTTAATGTTTCTGAAAGAGTCTCTTCTGCTCACCAAGACTGCATCTATTTGATCAAAAATACAGTAAAAATAGTGAATATTATTACAATATAATATTATTACTGTTTTCTATGTGAATATATAGTAAAGTGTAATTTATTCCTGTGATCAAAGCTGAATTTTCGGCATCATTACTCCAGTCTTCAGTGTCACATGATCCTTCAGAAATCATTCTAATATGCTAATTTGGAGTATTTTGTCAGATTCTGTCAGACTCACGGGCTTTCTTGGTGTGGATCCTGTGTCTCTGGCTGACGGGTCCGTACCCGGCGCCGTTGTACGCCCGCACCTCGATCAGGTAATGCGAGTCGGCCTTCATGTTGTCCAGACGCGTGTGGTTCTCTCGACTCGGCACCAGAACCCGCTGCGCCGACGCCTCGTTCTCCAGCGTCTCCCTCCAGTACCGGACCTGAAGGAGAACACCCGCTGGAGTTTAACAGGAGTTTATCGGTGAAGGAGTGGTGTGTGTGACGGACGGGTCAGTACCTGGTAACCCTCCACGCTCTGCAGCGGCACCGGCACCCAGGACACCACAGCTTCTGTGGCCGACAGCGCTCGGGCCTCGGCGATGATGGGCGCGTCCGCAGGAACTGAGACACACACAAACACACACACACACACGCGTCGGTCAGAACACTTCTTCACCTGCGTTACCTGAGACAGCCTGCAGCTGCGCAGTCACTCACCGTCCTGCGCCGAGTAGATGAAGGCGCTGACGCTGAACGGACCCTCGCCCTGACTGTTGAAGGCCTTCATCTTCACCTCGAACCTGGTGGACGGAGGGATTTTGGGGTCTTTGTGGACGTACTTCCGGGCCTGTGGGTCGGTGACCGTCACACGCAGCCACTCGGAGTCGTTCTGAGGCTTGAAGGCGATGATGTAGCCGAAGTTACTGCCGTAGTAGTACTGCGACTGGACCGGCTGCGGATCAGAACATGGCTCAGATACTTTCCACACTACATTAAGACAATACAATTTCTGAAATGATGCATAATTTAAATATGCAAATGAGGCATTATCTAAGACTTCAAATTAAAGATGAGTGTCAGATGAAAAAGGCAAGAGAAACAGTGTTTTGCTGTTATTCAGACAGAAATGTTGCTGATTGAAACTGGTGATGAATGTGAGCTCTGGTACCGTCCATGTGATGGTGAGCTCACGACTGGCTCCGCCTCCTCCGCCGATGTCAGACGGAGCCACGACAGGCCCTACAGAGAGAGAGAGAGAGAGAGAGAGAGAGAGAGTCAAACACTTCATACATGATGACGGTGATCACGGTTGCTAAGGAATTTGCAGTTACTATGGTGTCGCCATGCAATTATGTTTCTGCTGGAGGAGGTTTAATTCTCAGAGTTTAATCAGAGTTTAATCAGATCACTATCAGCAGCAGTTCTAGTGAGAATTGACTGAAATATACTCATGTATGTAAAACTGACCACATGTTTTTCATTCCAGGTCATGATGATAATGATAACTTACTGAATTACCAGTATTAACTCTATTGGAATTAATTCAATTCGTTTGAATGTACCACTTGTTCAAAATGAACCCGAATGCAGAAGGAAGGATAAATGACAGACAGGACAGACAGAAGAGGACAGAAGGGGACAGAAGGGGACAGAAGAGGACAGAAGGGGACAGAAGAGGACAGAAGAGGACAGAAGGGGACAGAAGAGGACAGAAGAGGACAGAAGGGGACAGAAGAGGACAGAAGAGGACAGAAGGGGACAGAAGAGGACAGAAGAGGACAGAAGAGGACAGAAGGGGACAGAAGGGGACAGAAGGGACTCACGGGCTTCTCTGGTGGTGATTCGGGGTGAAGGGGCGCTCGGCGGGCCGGTTCCCAGCGTGTTGGTGGCCGTGACTCTGAACTCATACTCCGTCCAGGGCGTCAGGTTGATCACGGTGGCCATTTCTGCATTTCCCTCCACATTGACTGGAGCTGAAGACAGAATCAGTGCTTTAGACACTAGTGTTTAATGGAGAACAGTGATGATCTCAAGCGTGGTGATGTACTGACAGGTGGAGGCATCTCTCCAGTCCTGCTGCTCGCGCACATCTCTGTACTGGACGCTGTATTTGGAGATGGGGCTCAGATTGTCCGTCCCGTGACTCCACGTCACCCTCACGCTGCTGGACGTCACCTCGTCCACACGCACGCCGCCGGGAGGACCTGGAGGACCTGAGAGCGAGGAGACGCGTGAGATGAAGGAGATTCAGTGATCCCACAGGAGATCTCAACAACATCTCGAACATTTCATACAAGAGATTTCAAGAAGAATTCAAAAGTTTCTAATCAAATGAGCTTCTCCAGCTCCAGACTGGATGATATATATGTCTTTTTATTTCTCCTGAGGGACTAAAAAGCAATACTTCAGTGAAAGAGTTTTAGTCATTTCTCACCTCGCACCACCAGCTCTGCGGCGGCCGTGACGTTGTCCACCGGCGTCTGAGCCGTACAGGCGTATCGTCCCGCGTGTCTCAGCTGTGCGTTACTGATCAGCAGCTCTGAGCTGGACGTCCCGGCCTGACCGGCCTGATTAACATCCTGACCAGCAATGATGAAAGAGATCATTCATGTTTGAGAAATACACAACATCCATTCACACCAATAACTATAACTATACCCATAAAGTTTTAAGTAAACAGAGAGTCGCCACAGCTGTACACAGACGAACAATATCGTTGGAATAACTTTCAGAACGATTTTTTTCCGGCTGATGAATGATAAAAACATTATCAGCCAATCAGAATCCATCCTGCTTTAAGAGCTTGAGCATTTAAAGTGACAGACGAACTGCAGCTGGTGTGGACGCTGATATAGTCATCGTTAGTTATAGTAATGACGATGTTAATCAAGTTTTGATTCATTAATCTCAATAAGTATTAAATGTTTATCATCACCATCTTGTGCTCATAATGCTCTCGGTCGCGGTCGAAGTCGATGACGTGATCGTCGAGGGACCAGATAAAGGTGAGGTCAAGGGTCGGGTCATGTGACGCAGCACACTCCATCCTGGAGCTGTCGCCTGCGTTGATGTCAGCGTTCGACGGGGCCAGAGTGATCTTAGTGGCGTCTGAGGAGAGAGACGCAAACTCATCTGAATACATTCAACAGGATAAACGAGTCGAATCACATGACTCGATCATTGATCACTGTCAGCTGCAGAGGTGCAGTTGTGTGTTTGTGGCAGCAGAGGGCAGGAGTGAGCCAGAATACAAACGTCTCTGTTGACTTGAGAAAGATTGAAGTTTGAAGGTTTTGAGGCCATTCAAGAAAACAGATGTGTTCTGGGTGGTTGCTAGGGTGTTGCTATGTGGTTGCTAGGGTAAACAGTACGTGTGTGTTGTGTTTCATACCCGTGACTAGCAGCGATCCGGTGCTGTTTGCTCGGCCTCGGTCGTTTTCTGCGAAGCACGTGTATCTGCCTTCGTCTGATTTAGTGATGTTGAGCAGCTCTAAACTCCCGTCCGGCCAAATGAAGAGCCTGCAGAGATAAGGGAAAGGCTTTATTTGAGCAGGTCCAGTCGTGACGCGAGCGTGTCATGAGCGAGAGATGCTGCAGTGACCTCTGACCTGCTGGAGTTGTGCAGGAGCTCGGTTCCTTTGCTCCAGGAGATGGTGGGCCGCGGCGCCGCTCTGGGTTTGCAGTCGAACACCACGCGGCCGTTTTTGGCCCCCAGGAGTTTGGGTTTCACAGGGTTCCACTCGAATGAAGGAGCGCCGGCTGAGAAAACAACAAACACACAGTTAGTGGAGGAACATCTGCATCTGAGGCTCAAACTGAATGACCTCTGACCCGGTCAACCAATCAGAGTTGAGCTCACCGAACACCCTGAGCTCGGCGTTGGCGTAGATCACGCCGTGACGGTTCTCAGCGATACACTGATACATGCCCGAATCGTCAAACGTCAGGTCCGTGAAGCGTAACTCGTGGTTCTTGCCGTACTGATGGAGAGAATGAACAGATTCATCCGTCAACACTCATGAACGCTGTCATCAATAAATATCATCAACATCATATTCCTACTGCTTATCAATGACAAGAAGCCCTAAAAACTGTGAAATAAACTAACATAATGTAGAAAACGTACAGATATTTTTACTGTATATATATATATATATATTCATTTGATTAGATCAAAACTAAAAACATCAAAAATAAATAAATAAATAACAGCTAAATTAATAAATGATGCCGTACAAATCCATTATTTAATGTTAGTTGATACTAATACATGAATAAATAAAGTATTTGATTATTTATTAATTTATTTAAAAAAATAAAAACAACAAAACAAAGTCATAAAACTAAATAAAATATCAAAAGTTAATATAAATATGGTGAGGACACTGACAAGAGTCAGTCTGGCATTATTATTCTGTCAGAAGTCATGTTTGATTAGCGTTCTGTGCGTCGCTGGACGCTGTGAACACACTTCAGGTGTTTGGAGAACAACCATCTGCTGTGACTGTTATATAACCAGGAGCATGATGGGAAGGCCTCGCTCCAGACGGGAACACAGCCAGTGTCCGAGACGCTCCGCAACACACTCATTCATTACACTGCGTCTCTCTGCATCCACTGATCAGGTTCAGCTCTTTACAAATGCATTTTACTAATCTGGACACTTTCTGGAGTTTTTACTGAGATCACGACACTCCTGAAGCTCTGAGAGCCGAGAATGATTCATGAACTGATCACATGTATTAAATGCAGCATCAGTCACTTGACATGACGGCCGTACCATTCGTCCGTTCTTCAGGAAGTGCACGTGGGGTTTGGGTTTCCCGCTGGCCAGACAGGACATGATGTAATCGCCTCCGATGTCTCTCTCCGAGCTGCTGATCTTTTCCACCCATTCAGGAGCTCCTGAGACGCGCGCACGCACACACACACACACACACACACACACACACACACACACACACACACACGTAAACACACAGCGTGTGATCATATTTCTGACATGCACTCTAATTTCCAGAATAAACCTCTATCTTGTTCAGTGCTCAGGTGTGTCTCAGTAAAGAGGTCATGTGACTCTCACCCTCCACATACAGGTGCGTTTTGTGCCAGTCTTTGCCTTTGGAGTTGTCGGCCTCGCACTCGTACACACCCTCGTCCTCGTACTGGATGTCGTACAGATGGAGGAGACTTCCTGCCATACTGACGTCATGACGACGGGCCGGCAGCTCGCCGTCCACCTTCCTCCAGCGGATCTGAGGGATGGGGCTGAACACACACACACACACACACACACACACACATAATATAACACCTTAAGAACCTCTTAATCATTTAAACACAATCAATGTTATAAAATATAAAATATAATTTTTTTTCTTCAGACATTATGGGAACGTTACTTTTGAATGTTGAACATTCTGAAACAAGCAGTAACATTTAAAAAACATCCAACTAAAACATTTCAGGAAAAAGTTCCATGAAAGTTGTATGAATGTGTTTTTGTGCGAACATTTTAAGAACATTAACTCAGACCAGATAACTCTGAACGAATGTTCTGGAAGAACATTTGTTTGAAACTTTGCCAGAACGTTCCTCAGCTGGTGATTCAGTATGCAGATATTACAGTGATGTCACTGATGTTATTTTGAATACTCAGCATTCTATCAGTGTCGGTCGATGTTAGATTTTCTCCATTTGAACTTTAAGAAGTTTATTAAGAGATCGCACTATAATGCTGAAATGATCTACAAAATGCAGTTTGAATGAAAAACGATTAAAAGCTGAAATATTTGCAGAAAACTGTGCTGAATAATGAAGCGTTTGAGAGAAATGATTGAAGCGGTGCTTTTGCGAACAGCAGAAATCATCTGGTTGGCGTTTTTTCTTACTTTCCCAGCGCGAAGCACTCGAGCGTGACGTTCTGCCCCGCCAGCGCGAAGGTGTCTGGAGATTTGACTTTGATATCAGCAGGATATTTCCTCAGAGAACCTGAAAGAGAGCAGAAATGAGACGTGAATGGCTGAGGATTCATGCTTCCCTCCAGCAGAAGGAGCGAGACGCGGCGAGTCCCTCCTGTTTGTTTCTCTCAACAGAGCTCCTGCTCGGAGGCGCTTTGACTCAAAACACACTCATGATGTTGTGACAGCCACGAACCTCTGTAATATCACACACACGCATGAATCAGGAGCATGTAATGCTGGGAATGAACCGGATGCAGTTTCACACTAGAGATTCAGTGCTTTAGACATTAAAGGCTCATGAGGAATCAAGGACAGCTCAAATATTAACTCATAGATGTTCACCAGCTGAATTATTACATTCAGAATTTTAACACTCTCTTGTATTGCAAGTTTTCTGAAATGTTATGCTTAAATAGGCAAATGAGGTCGTTTTTAATTTATTACACACTAATTTGCATGCATTTCCAGAAAATAAATCTGAACTTTGGATAAAGCCAGGTTCAAAATATATAAACAATGATATATAAACAAACCGCTCAGTAAAAACCTTCAGAATATAGATATGAATAAAGCTGTAAGTTTTGGTGCTGCTGAAGTGGAGAAGAAACTCATTTTGTGAAAACAACCTTGTATTAAAATTGAAATCTACAAACGCAAATACATAAAGTGGAATAAAATAAACACTTAAATGTGTATTTTCTATGTTTTTTTCACTGGTCTGAAAAAAGAAATGATATGGAAGAAAATAGAATTAACATAAAAATGTCTTAAATCTTTTGATGTTGATATACAGTATTCATTGTACTATGAGACACTGTCACTTTCAGAGCTCAAACTTCCTCTCCAGTTCAAAACATCATTTACTGAAACTAAACAGCAGAAACGACTCATTTTTCTGACGTCACACAGAAGAACATTGATCAGAAACTCATATTATTCCTGAAAAACTCACATGAAAGCGTGAGCTGTTCGTCTGCTCGTATGATGACAGATATGATTTCTTTAAGCAGATTATTTGAGCGTGAACAGACCTAAAATAAGAAGCAGCTCACTTCAGAAACTGCAGTTTTCTTTCAGATCTTTGCTTCTCTTTCCTCTTCAGTTTTAACACACAGTCACACTATCGATTGGTTTCTGCTTCAGAAGATCTAACAAACCTCTGCATGAGCATCACTCACACTTTAGTGGCAAAAACTGTAAAAATAGTATTAGAACACAGCACTGGAGTTAAAGGAGCATGTGTTTCCAACGTCATCTGGGAATGACTCACGCTCGGCGATGGGCACCAGCAGGATGAACTTGCTGAAGACGCTCTTGGCGATGGACGGGCTGTGGACAAAACACGAGTAGTTCCCGCTGTCTGACGCGCGGACGGTGGAGATGTAGAGATTCCCGGTGGTCTGAGACACGAACCGCCGCTTATCCAGAGGGATAAAGTCCGGAAACTCGTTCAGTATCCAGCGGAAGGACAGATCCTCTGCAGAGACAGGAAATGACATCACACACCTGATACAAATGTGTCCATCAAACGCATCAATGACTGCAGGTCGCCAGTGAAATGGAAACAATTCTATACCTTCTATTGTAAATATATGAAAATTGATTAAGATAAAAGAAAATGTGTGTGCAGAAATAGAAAACTTCTGTTAAATGTCTTTGCATGTTCTTTGAAAGTATGAAAAAGGTCACTATGGTAACCTGGGAAGTGTGGAGGCGGGGCACACAGAAGCACCGCCCCCTGCCCCTCCTTCACATAGACCGCCTCCCGCTCGTCGGTGGAGAACATGTCCAGGTCTAAAACACGAAAACAGAATTTAATTAACTCCACACATCACTTTCACAAACAATAGCAGTAAAACTGCACTGAAGACACTTTTGAGTCATAATTCAGCAGAAAGAGCACAAGCGTCTCTGAAGTCTGACAGCAGAAATTAATATCCGTCAAGCACTGAACAATAACGGCTCTGTGTGTGTGTGTGTGAGTGTGTGTGTGTGTCTGAGTGTGTTTGTATGGGGGTGTGTTTGTGTGTGAGTGTGTGTCTGAGTGTGAGAGTGTGTGTGTGAGAGTGTGTCTGAGTGTGTTTGTGTGAGTGTGTGTACGTGTGTGTCTGTGTGTGAGTGTGTGTGTGTGTGTGTGTGTGTGTGTCTGAGTGTGTTTGTATGGGGGTGTGTGTGTGTGTGTGTGAGTGTGTGTCTGAGTGTGAGAGTGTGTGTGTGAGAGTGTGTCTGAGTGTGTTTGTGTGAGTGTGTGTACGTGTGTGTCTGTGTGTGAGTGTGTGTGTGTGTGTGTGTGTGTCTGAGTGTGTTTGTATGGGGGTGTGTGTGTGTGTGTGTGAGTGTGTGTCTGAGTGTGAGAGTGTGTGTGTGAGAGTGTGTCTGAGTGTGTTTGTGTGAGTGTGTGTACGTGTGTGTCTGTGTGTGAGTGTGTGTGTGTGTGTGTGTGTGTGTGAGATTGAGTGTGTGTCTGAGTGTGAGTGTGTTTGTGATGTGTGTGTGTGTGTGTCTGTGTGTGTCTGAGTGTGTGTGTGTGTGTGTCTGTGTGTGTTTGTGTGAGTGTGTGTATGTAAGTCAAGCGGACGTTCAGGGCACTTTAACAGAGCTCTTATAAGAGCATCAGGAGCGACTCACAGCCGAACTGAATGGACGCTCTCTGACTGACCACCGTCCCGAACTCATTACTGGCCACACACGAATAGTTCCCAGCATGCTTGCTCTTGTCTGGGATGCTGATGACCAGGTTTCCGCCCATCAGGCTGTAGTGATCGTCAATGACGATTTCTGTGTTGTTCAGCTTCCACCTGAGAACACAAACACACACACACACACACACACAGTAATGTTCAACTAAATAAAAACATTTCATCAACACAAACTTTGATGTTGGCTTGAGAAAGCCTGATCAGAACGTTTAAAATAGTTTAAAAAGCTTGAAGTTTGAAGGTTTTGTAGGCCACAGTCTATCAGAAAATGTTGTTACCAGTTACTGGGCAGATTCCTTAAACCTTAAACCCTATAAAAAGTTAAAAGTTATATATATCCATCCACCACGTTCCTTCAGTACTGTGTTAAGTAATAATGTTTGTAGCGTGGTAAAGTGTGGTGAACTCTGGGTGTAGGTGTGACCTGTATGTGGCGGGAGGGTTCGCTCGCGTCCTGCAGCTCATGATGATCTTGTCCTCCGGAGACTCTTCCGGGTAAATGGTGTCGACGGGCTGCTCCTCAAACACCGGCCCGAATCCTGACGACTCGTCTGAGACAGCAGGAGGAAATACAGTCAAACTCAAAGAATCATAATCACCAGATCATAATAACACATGAAACGAGAGAGTCAGGGAAACACACGTGATTAACAACAACAAGGCCAAGGACAAATATAAAAATAGATTTATATAAATAAATAAATGTACAAATGGTGCTGTCAAATCGATTAATCTAACACAAAAGTTTGTAAATATTTAATATATGTGTTACAAACTTTTATGTTAGATACGATTAGTCATGATTAATCGATTTGACAGCACTAAAAATAGATTGTGAATATATGTGAATAAATATATATGTGAATATAAGTATAATATGTGAAATTATATCATTACTATGGAATTGTGTACGAGGACTGAAAGTAGCATTATAATCAGTTTTCACAACACATGAACAGATACATTAGAAAAATTACATAATTAAGCATTATAAACATAATTACATGAGTGAAATTTGATTTGACCGGATCAGGAGGAGTTGACTGATATTATTAGTTCATATTATTTTCTTTCGGTAACATCAGAAGAAAAGTACATTTCATTTTCAAAGTACGTTACATTTTCTTAACTTGCACTGATAAATTATGCATAATAAGAGCATAATAATGTGCGTTAAGAGAGTAAAGCGAGTCCATTTTGACCCCATGTTGACGGTCAGTCATTTCCGGCTCCATTAGTGCATTAGAGACACACAACGAGTCTGACGCCACCGCGATTAATGACGATGATTAACTCGTGAACAGTTTGTTTTTCAACTGTTGATTATTTTAAAACTAAGTTGAAATGATGTGGGCTGACGGCATCAACTAAAGCATAAACCATCGATTAACATCCTCGTAGCTCACAGTAATGCTGTCTTTAAAGGTTCATCAATTATTGTTAAAAAACAGTTCCCCTATGGAGGAAATCAACAGAGTTTCTGCTTCCGGAGGCGACTGTTGTGCTCTATACAAATAAACTAGAGCTCACGTTCCTCTCTCATTCATCATATGCATATTTTGAGTGCTTGATGTTAATTGCATTATTTAGGTCACTTTGGAATGTAAGTTATGGCACATTTGAGATGATAAAAACATGACTTATATTCTGGAAACTATGGTAAATGTTGTCCACTGGATGTAAGTGATTCAGTGAGTGTATCCGGACAGACAGAGCCAGTTTGAGATGAATGAACTGAAACTCTTTTGATGATCTTTCAGGAATCTGCTGGCATCTCGTCTGCGCTCGTCTAATCAGATATGAATTATTCATGAGCGGGGAGTGTAATCTTCAGTTCACTCATGATTTGATGTTATTAACTCAACCAGGCGTCAGACGGGTCGGTTACTGATCTAAACACTTGGTAAAACAGTCCTGATTATCATACAGAATGACAAAAAAAAAAACAGGGTCAGACTCATAAAAGCATTTTTTCCCTTTGTTTTTATTAAAGAAACTAAAGCATATTCTTATGAACATTATTTTTCATTTTTTAATGCAAATTAAGCAACCCCTGTCCCGATCTGAATTTTTATTTGAATGGAGTACCAACTATACCATGATGTAAGATTACTATACAGTTTAAAACAAAATATGCAAATAAAAACGAATTCAAAATATTAACTATATTATCATATCGGTGATGCTAGAGTATTACAGCAGTTTGATTGACGCGCTCCAGCTCCGTGTGTTCTGTAAACCGCATGCAGTCGCGCGGATGAAACACACAGAGATCAAAGTCTCTCCAGGAATCACTAAACGTCTGGCAGAGCACGCAGGCTCCCGAGGCTCTGATGGTGAACGGGTGGAGGCGGTCAGGCTGTGGAAATGGAAATGACATAGGCTTCTGTTTAATCTCCTGCTCCCCCACAATGCCCTGCTTCTTTATTGGAGCCCTGAATCACTGTGACGTCCGTGAGATCTTCTCTGAACAAAGAACCGGTTCGTCTCTCAGACGTACCACACTGTCCTAACGTCTCACAGCGTGTGCTTACCAGGACACAATAGCTTTCCAGCAACAAGCCACTGTCTAAACATAACAGGTAATGTGACATCATATTTTGGGATGACGTCGACTGAAATAAACCTCAGTAAATCAACAAACAAACAGTTCTTTAAGATAAACGGTTGAACTCACCTCCAAAGACTCCTGGGAAATCAGCACATACTGAGCAAACTGAAACACAAACACAAAACACCATCAGAAACACACAATCTTTACATGTTCGATGAGATTTATTTTTAAAACCAATCAGACTCAAAAACATCCAGGAATGATTTAGTGCATCTCTTTAATTCTTCTTATGAGACGCATGTGAACGTCACAAAAGAGTAAAGTATGTTTGTGCATATTTATACAGTAAAACACATGAGGAATGACAATCATAGATCTGTAAGAATGACTAAAGCATCCATAGCAAAATCATAATCATATTTTAGTCAATACTGAGGTCAAGATTACGCACTTTTTAGAAACATGCATTTCTTGAAATTTTAAAAAAGTTGATTTAATTGAACTTTAAATATAATTAAACTGGAAAACAAATTAAAATAAAGGAAAAACAAAGAATCCGGCACAATAATCACTTTATCTCCATTATCTTGTTTTCATTATGGTTGGAAGCCTGAATCCTAATTGAGCATTAAGTCTGATTAAGCGCGAGCCGTGGTTCAGATCCTCTCTGTGTCTGTTTATAAAGCAATGACCGCTGATGTGTGTGAGATAACGGCTGATCGGAGCGCTGATGTCCTCTGATCACTGACCGTCTGAGTAACACAGGACGACAGCAGGACGCTCATCTGATACCGCAGATTTCAGTCAAACACTCCCAGCGAGAGGAAGGTTATAGTATTGTCATATACTCACAGCGAGAGGAAGGTTATAGTATTGTCATATACTCACAGCGAGAGGAAGGTTATAGTATTGTCATATACTCATAGCGAGAGGAAGGTTATAGTATTGTCTTATACTCACAGCGAGAGGAAGGTTATAGTTTTGTCATATACTCAGCGAGAGGAAGGTTATAGTATTATATACTCACAGCGAGAGGAAGATTATAGTATTGTCATATACTCACAGCAAGAGGAAGGTTATAGTATTGTCATATACTCATAGCGAGAGGAAGGTTATAGTATTGTCTTATACTCACAGCGAGAGGAAGGTTATAGTTTTGTCATATACTCAGCGAGAGGAAGGTTATAGTATTATATACTCACAGCAAGAGGAAGGTTATAGTATTGTCATATACTCATAGCGAAAGGAAGGTTATAGTATTGTCATATACTCACAGCGAGGGGAAGGTTATAGTATGGTCTTATACTCAAAGCGAGAGTAAGGTTATAGTAAGGTTATAGTATTGTCATATACTCACAGTGAGAGGAAGGTTATAGTATTGTCACATACTCACAGCGAGAGGAAGGTTATAGTATTGTCTTATACTCACAGCGAGGGGAAGGTTATAGTATGGTCTTATACTCAAAGCGAGAGTAAGGTTATAGTAAGGTTATAGTATTGTCTTATACTCACAGCGAGAGGAAGGTTATAGTATTGTTGTATTATCATATACTCACAGCGAGAGGAAGGTTATAGTAAGGTTATTGTATGGTCATATACTCACAGCGAGAGGAAGGTTATAGTATTGTCTTATAATCAAAGCGAGAGGAAGGTTATAGTATGGTTATAGTATTGTCTTATACTCAAAGCGAGGGGAAGGTTATAGTATGGTCTTATACTCAAAGCGAGAGGAAGGTTATAGTAAGGTTATAGTATTGTCATATACTCACAGTGAGAGGAAGGTTATAGTATTGTCACATACTCACAGCGAGAGGAAGGTTATAGTATTGTCTTATACTCACAGCGAGGGGAAGGTTATAGTATGGTCTTATACTCAAAGCGAGAGTAAGGTTATAGTAAGGTTATAGTATTGTCTTATACTCACAGCGAGAGGAAGGTTATAGTATTGTTGTATTATCATATACTCACAGCGAGAGGAAGGTTATAGTAAGGTTATTGTATGGTCATATACTCACAGCGAGAGGAAGGTTATAGTATTGTCTTATAATCAAAGCGAGAGGAAGGTTATAGTATGGTTATAGTATTGTCTTATACTCAAAGCGAGAGGAAGGTTATAGTAAGGTTATAGTATTGTCTTATACTCACAGCGAGAGGAAGGTTATAGTAAGGTTATAGTATCGTCATATACTCACAGTGAGAGGAAGGTTATAGTAAGGTTATAGTATTGTCATATACTCACAGCAAGAGGAAGGTTATAGTATTGTCTTATACTCAAAGCGAGAGGAAGGTTATAGTAAGGTTATAGTATTGTCATATACTCACAGCGAGAGGAAGGTTATAGTATTGTCTTATACTCACAGCAAGAGGAAGGTTATAGTAAGGTTATAGTATTGTCTTATACTCACAGCGAGAGGAAGGTTATAGTAAGGTTATAGTATTGTCTTATACTCAAAGCGAGAGGAAGGTTATAGTATTGTCTTATACTCAAAGCGAGAGGAAGGTTATAGTAAGGTTATAGTATTGTCTTATACTCACAGCGAGAGGAAGGTTATAGTAAGGTTATAGTATTGTCATATACTCACAGCGAGAGGAAGGTTATAGTATTGTCTTATACTCACAGCAAGAGGAAGGTTATAGTAAGGTTATAGTATTGTCATATACTCACAGTGAGAGGAAGGTTATAGAATTGTCTTATACTCACAGCAAGAGGAAGGTTATAGTATTATATACTCACAGTGAGAGGAAGGTTATAGTATTATATACTCACAGCGAGAGGAAGGTTATAGTATTGTCATATATTCACAGCGAGAGGAAGGTTATAGTATTATATACTCACAGCGAAAGGAAGGTTATAGTATTATATACTCACAGCGAGAGGAAGGTTATAGTATTATATACTCACAGCGAGAGGAAGGTTATAGTATTGTCGTATTATCATATACTCACAGTGAGAGCGGAGCGAGGCGGCGATCAGCAGCACGAGGGCCGCGTGGCTCATGGCTCCAGGGATCATGGCTTACAGCAGATCTTCAGACATCAGGAGCTGCTGGGATTCCCTGAGGAGTGAAACACGGATAATGAGACTAACAGACACGTCTGATATACAGCAGATTCCTGATCAGCAATCTTTCAGATGCCACAGACCCTCAAATGTGATCATCCTAGAACTGAAACAGCAGCTATATATTTCCACAGACCCGTTTGAAAACCGCTGAGCTAAACTAAAGCCTTAACAGGACTGACTTCATACTGGTTAGTAGCTCAACTTTTCAACCACCCAAACCAGTGTGGAGCAAATAATAACCTGTATTATGGTACATTTCAGCAGGAGATGGTCACATGATCATGATAATCAGCTGTTTAATATTCAAATCTCCTCACAATGACACACACAAGCTGCTTTCAATGGGGATTTGCACATGAACTGAATGAAAAGGAAATTATGACCGAGAAGAACAGAGAGAGAGTCACACATGGTCTCGTTTATATCTCGACCGTTTCTCCTACAGACATGAGATTAAACTCCTGATGATCTCACATGTCTCATATAGAGATCTCAATAATGTCTCACTCGCTCTCAGATTGGCTCAAAGTATTATGAAGATGCAAACAGATCAGCACCAGAATCCGTTCACTGTAACAAGCTCAAACAGAGATGTACTGTGGTATCTACAGAGAATACCATGGTACATAGTTATGTACCATGGTATGGTAAGATGTTGTAATGTAATATCAGTAAATTACATCATACTATTGATTGTTTATGCACAAACACGCATCCATCACTGGCTCCGGAGTCATCACATCTTTCCACATTATTCCAGCATATTGTTTCTGCTTCCTGCAGTCACTGATGATTCCATTAGAGGCGGATGGAGATCTGTGCACTGACCACACACACACACACACACACACGCTCACACACACGCTCACACATAACAAAATGCAGCTGCCCAGATTATTCTTATACACACACCAATTATTCCATGATTATTTACTTGCCCTTGTGTCACTTAAACCTGCATGACTTTCTTTCTTCTGATGAAGAACCAAACAACATTGAACCTCACTGACATTAATTTGTATGAAGACATTCAATACCTTCTCCTTTCCTTATGTTTTTGAAAGAGTCTCTTCTGCTCACCAAGGCTGCGTTTATTTGATCAAAAATACAGTAAAATTGTGAAATATTATTAGAATGTAAAACAGCTGTTTGTGTATATAATGCAAATATATAGTAAAGTGTAATTTATTCCTGTGATCAAAGCTGAATTTTCAGCATCATTACTCCAGTCTTCAGTGTCACATGATCCTTCAGAAATCATTCTGATATGATGATCAAGAAACATTTATGATTATTATCAGTGTTGAAAACAGTTTTACTGCTTTATGTTTTTATTGAAACCATGACAAATTTCATTTTTCAGGATTCTTTGATGAATAGAAAGTTCAAAAGAATAATGCATTTATTTGAAATAGAATTATAATAACATTATAATGTCTTTACTGTCACTTTCGATCAGTTTAATGCACTTTAATGATGTGAACACTAACTCGAGGCTCATAAACGCTCTTCCGCAGACGTCACTGACTCACAGCAGAAACTGACTGACCTTCATCTGGAGCTCAATGTTGTTTGCGTGTTGATTCAGCGTGTTCAAGTGCTTTGTGTTTAAACTCGGCTGAATAACCAACCAATTTCAGCTGGAATAATAACACCATTGAACCGACAGGAACCAGCAGATCAATGAGAAACGCTTAGCTGAGGAAAAGACACCAATACATGAGGTCAGGAATTATTATCGGTCACAGCAGCACTTGATCACACACACACACACACACACACACACACACACACACACACACACACACACACACACACACGAGACTACAGACAATCAGTGCTGGACGCGACATCTTCATCCAGATCATCACGTCACCGTCACAGAATAGACACATTCATGATTCTCCCAGACAGACATGCTAATGTTGATCATTTACTACTGTACACACGGGGATCACGTCAAGAAACAGTCATGAAAGTGTCTCTCTAAAGTGCCTTTTATTTGATTAATATTGTATTATCTGCAAAAAAAAAAGTTTTTTAGAAATATACTTTTAAGATCCAGTGAAGTGCACTAGTTTTCACGAGGGAATTCTCATGTTAGACTGACTCAACTTCAACCACAAAGATTGATGTGATCATGATCTACACAAACTCTACATGTATCACCACATTCACATGCCCTTCATGTTCACTAAAGCACAGTAACACCTGCAGTAAGCGTAACACCCTGAACAGCATCATCATTCACGTCTGGCTGTCCCATGAGGCCACAGAATCACTTACAGCTCAGTCCTCTGTAAAAGCGTGTGCGCTGCCAACCGTCCCAAATCCTCCCGCGCTCATTGTCTCCTGAACAAACGCCGGAGCGGGACGGAGCGCTATCTGAGATCAGGAGAGATCCGATTAACTCCAGGGACGCTGCTGAAGGAGAAACCCTGCTGTGAGCGGCGGGATTCAATCTCCCCGTCCTCCACGGCTCACGCTAATGACGTGTTCATCAGCACACGCACAGCTCCAGCACTCACATGCATGATGGGTAAAACACATAGTTGGGCGTTGATCAGGCCGCTTGCAACATCAAGGTCACGGGTTCGATTCCCAGGGAAGGCATGAACTAACAGCGTGTCCTAGTTCCTGCTCAAACTGAGCCATTAGTCTGTGAGTTTGGGGCGTTTTGCTGTATTGTGTTCAGCGTCTTTCAGAGAGCTGCAGATTTGGGTCACGGCTTTCACCAGCACTCTGAACGAACACTACAGACGAAACATCACCGGATCATCCAGGATCACTCCAGGTGAATATTAACACATCAGACATCAAATACACCAAATCAACCACATCTAGACTATATTAGACATTCAACACAGCGATGCTTCTGTCTAAAGACTCACCGTCAAAAAGATAAAGCTCATTCTGAGAAAGCTGGGAATCCTGGGAGCATGAAGTGATTTTTGTTTAATTGAGCCAATTTCATCACATTCAGCATAGCAGAAGACAGAAATCATCATGAGGAGACGCTGGTGTTTGACTTCAAAACAACATTCCTGCACGATGTTCTCAGAGTCACTCTCAGAAAGAGCCCTTCTGCTCAAACGCCAGCGTGCGTGTCGCGTACAGTGCGTTATTGTGCATCAAGTACATTACTGTGAATCCAGACGACAACATGACATTAAATGAACTCTGACATTTCATCAGCACACAGAGTCAAGGAGACATACACACACACTCACATACACAGAGCAAAGATCATGAATAAATGCTGCCATTACGGTAAATATCACAAAACATGAATAAATGGCATCTATTCTTGATTATATTTGTACTGTTTCTTCTTCTAAGCTGCTGTATAAACACACTAGCTGATAGACTCGTTTTAGATCAGAGCTTCTCAACCAGATCTAAAATGATCTAAAATAAGCATTAAAACAGGCTAAAACAGCTAAAATAAAGATATTTCTTATTTCAATGTACTGTTTTTTTTTTGTCTTTGAACAACCAGGATTCTTGGAAAACCTTAGTGTCATTTCTAGACTTGGAAAAGTCCTGAAAGTAATAAAATCTCTCGTTATTTACTCTGACACTCTCATCTCTGACATGCTCGTCACTCTGACATACTTGTTCCTCTTGTTACTCTGACAAACTCGTTACTCTTACACACTTATTACTCTGACACTCTTTACTCTGACACGTTCGTTACTCTGACACACTCGATAACGTTACTCTGACAAACTTGTTACTCTGAGACATTTGATACCATTACTCCAACACACTCGTTACTCTGACAGGTTTGTTACCGTTACTCTGACACACTTGTTACTTTGACACTCGTTACTCTGAGACATTCGTTACCATTACTCTGACACACTCATTACTGACACGTTCATTACATTACTCTGACGAACTCATTACTCTAAAACACTTGTTACTCTGAAACACTCATTCTGACACATTCGTTACTCTGACACATTCATTTACCGTAACTCTGACACACTCGTTACTCTAAAAGACTTGTTACTCTGACACACTCGTTATTTTGAAACACTTGTTACTTTGACATACGTTAATTTGACACTTATTAGACATTTGTTACCATTACTCTGATACACTCGTTACTCTGACACGTTTGTTACTGTTACTGACAAACTCATTACTCTAAAACACTTGTTACTTTGACACACGTTAATTTAACACACTCGTTACTCTGACAACATTGAAACAAGCACTGTCTGTAAAGCTGCTTTGAAATAATATGTATTGTGAAAAGTGCTTTAGAAATAAACATATCGAATCAGGCAGTTGAGATTTGCCATATAGTATATTGTTTTATGTGACTGTACAGTATTTAGGAGAATTATATATCCAACTTTATGTAAAGGCTCATCATGAGACTCTCTAGCAGACAAACACAGGTTTAAAGACACACACGCATGTCGCGTGTCTTCAGCCGGTGTTGGTCGTAGAGCGAGAGTGTCAGACATGGTGAAGTGTGTCCTCAAGGAATCAAGCATCATCTCAACAATGAGCCACTCTTCAGGCCGTCGTGACTGTCACTGCCATCTAATACAGACAGATGCGCTACTGTACGGCAGAAAGAGCCATTCACCCATCCAGACTTCATGAATCTGAACAGAAACACATCTGAGATTAAATGGAGTCTGTATTGCCTGGTTTCACAGACAGGGCTTAGATTAAGTCAGGACTAGACCTTAGTTAAATTAAGACATTTAAGTAGCATTTACAAATGTGCCATAGCAAAAAACATTATGTGTCTGATCTCAGTTTGAAACAACAGAGAGATGAATGAAGAGTGAGGCTACGGCAGACTCAACATCAGAGACGTGAGAGAGTCTCTGTATGTTCTACAGAACGACGGGTTTGAATTGGACCATGAGAACGCTGAAGCACCACGAACGCTCTGAAATCACACAAACATGCCACAGACGATATGAAGTTCACTAGGAATCCCACATCAGAGCGACAGGAACACTGTAAACAATCCGTACAGACATCTGCTTTAGAAACGTGCTTCTGTCATGAGCACAGAGGAAACCAACCGTCTGACTGATGCATTCTGGGTGTTTCTTCTGTGCTGTTGTTTCTTAATCTGCTCAGTGATTAATTAAACTATAGATTAGTGTCTATTAAATAGATTCCCAGAGGGACGGAGTGAATAAACACAGACCACAGAGTAAAAAGCTTCAAATAAGACAGACATCAATCTCATCTACACAAGCAGGACAGCATGTTCCTGTACACATTCAGCAAAGATAATCACAACATGCAACATCACGAATAATCAAATAATGAGGTTCATCAGCGAGTCTCGCATTCAACAACAGCAGTATTTTACACTGATTTCCTCCAGATGTTTCAAACAATCCTTCAATACAGAGTTTAAGCTGTGAACCAACCAACTAAACAAAAGAAGCATTATATGTTACTGTTCAATCTTAATTTCTCTGTAGACAATTGAGTGTGATTTGTACTTAAAAATACAAATATGAGCATGAGCTGAAATCACTGAATCGATGTGGAGAACGATCTCTTCCAAACGCAGTGAGAGGAAGATCAGCGAGAGTCTGATGACTTACATTCACAAACACTGATGATACGAATCTGACGGAACTCCAGACTGAAGAACCTCATCACTGTCGGCTACAAACACAGATATAGAGTCTTTATATAACGCTATATAACGCCACGATCTGTGGGTAAAACATCCGTCCAGCCCACACGCGGTTTGTCACACATCCGCTGGCTCCACATCAGTTCAACTGAATCTTTCATAGTCAGATTATCATCATCGCAGTCAAAATATCAGTTAGTGTTGGTGAGACCAGTTTTACTGTAGCAGCAATTACTGTATTCATTCTATTCTATATGATACCATAGTAAATATGAAGTGCCCTACATAAATAACAACATGTTCAGCGCACAAAACTCTCACAAATAATGATTTCTGAAGGATCATGTGACACTGAATTCAGCTCTTATCACAGGAATAAATTACATTGTACAGTATATTGACATAGAAAAAAAGCTATTGTAAATTACAATAATATTTAACTGTTTTTACTGAATTTTTGATCAAATAAGACTTTAATAACTATATATATTTATATACAGTAGAACTATTTTTCACTCTGCAATGCATTCTGGGTTTCCTGTCTTCCTAAAGTATGAATGCAGTGCTGCAGCAGAATCTGTCCTAAAGCAGGATTGACGCTGCCTACGTTCTGGAACAACAGGAACATGCAGATGAAGACGTGAAACGCTGCCTACATACAGACATCACAGTATTTAGGACTAGCTGAATATAAAAACAAGAGGAGTCTATGAAATGACCCTTATTTAGTCCCACATTTAAAAAAATGTGTGTGTGTATGAGTTTGAGTGTGTGTGTGTGTGTGTGTGTGTGTGAGTGTGTGTTCTTGGCTGTGTCGGACACTTCTGACGAGCACATTGATGTGAGGTCATTAGTATTCGTGAAGCAGCGGGTCTCTGTGTCGTTCTGGATCTGCTCAGGTTTTCCGGAATCAGTCTTACAGCAGAAATAGGGACGAGAGCGTGACTCAGACACTGGCCAGATCACACACACTCCATCACACACACACACTCGCAGTGTTGGACACACAGGGCAACAGGAATGATTTGCCTAAGAATAAAGAGCGCAGATGAAAGTTCCCAATAACAGCAGAAACACAGGTCATTAAACGGTTCTGATTTCATGTGTTCATGTTCTCCTGCTTCATTCCAACTCCATTAATCAGTCCCTCCAGGATTGAATTCCACTGAATTTATCACAAAATCAAGCAAACTCTGCAATATTCAGAGGAGCTTGCATTTTTTCTTAATTGCCGCAGATTTGTTTAGACACGTCCCGTGACGTCATCTCGACATGCATTTAGTCGCTCATTTGAGCTGCGCACAGAGGCAGCTCGGACCAATAACAGACAACACGACAGGAGTTCAGAGCAGCGGGCCGATCTCGATCACACAACGACACCATTATTACACAGAATTAATAACATCTCTGCAATGGTTCTCGAGGTCAGAAGAGTAATAACAATGGTAAAAGAATGTTGTCTGTGGTGCATTTTCACTGCAAAACAACAAGAAATGCTGCAAATATTGCTGCAAATTCAGTAATTTTAGGCCGCAAAAATCAGAAAAAAGTTCTGTGAAATCCTGGATGGACTGATTAATCATGCTGATAATCAGCTGTGAAGATGACGTGATTGTGACATGATTCTTTGTATAGTGTTTTCACAATACATACTGATTCAAAGAAAATCTGAGAGCTTCACAGAAAATTATGTTAATGTTAATCAAATAAAAATATATCTTTTTGTCAAATAAAGTAGGTGATTTTCAAGTATTTTTCTGTAAATAGTATTATATTTCTGTCATCACTTTTTGGAGTGGAAGCTGAAGTGTTATTTGTCAGATCTTCAGATCTTCAGCTCGTACAGCGTTTGTTAATGGAAGGACGATCTCTGCATGTCAGATGAGGGTGAACGGAGCTTCCTTCCTCTGTTATTCCACCATCAATACTGATCAATAGTGATCCAGAGACACACTCATGACAATCACCTGATGGACTGCAATTCAATTCAAAAGTGGTTTCTATGTTAGATAATTTTTGTATAATTGAGTGAATGAAATATCATCACTCCTGTCCTGCAATTATATCCACCGTGGTACAAACCAGCAAAATAATACAGTAAAACATTAACTAGTAAAAGCTTCGATCAGATCACACAGAATCAAACGTGGCCTCCATCTATAATTCATACAACAGACTTCAGGGCCTCAACAAACCAATCCTGAATCACAAAACCACATGGTACCACAGTAAACACGGGCTCTGGAACAACGAATACTGCGTTTAATGTGCATCAGCAGTGAAGCCGTGTGTGTTTGTGCTCTTCTACAGTAATAGGTTAGAGCTCTTCAGTGCATTTACACTCTGGAGTCGCAGTCATCACAGAAGCCATCGATCCGAAAACAATTTAGCCATCCGAGGCCGAAGAACACGCTTAGCTTCATGCTCTCAGAGACTCTTTCACGTGTCCTTGAATCAGAGCAGGTCAAAGAGCAGAAAACAAGGCCAGCGGCTTCATCTGAGAGGGTCTAACATACAGCAAACCCTCCGTACCGCACACCAGCATCCCTCATCTCACCGAGAGACGCGCTCGATATAAAACATCACTCACATCGGTTCAGCAGTCGGCAGACGACACATGACGCTCATCACAAACCCAGCTAACAGGGAACGTTCTCAGAAGGTTCCAGTAACGTTAACAGAACGTTCATTCAAAGTTAGGTGGTCTTTAATAATGTTCTCAAAACATTAACACAAAAACATCATTTATTCATCATTCATGGAACACTTTTGTCTAGTTGGACGTTCATCTAACATTTTTTAAATGTTACTATTTGTTTCAGAACATTCAGAGAACATTCAAAAGTAACGATTTCATAACGTAATGGGAACGTATCAAACATTCTTTATGTGTTAGCTGGGAACGTTACTGATGTGTGTGATGATCTCTGCTGAACTCTTCATTACCGACACTGATGATGATGAACTGACGTCTGTATCTCACACAGATTCACATCAGAGCAGCGGATCCTTTGTAATCGACTTCTAAATGAGTCTCTGGTCTCCCTTCAGGCCTCCTTCAGCGCTAAAAATACCCAGATGAGCTGCTCTGCCCTTCAGTATCACTGAGAAATTAACCCATTTCCACAGAAGCGCTGCCGCTCATCAGATCCGCCCGTCATCAGCTGTGCTGAGATCAGACTCAAACTGAAGCTCCATCTGTGCTCCACAAACCAAACCTGATGAGGAAATACTACCGAATCAATCCCACACGCTTCTGTCAGAATAAACTCACTTCATTAGTCAAGTCCGGTAACAAACTAAAGATAAACACACACACACACACACACACACACACACACAACACCACGACCTCTGACCTATAACGTGATCATCACTTCCTGATTTGAGAGCAGCAGGTTGAAGGAGGGACATGAGATACCAGAATATCACTGAACACCCTAGCGATCACACACAACACCCTAAAAACCAGTAGCAATGTGACGGTGAGATCAGCACAGGCAGGAGCTCTCACACACACACACACTGTTCAATAAACACAAACACAGTTTGATCTAATCACTGTTGTTCTTTGTGTAGTCACACACACACACTTTTCAATTAAACCACATCGGTGTGTATGTGTGAGACTATATGTGTGTGTGTGAGAGTGTGTGTGTGTGTGTGTGTGTATGTGTGTGTCTAATCCTTCCATTCCATTAGTGAGAATCGATCCGGCTGCTGGAATCGCTGACTAATCTGCAAGAGCTGTGTGTGTGTGTGTGTGTGTGTATGTGTGTTGAACATGAAACACTGTCACACACACACACACACAGATTAAACTCTGTTTAAGTGTTTCAACATTATGAGTCTGTCCTGTTACGTGCCTCAAGGAGAATATTGTGTGTGTGTGTGTGTGTGTGTGTGACAGTAAATGCGCATCGCTTCAGTCCGTCTCCTGCTGCTCATTAAATGCCAGAGCTGTCAATCAAACTCAAGTGGCTTTATTGTCGTGTGGAGCGAGTGATTCATCCCCCCTCCCCCCTCCCCGCCGGACAGTGATTGCACAGGTGCATGCTGGGAAGAGCAGTTTCAGGGTTGAGAGGACGAACCTGCACAGAGTTCACACGCTCAAAACACTGTTACACACTACCGTTCTGTCAAGGTTCTTCCAGTAACGTTAACAGAACATTCATTCAAAGTTATTTGATTTTTAAAGTTCTTTAAAACATTATTTATACATCGTTCATGGAATTTTTTTCTGAAAAGTTTCAATTTGTCTCACATTTCTTAAAGGGGATCTATAACGCCCCTTTCACAAGATGTAATATAAGTCTCTAGTGTCTCCAGAATGTGTCTGTGAAGTTTCAGCTCAAAATCCCCCACAGATCATTTATTAGAGCTTGTCAAATTTGCCCCTATTTGGGTGTGAGCAAAAACACGCCGTTTTTGTGTGTGTCCCTTTAAATGCAAATGAGCTGCTGCTCCCGCCACCTTTCCAGAAGAGGGCGGAGCTTTAACAGCTCAACAACAACAAAGCTGGAGAATCTCACGCAGCCAAAATGAGGATTGTCAGTAACGGTGTTCAGCCGTACATTGTTCAAACCGGAGTCGACACTGATGGAGAGACTCAGGAAGAAGTTACAACTTTTAGACGTTTCTGAATGGTTAGTGGATAAATTTATGTAGTTGCTGTGGAGTTGATTCAACTCATCCACTAGCATGTGCCGTCATGTTAATCTTTTGTGTTGAATTGACCCTCGTTTGTGAAGCAGTCCGGCGTAAAATGACGGCATGTCAACAACACTCTACTACAACAACTCTTCCTCTTCTCTAAAGCAGCCCAACATGGCCCCGCCCCCTTTGTTGTGTGTTCTTGGGGGCGGGGTTTATGTAAATTTCAGGGTTTGTGATGTCACTAACTCAGGAAGAAGCTTATTGTAGAAGTGATTTCTGTAAAAGAAAATATCTCTCTTTCATTGAACTTTGAGTGTCGTAACTTTGCAGATGTTGTTTATGATCAAACAGCAACATTACACACTAATTAAAGTTAAAAAAGTGAAATCATAATCAACCACCCCTTTAAATGTTTCTACTTGTTTCAGAACATTCAGAGAACATTCAAAAGTAAAGTTAAGAATAATACACTGGGATGTTCGTATAACCAAGAAAATAACGTTTTAATTCTGATATTTCTCATATGGTTAGGGTGTATTACAGACCCAAAGCACACGTATCTGTAGTCAACATGCTCGAATCACGTCTGTTAGATCATAAACCTATTTCTCTGTGCAACACAACAACATTCCCAGTCTCCTTCCACTTAAGAATGCATGGGTCCATGGAAAGAGTCATGAACATGAAGCAATCTCCGTTCACAAAGTTTATTTCTGTACTTGGCTTTTATACATGTTCAGGGGGTGGTGTTCAACGGTCCAATGAGAATATACATTACATCATTATAGAATGTGAAATAGAACAATAAGTCTGTATATGGTCAGTTTCTGGCTAAAGGCACCATTCTTCCTAGACCTTTCTATGCTGCTTTCCAAGAAACACACACACACACACACACACACACACACACACAAACATATACATAGAGTGTACATTAAAACAGATGTGTGATGAAACAAGAATAACTCTTCTCCCTCTCACCCTTTCAGCCTTAAAGACCAGGAGAGAGAAAACAGGGAGAAATAGAGAAAGAAAAGTCAGGCTGATAAGATTTATCTTACAATGCCTTACACACGCAATAAACCTACAGAAGACACGAGCTTCAGATGATGTTCAACTCACGCTTGTGTTCGTGACGACTGAACCTGACGAGAGAACAGCACATGCAGCTCCGCTCTAGAGACATGATGAATCTGGATGAAACATGTGAAGAATCAGACTTTACAGAGACTATCAGAAGCTCCTGCTTCTGCTCAGTGATTCATTCAGTGATTCATTCAGTGATTCATCCTGACGACATACACCGCGTTCAAGTTCCTGTTACGAGTTGGGAAATCAGCTAATTATCAGCTGCGTTCACATCACTTTGGTCAGAGAAAGGTGGCGATTCTACAAAAATGTAACAAGTCTTTTTTAATTCTACACTCTAAAAATGAAGTGCTATATAGCACTAAAAGTGGTTCTTGGCTCTTAATCACAGGGGAACCGCTTTTGGTGTTATGTAGCACCATATCTTTAAAGGTGCTCTACAGCTCCTTTGTCAAATGGTGCTATGGAGAACCCATAAGAGGTGCCATATCGCATTTTATTTCTTCAACAAAAATGGTGATAAACAGCAACAGTGGTTCTTTGGCTCGGGGCTTAAAGGGGCTTAACAGGTTCTTTGTAAGGCAGTGGTGCTATATAGCACCTCAATCATCCCAAAGAACCGCTGAAGAACTGCTGAAGCACCAAGATTTGGTGCTAAACAGCACTTAGAGTAGTTTCCCTATGATTACGAGCCAAAGAACCACTTTTAGTACTATATAGCACCATTTTTTAGAGTGTACTATGAAGAATAAAGAGTGCATCAGTGTTTTTTTTCTTCTTTTTTTAATGAACTTGCTAAATTGTAACACTGAAACAATCATTTTCTAAAGCTGCTTTGACAAGTGCTACAGAAATAAACTGAATTAAGCTGCTCTACAGCACAGTCTCTCAGCTCATCTTCCGTACATGACTCGAGCGCTAATGAAGCTCCTCCAGAGATCATTCATCACACATCAGCCGTCCTGACCCGGGCTGCTGGGTAAACAGGGGTCTAACCCACATTCATATGAAGACGGAGGGACGTCTGAGCCCGAGGGAGACGCGGAGAGTCTCGGATCAGAGACAATGACAGGCTGCGCTGCGATTGGTCAGAATTCAGGATCCTTCATGTGGAACAAGATTAACCCACAGAAGTGATTCATTAAACACCAGCCAGATCAACCACATCTGACACTCCCGACCCGTCCTGATTCAACCCATCTGACAGTGCAGACAGATCAATAATATTACTCAATGTATTAAGTTAAGCAACATCCAAATTGCATAATGTAATTTTAATAAACACAACTTTTAACAGAAATATTGAAAGGTCATGCTGGGGTGCTGCCATTGGCTGTTGTGTGTGAATAATTCATGAGGTAGATCTATGCAAGGTTTGGGGCTGTTTTTAATATTTTCATTTATAAATATTTCCATTAATGTCCGGACATACAGTCAGCATCACATGACCTACACATGTATGTGTACAGCAGGGTTATATGTGATCATGCTGGGAGAAATATCTTCATACACGCCCTATATAACTCTACTCATCATATATAACCCTTCTCGTCATGTGAATCTCTACACGACAAACATCACCATGAAAACCGAATCAATAACGGTGTGTTCGGACAGAACGATTCATGTAAACATCGGGATCGCTGTCTGATGCTCATGCATGTTTAATATCTCATAAACGATCATCTCTCGCTGCTGGAGCGATGAGACGCGCGCGCAGGTGCGCGTGAAAACAGCGCAGACAGAGATCCGCGCGCGACAGAATTAATCAACGCAATTACAGAAATCAAAGTAAAACATTCGTATTCGTGAAACAGGCGCGCGCGCGTCTGCATTGCGGTACGTGTGTGTGTGTGTGTGTCTCAGCATCATCATCATCATCCTCACAGAGCGCGTGCATCCTCACCGCATCTCGCATCTCTCCTCGCGCACATTCATGAATCATCAATAAACGCGTCGGTCTTACCTGCAGAAGAAGAGACCGACCCGTCCGTTCACCTTCAGCAGACGCTCCCGTTCCGCAGCGCGTCGCCGGGCGGACTGACAGCGCGGGGCTCCAGCGCAGCGCGACGCGTCTCTGCGGAGCACCCGATTGGATGGGTTGCGGTGACGGGCGCGTGAAGGCGCCGCGGAGAGACGCTGATTGGCTGATTCACCTGTCAGCTAATAATACAAGTGTGTTTGTCACGAGCAGCTGATACATGAAAATCCATCCATCCATCCATCCATCTGTCCATCCATCTATCTATCTATCTATCTATCTATCTGTCTATCTATCTATATATCCTCTCTTTTTACATGTGTAATATGAAATAAATAAATAAACAAACACAATCCCAGCTAACAGGGAATGTTCTGGAGTTATGAACAAACATTCATAAGAGAACATTCGTTCAAAGCTATTAAATAATGATTTCAAAACATTATACATCATTCATAGAGTGTTTTTCTGAAACATTTTAATTGGATGTTCATCTAATGTACGTTTAACTTTGTTTGCATGTTTGCAAAATGATCAAATGAAACGTTCTCTTGATGTTTTCTCTAATGTTCACAATAACCAAGAAAAAACATTTTAAAACATTTAAAAATCAGGCATTTTAAACGATCAAAGAAGACAATAACGTTTTCATAACCTAAAGAGAACGTTAGCGAGGCGTTCTTTGTTCACTGATCTCAGTAATATCCATCACTGCTGATGAAGAGACGCACATCAGGTCAAAGGTCACGGCTGATTAAGATGGGCTCGTTATGATCATGTCCAGACTCTAAACGAGATTAACCATCACCTGACCTTCGCTAGCGACGGATCGGCCGTCTGACCCGTGTCCGTGTTCAGGACTGAGGTGAAGGAGTGTTTTAGGGAAGGTTCTGATGGAGCGAGTGAGTCCGGCTCTGATCCTCAGGGAGTGAAACGAGAGACGGCATTAGTGTCAGATCAATATAACACACTCTCACAGATGGAGACCCCCGCCTCACACACACACACACACACACACACACAAGAGCTGCTGATTGATTAGAAAAAAACATGTTTACTTTTATTTCAAAATAAGAATATAATCCAGAAGATATGTATAAATATTCATGCGTATTAATAAATATTAATTCATAAATATTCCATGAATATTCTTCATCACGTTCAGTCGCTCAGATGATGCAGAACTGTCCGTCATGATGCTCAGGCGTTGCTATGGAGTTGCTAGGATGTTCTGGGTGTTTTTTCATCTAGAAGTGATGGTGTCATAAATAACAACTGAACAGTCATGTAGAATTATGCATAAGGGTCAAAGGTCACGACCCATGGGGTTTGGATGTAAACGGCTCAAATATATTTAAAGATCTGAGTGCAGTGGAACAGACACTCAGTAATAATGACACACACACACACACACACACACACACACACTCACTCACACACAAACTCTCTCACACACACACACACACACACACACACACACAAACTCTCTCTCACACACACACACACACACACACACTCACTCACACACATTCTCACTCACACTCACACACTCTCTCTCTCTCACACACACACACACACACATTCTCACTCTCACACACACTCACAGAGGCAGAGGGGTAACTGAGCTGTGTGGGGGCGGGGTAACTGTTGGGAGGGGGAGGGGCTTGGGGGTCAGTCGTCATGGCAACAATCAACACTGTGCTAATGTGATTCAGAATCTATTCATGACTGAATGGGCTTCAAACCGAGCAAATAAAAGCAGCAAGCGTCCAAGTGATGTGATTGGATGACATCAAAGCTGAGCGGTCACTTCTGATTTGATGTTGCTAAGACACAGAGTGCAGAAGAGAGAGAGAGAGAGAGAATGGCGTTTAAAATGAGCTTAAAATCAAAATGGAATATTCCAGTTTTTATTATAAATGATTTATCATTATTGTTTTAAAATCATCTTAAATCAGAATATCTTCTCCTCCCTCTTGCAGCATCTCTTCTCTTCTCTGATGATGAGGGCGGAGCAACCTGTCACTCACATGAGATCCACCAATAGCAAACCACAACCATCCAATCAATTCCCCACAGACAAAATCAAGCCCCGCCCTACATTTGTTCTTGTTTGAGAAGCGTTTCACTCAGATATACGACACAATAGAGAAGAAAAGATTAGTGCAACTTCCCTTTCATGATTCCCTTTAAGTTATTAGTCCAGCCAGAAATGATCAATCTCACCATCTGCTAGCCGTCTCACGTCACAGAAGTCAGATAATTCCCAACTCTTCCACCTAGATATCATCACATAGAGACTGTGTCTGTACCCCGAATTAGTAAAAACAAAAAACCTCCAAACCCATTTAATGGTAAAAACTGAAATGACATTTTAGTTTGGGAGGAACATGTTCAAATATAGAGGAAGCCTATATATATATATATTCACACAGTGGACTCATCTACATTCCTGGACAGTTTTCAGCATGCCTCACACCCCGACTCCTCACTCTGGGCTGGTTCTTACCACAGGCAGGAATACGGGGGGAGCACTCTGCACGCTCTTCGGGCCAAATACCCAGCTCAGAGCTTTCTCCTCGGACAGCACGCCAAATACACATACTACTTTACTCTGTCTATCTGATTATTTTTTTAAGTGTGAATTCGTGAATTGATGTTCAACAAATAAAAAACAGATATAATACTGATAAACAAATGATAAAGCTTGGGTTGCTGAATATTAGATCCCTTCAAAAGCACTTATTGTAAATGATATGATCACAGATTATACTAAATGTGCTGTGTTTGACAGAAACCTGGCCAAAACCAGATGATTACATTACTTTAAATGACTATTTTACACTATCTAGTGTAAGCGATAAATCCCGTTTGACATTTGTGCTGGCTACTGTATACAGGCCACCAGGACACCACACAGACTTTATCACAGAATTTGCTGATTTTCTATTGGAATTGGTACTGGCTGCAGATAAAGTCCTTGTTGTTGGTGATTTTAATATCCATGTAGATAATGAAAAAGACGCATTAGGATTGGCATTTACAGACATTCTAGTTAGTTAGATAGTTAGATAACACGTGTCAGGACCCACTCATTGTCGTAATCACAATATTGTTACATGGAATCGATGTTGATGGCGTTGACTCATAGTGATCATTATCTAGTCTGGTGTGTACTACATTTATCACACTTGAGCCCTTAAGAGAGCAGCCCAAAAAACGGAGCGCAGCTGGAAGAAAACAAAACTAGAGGTTTTTCACATTTCGTGGAAAGACAGTGTTACTGCATACAGAAAGGCCTTAAAACTGCTAGATCTGCTTACATTTCGACTCTCTTAGAAGAGAACAAACACAACCCTAGGTATTTATTTGATACAGTGGCTAAATTAACGAGAGTTAACAAGGTCTTGTTGACATGACAGCCATCAGCACAGATCCTCAGCAAAGACTAATCCTCCACACAGACCCTATGACGAGCTTCAGATGAATCTGATCTTCAAAAGAAACTGGATGAATATTTGAATGCCACTGATCCCGATCGGACTCCTGACCTGTAACGCTGCCTAAATCATAATCATGGACTGTTTGTTTGTTGGCCAGACCAGAACTGAGCGATTGAGCCTGGTTTCTCCCAAGGTTTTCCTTTCTCCATTCTGTCACCTGATGGAGAACTGAACTGAACTGTACTGGACATCACTGTCTTCTCCAGAGCTGCTGATAAATGAACTAATATAATAATTGATGATTTTTACAATGGAAATGTATCAACACTGAACTTACTTAAGCTGGACAATGACACTATTTTCTTTTAGAGCTGCTGTACAGACAAAATGAACTGTTTGCATCACTGAATCATTTTCCTGTTATCACTGTAAAGCTGTTATGAAACAATCTGTATTGTATAAAGCGCTATAAAAATAAAGGTGACATGACTAGATGTCATTCAAACCTGTTTGACTTACATTCTCAGATATTTTGAAGAATGTTGGGAACTGAACAACATTGGACCCCATAGATTGAACACACAAAAAAGCACAGAGACATTTCTCAAAATATCTCCTTTTGTATCCTGAAGAAGAAAGAAAGTCACACAAGTTTGAACGACATGATGGAGAGTAAATGATGACAGGATGTAACGTTATGGTTGAACTGTGGCGTTAATGAAGCAGATTGACTGAACTCTGATTACGAGTGAAAATCAGTTTCTAATTAGCACTCAGTTTAATTATGTGCAATTAAAACAGCTTCAATCAAATGAGCAGAAACCTGTGAAGATTCACTGTAGTGTTGGGTTCGTGATCTGTGTGAGTCTCTCAGCCGACACTAGATGGAGACAGAAACCTGGAGAACTTCAACACACACTGAGGATGAACCAACCTTCACCAGTCCTGATCAAACCTCTGACACAGGGGTCCGGAGACGACTCAAAATCATCTAAAATAAGACAAACTAGCATTAAGATAGGCTAAAATAACTACAAATCAAGACATTTCTCATTTTAAAATCTCATCGACTGCTTTTTTTTCTTTGAAGAACCAGGATTCTTGAAAAACTGGCATATTTCAAGAAATGGAAAAGTCATTGAAATACAATTTTAAAACACCTTCTCAACTTTTATAATCAACATAAATTTTATTATTTATGTTTTGATGCCATAGAAGAACAATTTCTCGTCCCTCAAAGAACCTTTCAGTGATCAGTTCTTACAAGAACCATGTTTTCTAGTGTGAAGGACATTTTAATAATCTAAATAAACCTTTTTTTCCACTATAAAGAAGCTTTTGTGCAGCGGAAAGATTCCCTGAATGTCAAAGATTCCTCATGGATCCATCAATGCCAATAAAGAACATTTATTTTTAAGAGTTAATCCAGTAAACTTTGAAAGACTGGAAAAATCACACAAATTCACTGAAGAACATTCAGCTCTTAAAACTTCTGCAATGCTGAAGTGTAATTATTTTAATTAGAACTATTTTAGTGGCTTATTTGAATCTTGGGACACTCCTAGTTTCTGTACATTTTCAAACCCTCAAAAAAGCAGGTTTGAAAACTATTTTACAGTCCAGTTTCACATGTACATACTATATACTTACTGTAGTAATTACAATAACTGGGTAATAACTAGGTACTGAAACTACTCCTAAAGGCCCTTAAAGCTTGAGAGCCGCCGATCTTCATCATCATCATCATCATCAGATCATCTGCAGCTGGTCGAGATGTTTGCAGCTGTTTCAGTTTAATTTCATCTGTTGATACTATGAGAAAAATGACCAAGAACTGGATAAAATCACTAGTGCTGAAATAACAGACGGCTGAATGTGAGTGTTTGTGACGTGTGTGTGCCAGCACTGTGAGACACACACACACACACACACACACACACACACACACACACACACACACACACACAGCAAGAGTTCGACAGATGGCTCTCTCTCTCTCCACACTGAAATATGACAATGACTAAAATAAACACGCTCTGATCTTCTACACTGTTACTCACTGTGAGTGTTTGTGATTTTCTCTCTGCTTCAGATCCAGAATTCACTCAAATCTTTTGTCGGTCTCAAAAATAACCCAGAGCATCTCACTGAAAACATGATGTTCTTCTCAGTGTTTCTGTCTCGTTTTCCAGCACAAATATCTAAACATTCTTAAATCAAGATACATTTACTGGAGAAGAGAAATGACTGAAGATATTAAGACTTGTTTACTGAAATCATCAAAATGAAGTGAGTTTGTGTTTAAAACAAGAACCGATATCTGCCAATGGAGTAAAAAAAAAACTTAATTTGAAGTGAAAACAAGATTATTGGCAGATATTTCAATCAAAAAGATCAAATACTGAGTCAAAACAGAAATAAAGTGTACAGTAATGACCTGTGTGTATACTTCAGTTCATCCGTCACTCTGGAAATGAAGATCGGGTCAAGTGAAGTGCATTATGGGATACAGTATCTCAGAAGATATAAGAAACGACTCAAACAGACGAGAGATGTATATTGGAATACATTTATTCATTCAATATTATTCTGCATATTATATTTATAGAGGCTGAAATATCGTCCAGTGGAGCTTCAGTAAAATGAGACGTGAAGTTAGAAAACAGTTCTGAGATTAACGTACAAAATCCCTTTAAAACCAAGAGCTGCGGCGCATTAGAGTCTGTAAAACATGAGAGAAATACTGCTGAGAACACAACACTGAAGAAACTACACACACACACACACACACACACACACTCTTCAGTCCTCAAACCAAACAAATGCTCGCTTTATTTACAGTAACAAAATATCTTTACAAAACAACATTTAACATTTCAAATTCAAACTTGATGCAAGTTATGAAAAAAGCATAAAAATCTCTTTCATACACACAGTTCATCAACGACCTACAAAAACTCAACAAGGCAAATATAAATAGGGTGAATTACATGAAAAACCCCAAAAATCAGAAATAAGAAAGTATATTTTATGCATCAAGAAAATTTATTATATTTTGTCCTTTGCGGTAATGAGTATGAAATCTCTTCTAATTCTATTTATGAGAATTTGGGAATTTAATCATCATAAATATCGTTGCATGCAATGCAATCCAAAAAAAGGCTTTATTTTCTTTATCTAAAATATTATTACACATTTTTTTCTTTAGATATTGGGATGAAAGATACGGCAGATAATTTGAATGACAGAAATGAATTCTATTCCACTTCTACATGTTAATATTTAAAAGCGTGGGATTGTGACTGCGATCCTCATATGAACTCATATCTGACGTGTAAATCATTCAGGTAGATGAAGCATCATCATCATCCTCCTCCTCGCAGTGAGCGCAGTGTCATGTCTGGGTTGCTATGGGAACAGCACAGGTTCACATGCAGGTCAGGATGCAGGTGGCGGGTCATGTGATGTGATGCGATGCGGCGCTCTGTTCGTCCACAAGAGTTTGTAATAAAGACTGCAGCAGTGAGGAGCGTCATTACAATACTGTCATCATGCACGGATACTGCGGCTGTGTTCACAATACTGCATCATCACATGACGGACAGCTCAGTCACATGACCTCATCCATGAGGGTTACTAAACGTTTAAGTCAATCTGCTGTAAAAATGTCATGAATTCTGACAGACTTTATATTTTCATCAGATCTCACTCTCTACAGTATTCTGTGCAAAGATGCATTTTAGATCATCGGCACTGAAAACATCATGTTCTTCCTCAGTGTTTCTGTCTTGTTTTCAGCACAAACATCTAAACATTCTGAAATCAAGATACATTTACTGGAGAAGAGAAATGACTGAAAATGTTAAGACCTGTTTACTAAAAAAAAAAATCATCAAAATGAAGTGAGTTTGTGCTTAAAAATACAGAGTAAGTCTTGAAATCAAACACATGTTGGCTTGGCAAAGCTTTGCTGAAATTTGGAAAGTTTTATAAGCTTCCTAGCATGTTTTATTATGTTGTTAGCATGTCTTAGCATGTGTCTAGGATTATTTTGCTAGCATGTTTTAGTACATTGCTAGCATGAATTAACATGTTACTACTAGTATTTCTTACCAACTGCTAACATGCTGCCTGGATGTTTTAAAACTTTGCGAACATCTTTTAACACATTTCTAGTATGTTTTAGCATGTTTAGCACATTGTTAGCATGAATGAGCATGTTTTAGCATATAGCTAGCATGATAGCAAAACTTAAACTTAATAAAAAAATTTAAATCCTTAAAAAAAAAAAAAAAAAAAAAATCAATCATAAAATCGCCAAATAAAAACATACTGAATATATAAAAAACATTTACTAAAAAATGTTTTTGTTTACCTGCAAAATATCTTTGTGTTTTTATTGTTTACATTTTAAAATATATATTTTTATTTAAAAACAATAAAAATACTTACTGAAAAGTGACAAACAAAAATTATATTTAACACATTGCTAGCATGAATGAGCATGTTGCTAACATGTATTAGCATGATGTTAGCATGATTTAGTATGCTAGCATGTTTTAACATATTGCTATCATGTTTTAGCACGTTGCTTGCATTAATTAACAAGTTGCTAACGTTTTATCATGGTGATAGCATGACTTAGCATACTTTGCATACATGCATACATGTTTTAGCATGAATTAGCACATTGCTAGCACGTTTTAACATGTTGCTAACATTAGGGTGACCATATGTGCCATTTTCCCAGGATGCATCCTGTCCAGGATTTCTAAATTGCCTAAAATGTCTTGAGCTCTTGCCTCTTTAACCGTGAGAGTGGTCATATTGATGCGTGATTTCCACGCGGAGGTCTGTGCCACTGTTCTTATTGACAGTCTTCATGCAGTGCATTAAAATGTTGTCGTATTTGCAACGCTTTGACCGTTCTCTGTAGATCCAGCCTTCTCGCAAGCCACGATTGGTCGATTATTTATAATGCACGCTATTGGTCAAATTATTTTTCAGTCATTACCTTCCGCAAATATGAAAACAAAACCAAAACTGGGACATTTTATGCAACTTAGAAATCCTGGACAGGACGCGTCCTGGGAAAATAGCACATATGGTCACCCTAGCTAACATTAGCATGTTTTAGCATGGTGCTAGCATGTCTTACGCTAGTTTTTAAGCTTTGCTACTGATAAATACTTTAATAAATGAAGCTTTAATACTCCATTAGAGTTACTGTATAAAAGTTTTGACCCCTCAATGATAGTCTATGGGATTTTTCGTGGTTTTGATCGTCCGATCAGTTAGAAAAGAAATAATAACGCGCGTCAGAATCGTCAGAGTCGAGTTCGGTAGATGTAGGAGCAGATGACTAAATTTAGTCCCAGAAGAAGAAGAAGTTTAAACTGGATTTCAGTATGTTTGCTTTCTCAAGCCAACATAACGAACGAATATCTGCTAATGGGCTCAGAAAACTCTAATTCAGTTTTCCCTTTAAATGAAGCTTATTTTCAGGTATTCAGTTGTTTGTGACGTTCCTGCGGTGAGTTTGAGTAGTACAGTGAACACAGCCGCGTCACGCGTCCTCTGACGTCCGTCGGTTCAGTCCGCATCCGTCGCGAGCGTCCGGCTCGTTTAGTCTCTAATAACGGTGCGTCAGCTGACCTCGTCAGTCCTACACGAAAGAGTTCATGGCGTTGATGGGAGACGGCGGCTCTGAGCTCTCGTGCGCCGCGTCCCTCTCCGACCTCCCGCTATACTGGCCGATAAACGAGCCGTCCTCGTTGAACTGCGTGTCTCCGGAGTCAACTAAACTGTCGTCGCTCCCGTCGCGCTTAATGGTCCCGCTGGAAAGCGTTCGGCTCCCTTTGAGCGGTTTATGGTCCTCGTCACTAGGAGAAAAACCACATGCAGATGAATCATGACGCAAATCAAACACTGCAGACATGATCTTCTTCCTCTGGTTCTCCAGCACAAACATCTAAACATTCTTAAATCAGGATTTACTGGAGAAGAGAAATGACTGAAGATATTGAGCCTTGCTGAAAAACTGATGAAAATGAAGAGTCATTTTGCTTCTTGGTGTAAGAATGTTTAGATATCTGTGCTGGAAAAGAACATCATGTTTGCAGAGAAGTCGTGACAGAAGATGAAACACACATGCAGGATCAGCGTCGCATGTACAATCACATACATGTGACATGATGACAGACAGAAAACCTGTGAGAATTAAAGTGTTAAAGCTTTAAATCATCTTATTCATGAGCATGTGACAGTATCAGATGGATGAAGCATCCAAGCAATCAATATCTCCACATTAGAAGCGTGAAGATGAGGAGCAGATCCATCTCAGCAAACACAAGCCGTGATTCAAACATCATTAGAAACGCTGAGGCTGATTCCTGAAGCAGCAGCAGAATCTGATTCAGCACATGCAGAGACACTCGATCTGCTGCTGCTTCATGAACACAAACGCGTTGAGAAAAACTTCAAATCAAACATGATGACTGATGGACATGTAGCCACACTTCCCCTGAAACTCCTGCCGTGATCCGGGTGAGTTAGCGCAGACCGCTCGAGGACAGAGAGGCTGATGTAACGCCAGAAAATAACAGCTGAAGGTCAGTTTATTCTCTCTTCTACTATATACAGTATACAGCCAGTGCTGCGTGGATTACTTACAACTGTAGTCAGTTTCTGATTGCGAAAATAAGTAATGTAATCTATGAGATTACACATTTTAGGTAATATAAGCGGACTACTTTCTGATTACTTTTCACTCGTCTATCACAGATTAATTTGCACCACAGTGATTTAAAACCATAAAGAATAAAGAAAATATATTCCACTCTTTATCATGAACTTGAAGTGCATTAAACATTACGTCAGAGTTTCCCACACTGCCGTTTGTGAGTTCATGGAAATTTTATACTTAATAAGAAAAATTAAAAATCCTTAAAAAAACAATCATAAAATCATAAAAATGCCAAATAAAAATATATTTAATATATATAAAAACATTTCCTAAAAAAAATGTTTTTGTTTTCCTGCAAAATATCTTTTTAGTAAGTGTTTTAAAATATATCTTTTTATTTAAAAACAATAAAAATACATACTAAAAATATATTTTGCAGGTAAACAAAAAATGTGTGTGTATAATATATATATATATATATATATATATATATATAAACTAAGCTTTTTTATTTTTTATGTTTTATTGTTTTTATTTGAAAAAAATAAAAAACACTTATTAAAAAATATATTTTGTTTGTTTACCTGCAAAATATTTTTAGTAAGTGTTTTTTGTTTACATTTTAAGATATATATTTTTTTATTTAAAAAGGATAAAAATATGTACTAAAAAGATATTTTGCAGGTAAACAAATTATATATATATATATATATATATATATATATATATATATATATATAAATAAAAAAGTTATTTTTAAGTTTTAAAACAATAAAAAAAACTTATTAAAAAAGATATTTTGTTTGTTTACCTACAAAATCTTTTATGTTTTATCTAATTGTTTTTTATTGTTAACATTTTAATATATTATTATTATTATTTATTATATATATATATATATATAAATAAATAATAATAATATATAAAAATGTTAACAATAAAAACAATAAAAATCACATTTCACAATAAAAACACTAAAAAAGATATTTTGCAGGTAAACAAACAAAATAGGTCTTTTTAGTAAGCGTTTTTATTGTTTATATATATATATATATATAAAAATAAATAATAATAATATATTAAAATGTTAACAATAAAAAACAATTATTGTTAACATTTTAATATATTATTATTATTTATTTATATATATATATATATATATATATATATTGTTTACCTGCAAAATATCTTTTTTAGTGTTTTTATTGTGAAATGTGATTTTTATTGTTTTTATTTTATTTTTTTTATTTAAAAACAATAAAAAAACACTTATTACACAAAAAGACATATTTTGCTTGTTTACCTTCATGTCAATTTAAAGCGAAATGTCAGTGAAAGAGAAAAAAGAAGAATTAGGGAATACTTCACTGTGTGAATAATACATAATAAAAATGAACTGTAATCTAAAATATAATATAATCTAATTCCAAGTACTTCATAATTGTAATCTGATAATGTAATGCAGATGTCATGTAATCAGTCACGGATCTTGGGCAGAGTCTGTATGTTCACGATCATGTTCTCAGATGATGTTAGTGCGCTTCAAGTGAAGTGTGAATCTGGAATGGTTGTGTTTTCTCCCAGTGGCCTCCGCATGCAGATTCCCGCTTACCTTCCCGCCTGGATTCAGTCTGTGTGAGTCACAGCGAGCGAGCCGCGCAGACGTTCATGCAGGAAGAGTAACGTCAACATCACATGCTAAGATCTTCATTCAGAGCAGCAGAAACGCCCGAACGTTTACATCAAGCGCACGCTACAGGACCGGAGCTCGGCGCAGCTCGTTTATTTGGCAAACCGTCACTTACACGCCATTCAAGATAGAGATCTGGGGATCGAACCCATGACCTCGACTGCAGCGCTTCCCAAACTGAAGTGTGTGAGCTAGAATAAAAGCTTGCATGTCAGTCATATTCAGATCATGTGACAGGATGAGGAAAGATAAACATCTGCAGTCGTGTAAAAATCAAGGAAATCATTTAATGAAGTGGGGATATAAAAGAATATTGCTGTACAGGAGTAAAGTGCGTTGACTGGTCTCGCGTGCAGAAGAAAGCAGGAAGAGACTTTAAATGGCATTCGAGCAGCTTCAGTTCAGCACCGACGGCTTTATATCACTATGATCTCTACACTAAACTAACATCTGCAGGGGTATTCTGGATTCATCTGCGGTACACAGGAAGAAAATGATGCAGAAATATAATCTGATGCAGTAAATACACGTGCTGATCTGAAATCAAGTTCATCGATGCTGATCGTCCTGAAAAAATGGAGACGAGAACCTGATCAAGTCCCACAGAATCTGGATCAAACCACCACCAGACCAGATCAGATCCATCGTCCCGGTGAAGATGAAGGTGACGGCAGAATCCCAGAGTCATGGAGAAGTTCTGACTGCGTAGATTTGGTCTCCTGAGGGGTCAGAGGTCAAGGGTCAGGTCAGAGTTCTCTCACCTGTACTCTCCAAACGTTATATCATCCTCCTTCATGGGCTGGATCTCCGGGTCTCCGTGAGCATCTTCCTTCTCTTTAACTGAGACAAACATCAGAGTCACACACACTCGTTCACGCTTCACACAACACAAACGGCCTTCATTCACTGAAAACATGACGTTCTTCCTCAGTGTTTCCGTCACAAATATCTAAACACTCTTAAATCAAGATACATTTACTGGAGAAGAGAAATGACTGAAGATACTGAGTCTTGTTTACTGAAAAACTGATGAACATGAAGTGAGTTTGTGCTTAAAACAAGAACAAATATCTGCTGCTGAAGTCAGAAAAATAAACTTAATTCAAAAGGAAAAGGGTTACTTTTCATATTTTGTGTGTCTTGATTTAAAGCCCTGATGAAACGGAAGTAGCGACAGATCTTATCTTCTGTAAGATAAAACTAGATGAGTAAAGTTTGTAAACAAACCTTGATGTTAGCTCCAGAAAGCCTAGATCTAGAGCCAAGATCAATAAGATGCATTTAGAAAATAATTGATCAATTTTCATTGCATACTTTTAGATATTTGAGCTGGAAAACGACAAAAATACATATGAAGAACATCATTTTTTGCAGTGTATGAAAGACAGCAGGCAGCTTTAAATCTTAAACCATTAAAAAATTAATTTCATTTAGTTGAAGAACCAAAATTAAAAATTAAATAAACTAAAGCAAATAAATAAAAAATATGAAACAAAACTAAATTACTAAAACTTTAGCTAAAATTAAAGTGAAAACACAAAATATAAAAATCAAATCTAATTTGAAATATTAACAAAAAAAACCTTAAACTTTATTTCAGCAACATTTCTAATTTTCATTTAGTTTGATGTACTAAAACTACATAGATGTATTTGAAAATAAAAGTCAAAAACACAAAAAAATTACTAAAACTAACTAAAATTAAAATGAAGACAGAAAATATTAAAATAAAATTTTAAAGCGTTTGCTAAATGATTAAATGTAAAAATAAAATCCAATTTAAAATATAAACAACAGCAGTCTCACCTGGATATTTCCCGCCCTTGTTCCTCTTGATGAAGCAGACGATGAGCAGGATGAGGATGAGCAGAGCGATGGCCGACATCAGACCGATGAACCAGCCCTGAGTGGCGATGTCCACCTGCGGACTCACTATCGCTGAGGAAGAGGAGGAGGAAGAGGATGAGACACTGGCAGATCTGCAGCAGAACGCTCGAGCGTGAACACATGAGGGACAGACGCTCAAACACAGACTCGTCCTGCACCGCAAACATGATGTTCGTCCTCAGTGTTCTCCAGCACAAATATCTCAACATGTTTCTTGAGATAATCCACACTAGTATCTCCAGTAAATGTCTCTTGATGTTTAGATGTTTGTGCTGGAGAACAAGCCTGAAGAAGGGCATCATGTTGATTATGGGATTCAGTCATGCCGATCAGTGGAGTGAGGACCCATGAGCGCAGACGGACTCATGCGGGACATGCAGACGCACGCGTCAACACAACGACCAGCATGCATCGCAGCCGTTACATATCCCACAAGGCCTTGAGGCTGGGATGAAGCCTCACCTGGGAGCTTCACCAACAGCTCCTCAGAGCGATGGAGCGACCTCTCGTCCTGACCTCCGGCCACCACACGCACCTTGTAGGCCAAACCTTCCTTCAAACCCTTAAGAACGTGGAACTGAGAGCCGTTGACCTTCTCTGTGTGCCAGTCTTCATCACCTGAGGGTTTCCAGCACAGCACTGTTCACATCTCTACACCTGATCCACCCATCTACAGCAATGCACTTCATCTACAGAACAACTAAACCATTATGAGCCTTCAGTGAACTACTGCAGATCACGATTGTGTTTTCCAGCACAAACATCTAAACATGCTTTGATCCAGAGACATTTACTGGAGAAATGACTCACTTCATTTAAACAAGTCTTAATATCTTCTCCAGTAAATGTATCTTGATGTAAGGATGTTCAGATATTTGTGCTGGAAAATACAATCGTGTTTCGCAGTGAATCCCGCTGACCAGAGCCTCATGACGGGTCACCGCTCTGGTTTGCTCTGTCCAGCGGGTGTATTAGTGACTACATGAGCTCTACTCTATATGTTCATGTGTTTCATCATCATAATGCACGACAGACGCATGCAGGAGTCTTACTGTTGTCTATAATATATTCAACATAAAGGTGTTTCTCGGGGCCCCAGTATTCCCAACTGATCAGCGCTCCGTCCTCGCTCACGGATGAGCTGACGTTCCCGAACGCAGGAGCGACCGCCGGCGCTGAGAGAGAGAGACACACAGGCATCAGCTCCGACCGCCGGACCTATCAGCATCAACTACACGGACTGAAGCGAGTGTGAGTAGAGTAAGGGCGGGAAATGACACGTGACGTTAGCGTGTTAGGGGCGGGGCTAGTGATGATGTCACTACAGCATCTGTACCCGTGTGCTGGGGGGAGGAGTGCCAGAGCTCCTGGAAAACACACACACACATACAACACACACTCACACACACGTACAGAAGGGCACAGGATCACATGACTCCATCAGGTCAGAGGTCACAGCAGCAAGTGTCAGGAGGGAAGAGAAGAAGGACATTTATAAAAAGGAAAGATTAAAGGTCAGAAGGAAAACACACAGGGTTCCTCACAGGATTAGTAGTGGTATCCCTACAGTATTCCTCACCAAATAAGAAGTTTGTACATTTTTAAGTTGAAAGCATCAATCTGGGAGAGGAAGTTAAGAGTTTAAACCCATTTTCAGGGACCAAATGGAACAGAATTTTCTCAACAATGAGAAAACAGTGATTTTGTTTAATTTTTTAACTTTTAGATACAATTAAATTATGCTTTTTTACTTTCACTCAATTATTTTTTGGGTATACTTAGACTTCTAAGTACTTTAACTAAAGCACACTTTCTCAGCAGTGAAATAAACACAAACTGACACACTCTACAGAAAGAGCGTTCAACAGTCAGACACTTGTTTAGTGGACGTACCTCTGTCCAGGATGGTGACGGCCTCCTCGGTGAGCGCAGGACCGGACCCTCGCTGCGTTCGGGCATTGAAATAAAACTTGTAGCGCGTGCTGTGATGGAGGTTGTGCAGCGTTACGCTGCTGTGATTGGACGGCAGATCCAGCTCTTCCAGCAGACCCAGGTCATGACTGCTGTTGACTGGAGGCGGAGCGAGAGCGGAAAGGGGCGGGGTCACGTTATTTCAGCCAATCATAAGCTACGCTCACAGACTGCTGTGCGCTGCCACAAAATGACTACGGCAACACCTACACTGACAAACAAACACGTACAACACATGCAACATGTTGAGGTGAGAGAGGTTTTCTCACCCGTCTGATATCTGAGGGTGTATCCGGTCAGACGGCCGTTCCTCACGTGAGGCGGACCCCACTCCAGCGTCAGAGAGTCCAGATCTGAAGCCGACACGCGGAAGAACGACGGCACGCCGGGAACTGGAACCATACAGACCACAAAATCTGTGCCTTCAAGTCAAGTCAGCTTTATTTCTACAGCGCTTCATACAGTACAGATCGATTCACAGCAGCTTCACAGTGATAAACAGGAAAATAACAGAATCAGTGATGCAAACTTCATCAGATATGAGACCGCTGTAGAGCAGCTCTACAGAAGACAATAGAGTCATTATTCAGATCTATTCTGTTCATGTTGATTCAGTTCAGTTCAATAACGAATTATGAAATGAGTTCAATTCAGCTGTAAAGCAATAGAGTCATTATTCAGATCAATTCAGTTCAAGTTTTGTTCTATGGAAGCTTGTTTCCACCACGGGAATACAAAATATAAAAGGTAACTGTGACTTTTTAGCTCACAATTCTGACTTTATCGCTATTGTGACTTTTCTTGCAGTTGTGTTTTTATCTCACAATTCTGATTTTTTCTCGCAATTGTGAGTTTATTTCTCAAAAGTCAGAATTGTGAGTTATAAAAGCAATTACAAAGAAAAGTCAGAATTGCAAGATTAAAACATGCAATTGCGAGAAAAAAGTCAGAATTTCAAAATAAAAACTCGCAATTGCCAAAAAGTCAGAATTGTGAAACAAACTCAGAATTAGAAGAAAAAAACTCAAAACTGTAAGAAAAAGTCAGAATTGCGAGATAAAAACTCACAATTGTCAGGAAAAATTGCAAGAATTGTGACACAATAGCTATAAAAAAAGTCTGAATTAGGAGAAATACGCTCACAATTGTGAGAAAAAAAAAATCAGAATTGCAAGATAAAAACAGAACTGCGAGAAAAGTCACAATTGCGATAAAGTCAAAATCTCGAGATAAAAACTTGCAATTGCAAAAAAAAGTCAGAATTGCAAGAGATGCGCTCAACTCCGAGAAAAAACTCTGAATTGTGATAAAAAACTCAAAATTGCGAGAAAAGTTAGAATTGTACGATCAAAAGCCGCAATTGCAAAAAAATTCAGAATTGAGAAAAAAACTGCGAGATATAAACAATTTTCAGAAAAATTGCAAGAATTGCGGGATATAAACTCACAATTGCTGGAAAAAGTTCAGAATTATGAGAAATAAACTCAAAATTGCAAGATAAAAATAACTGCAATAAAAGTGATAAAAAAAAAAGGCAGAATTGCAAGATAAAAAGTTGCAATTGCGAAAAAATTCAGAATAGTGAGAAAAAAGTCAGAATTGCGAGATATAAACAATTTTCAGAAAAACTGCAAGAATTGCAAGATAAAGTTGCTAGAAAATTGCTAGAAAAAGTCAGAATTATGACAAATAAACAACTGTAATAAAAGTCACAATTGCGATAAAGTCAGAATTGTGAGATAAAAACTTGCAATTGTGAGAAAAAAGTCTGAATTCTGAGATAAATGTTGCAATTGCGAAAAAAGTCCAAATTGTGGGAAAAAATTCAGAATCACAAAATAAAAACTTGCAATTGTGAGAAAAAAACTCTGAATTGTGATAAAAAAACCTCACAATTGTGAGAAAAGGCAGAATTGCAAGATAAAAAGTTGCAATCGTGAAAAAAGTCAGAAATGCAAGAAAAAACTCAGAATTGTGGGAAATAAAGTCACAATGGCCCTTTTTATTTTTTTATTCCATGTGGGAAACAAGCTTCCATATTGTTCTCATCCGACAGTGTCAGTGCAGTTGATGGATAATATTTCTGAATATTAGGAGTGGTTTAAACCCCGTTCAGCGAGTGTTTCGGATGTTCTCACCGCCCTCCGGCGTCTCGAAGCGCTGCGTGGCGCTGGCGGGTCCTTCCCCGCGGCCGTTGAACGCCGTCACGTGCAGACTGTAGATGCTGTACGGGTGCAGGTTGGGAAGCTTCCCGCTGGTTCTGCTGGGGCCGAAGCTCTCGGTCCTCTGTTCACCGTGATGAGAGTTGTGTCGGTGTAAACTCCGCTCGCGCCGGTAATGAACCTGCACACGGGCAAAGAGTTTCTACCTGCTCTCCATTATCATCTGCTCACATATCCCAGCATGCATTACTCTAAGATCAAACTACTGAAATCTAATAAACATATATTCAACAAGGAGCAAAAACACAAAGCTGTAAAGGAACAGAAAACGCTGGATTTACACAACGAGAAACAGAATGCGGTACAATAATAATTTTATCTCCATTATCTTGTTTTCATAATCATTTGAGGTCTTCGGTGAGTTGGTCATGTGTTCAGGTCACATGATGATGAGAGCTGTACCTTATAGCCCTGCAGTCGCCCTCGCACCGATCGGAGAGGAACGTCTTCCCAGTGCACCTCCGCCAGCGAGCTGTTCAACACCACCACCTGCACGTGATCCGGAGCCGCCGAGGGAACTGCACAAGGCATTCTGGGAGTTAGCAGCGTTCCGCTAAACGAGTGTTAAAGTGTGAACTGCTGAAGGCGTGTGACTCACAGTCCTCTCCGGAGTATCCGATCACAGCGACGGGTTTGGGTCCGTGACCATAATCGTTCTGCGCTTGCACCATCACCTCGTACGGCACAAACGTGGGCGTCCCCGATACCACGAACTTAGAGACGTTGGCCACGCTGACAGACGTCCAGTCCTCCTCCACGTCCTGCTGACGCCACATGACCTTATAGAGCAGGCCGGGACCGTTGGCCTGGAGGCCCGTCAGCGGCTGCGGAGCAGAAACATGAGTTTACTTGCGTACGGTAGAGCGGATTATACTGTATGTGGGATCTATGATAGTGATGCAGAAAACAGACGGAATCACGGAATCCACTGATAAAAATTTACAGTAAAACATGGAATGTCATGGAATTTGGCAAATGTTCTAGTTGACATCAAACATCACACTGTATAAACATGATCATTACGTGTTTATTAATGATCAGCGTCTCACCTTCCACGTGATGACCAGGTTATTGTGTTCCGTGCCATGACCTTTGACCTCATAGGGGTTCTCGTCCGGAGCTGCGGAGAAGTGGCGTTAGAAGCGTTGAATCAGTCACATGCGTGTGTGTGTGTGTGTGTGTGTGTGTGTGTGTGTTTGAGCATCTTGTACCTGCGGGGTTGGTCCTGTACTGGCGCGAGGGCATGCTGGGACGGCTGTAGCCCACGTCATTGAGCGCCAGCACTCTGAAGCTGTAGTGGACGTACGGAGAGAGCTTGAGATGAGCCGTGGTCTTCGTCCCAGGAACCTCCGTGAGGTTGTGCCACACGCCGCTCTGATGGAGACCGTCTTCATACTGGATCAGGAACTCTAGATTCATCAACACACACACACACAGTGAGTGATCCATCACACACACATACACACACACATCTGAATGATGAGCACAGGTGTGTGAGGCTGTCGTACTCTTGATGGCGCTGTTGTGCTCGTCTCCAGGTGTCCAGGTGAGCTGAACGCTCCTCGCGCCCGGATCCGTCAGCTCCAGATCGGTGGGAGCGTCGGGCTGCCCTGAAGAGTCAAACAGACCCATCAGTTCATCATAACTCACACCATCAGATGAACACATGCTACACGAGACCACATGATCAGAACATTCACATGAGGACACATGCACTTCAGAAACCAATGACTCCATCTGAAAAATAAACAGGCGATTCTAAAGCAAAATAAGGCATTAAATCATATCACAGATACATGTGTGATTACAGCATGCTGCATGAACCTCGTCACACACACACACAAGCCCTCAGGCATTATGGGATGTGATGCAGTACAGTGTGTGTTTACCGTTGGGCGGAGCCTCTGAGTGGGCGGGGTCAGAGAGTGAGGAAGAAGTGTGTTAGTGTACAGACAGACTCACACTAGTCACCCTCGTATCTGCAGGAGAGCGTCACGTGACTCAAACAACAGGACACTCACCGACCACAGTGAGCCGAGCGCTGGCCGAGTCCTGGTCCAGCGAGGTGTTCACGACACATGTGTATGTTCCCGCGTCGCTCTCCGTCACGTCTGTGATGGTCAGACTGTCCGAGTCCACTCTAAACCTGTGATCAGACACACACACACGACTCAATATAAGGTATATTTGATGTTTTTATGATGTTTTTGGGCGGTGAACCTCAAACGCACCTCTCGTCGTCAGGCAGCTCGCCGCCGTCTTTGAGCCATGTGGTGCTGGGCACGAGGGACGGGTCGTGCTTGACTTTACACTCGAACAGCACGTCCCGGTTCCTGTGGACCACCCTGTAGTCCGGCGGCTGCAGGATCCGCGTGGGCTCTGGAGGGAGAGACGCTGCCGGTGAGAAACATCCTCTCCGCTCACACACACAAGCTGCTGTGGTTACCAAGGCGTTGCTATGAGGTGCACAGGATATTCCTGGGTGTTGCTAGGCAGTTGGTGAAGAGCATTTGTAATCATCTCTGCTTCCTCCAGACATTCTGATCTGTGAAATGACCCTGATAACGCTGGAGGAGAAGCTCAGAGAAACTCACCGTTAATGAAGCCCAAGCTTTCCTAATGCTCTTCATATCCTGTTGTGCTCTTCAGAGAGGCACTTAACGGCCGTTTGAAAAGTGAAAAACATGCAAGCTAAGGCCTGGAGCCTCCAAACTTGATGCATGATGGGATACCTGGAGCCATCAAGACCAATATCCATGTCTGTTCATTTTAAAAGTGCAGCACGAACACGCAGTAAAACACTCGATATTGTGATGGGTTCTCTGGTTTAGATGGAGTTATTTAGACCCGGGGTTTTCAATCTTTTATAAAATATGTATTATTTCATTTTAATTAATTGAATATTTATTTTTTTAAGATTAATTGTTTTGTGTTTTTTGCCTTTATAATGACAGAACAGTAAGTGAAGTTGGAGAGAGAGAGAGAGAGAGAGAGAGAGAAATGTCCATGAGCCAGGACTCGAACTCGGGACACCCAAATCACAACTGCGCTATATGTCGGTGCTGCCCACAAGGCTATTGTGCTGACTTATTTAAATAGATTTTTACTTTATTTAGTTTAATTTTAAATTTATTTTTCTCAAAATTTTCCCATAGATCCCACTTTGAAAAGCCCTGATTCAGGAGAATGAACTGATAAACTGAATCTCTGACCTTTGACCTCCAGGTAGACATGGTTCTCCGAGATGCCGAGGTTGTTCCTGGCGACGCAGGTGTATTTCCCGCTGTTTACAGCTTGAGACACGTGGATCTCCAGCGTTCCGTTCTTATGGAACACGTAGGGATCTCCGTCCAACATGCTGGAGCGGCTGTCCTTAAACCTGCTCAAGCACAGAGAATGATTCATATATTCATCATACACTCACTACAGCCCATCCAAAACAAGCTGTCCAGATTTAAAGCAGCGGAGAAAACCACAATGCGAGAACGAGAGAGGACCCACAATGCACTGCAGCAGAATCAGTTCTCTAATGAAGCCCAATTAAAATGAGACGAGTGTGAGTGTGTTTCATTACGGTTTGGTCTGCAGTGTTTATCAGCTTTAAGTATCTCACCATGTGATGGCCGGGACGGGTGAGCCGAAGGACAGACACTCCAGCAGCGCGGGTTTGTTCATAATGACCTGATAGACTTTATTAGGGGGCGTCAGAACTCTGGGCGGCTCCGCTGGAACACAAACACCGTCACATGATCATCACCTCCTCTTACATCATCAAGCAGTGTGTGTGTGATGTTCTGACGCTCACCCAGCACGTTGACGAAGGCGTTGGCCAGCAGGTATCCGTACTCGTTGGAGGCGTTACACTGGTAAACGGCGCTGGAGCCCGTCTGGACCTCGGAGAAGATGATGGTGTCGTCCTCCACCTTCCTGCTGGGGTCTTTAGGAGCGTCTGTCAACAACAACACAGCGTCAGCTGACCGTCTCACACAGACAGAAGCTCAGCTCACACGGACACTCACCCTCGATCGGCAGGCCGTTCATGGACCAGCGGATGCTGGGTTTGGGGTGTCCTCGGGCCCGGCAGGTGATGACGCCCGTCTCCAGCGGAGCCAGAACCAGATTCCTGGGAGCGCTGATCCAGTACGGAGCCGCTGCCGATCAAGACAACAGAGTTTAGAAGACATTCACACAAACTTCTGAAACTCTGGACAAATCCAGCTTCACACTGATTTACTACAAACATCAGACCCAAGAGATTTAAATACTGGATTAAATATTGTTCTTTTTGAAACATTAAGTGATTTAAATATTAGATTAAATATTAGTCTTTAATGATCAGTTCTGTTGTAAGTGAGAGTAAAAATTCTCAGAAAGCATCAATGAAGAGACAATCACTTGATGACTTGAGTGGTGTGCTGAGAAATGTAGGGTGTGTCTTTACTTTAGCTAGTAACATCTCAGATATCCTCCATCATGACAGAAGCTGTTTTCACCTTTAACGGAGACTGTGATGGTGTGGTGAACAGAGCCGAGCCGGTTCCTGGCGGTGCAGCGATATTCTCCAGCGTCGGCCTCCGACACCTCCGTGATCTGCAGAGTCTTATTGAAGTTCAGGAAGGAAGCTCTGTGACTGGGAATCTCACCGCTGAGCTTCGTCCATGAGACCACAGGAGTGGGACTGAACGGGAACATCAGAACATCACATGATTCCCCAAAAACAACACTTCAGTTACTGAATCAGAGGAGCGAATCTGAACTCACAGGCCGTCTGCGATGCACTCCAGCTCCAGAACCTCTCCTCTCAGAGCCATCTTAGAGCTGAGCGACCCGCTGGGAACCATGAAGGAGGGCGGACGCTCGCCGACGGGTTTATCTGAAAGCAAACACTCCCAGTGAGATCCTGTCGCAAACATTACTCATGTGAACAGAAGATGAAGATGAAGAGAGGTTAGACGAGTTCAGAGACAGAAAGAGACGACGAGGAACGATCTAGGACTCAAACACAGACAGAGAGACTTTGATACAGGATCATTGTGTCTGAAGCAGAAGATCTGTTAGTCAATTAACAGGGCTTTAATTCTGGAGTGAGGGAGTACAGCTGAGGTTAGAGTTCACTGGGTGTTGTTGGTTAAATGAGAGTCACTAGGGGGCGCCGTCACTCACCACTAAACAAATCAGTGTCATTGAAATAATCTGCCATTGTGTCATTGAGTGAATCCACTGAAACACAACAAAACAACAACACAAATCAAACATGCAAACAATCAACCGACCGCAGGAATATGACTGAGATTTCTGATGGCGTTCCGCTCAAGAGCTTCATTGTGCTGCTCAGAGAGTGGACAGTGCATTAAAGTGATGAATGGACGCTCGGGGGTTTTATTGACGCTCAAACCAACACAATCGCGCTCATTCAGAGGCACATAACTACGGGAAGCGTCCTCCCACAGATCTGACACTCACTGTCGATGACGTGGACGGTGATGGGCTGCTTCTGCTGGATGGTCTGCGTGTGCGGGAAGCGGGCGTAGCAGATGTAGTTGTTCCTGGAATCCTCCATCAGGACGTTGGAGAAGTACAGGTCTCCGTTCAGACCCTGAGACACTCGCCGGCTCTGCGGCAGACGCTGGAAATCTGTACAGACACACACAGAAGTTATTAAAGGGAAGTTACGCTCGTCTTTTCTTCTCTATAAACGCTTCTCAAACAAGAACAAATGTAGGGCGGGGCTTGATTTTGTCTGTGGGGAACTGACTGGACGGTTGTGGTTTGCTATTGGTGGATCTCATGTGAGTGACAGGTTGCCCTGCCTTCGTCACTTTAATGAGGACACTTACTGTTGTCCATCCAGAAGACAATGGGCGGCGGGAGGCCGGCGGGGGGACGGCAGTGCAGGATTAAAGACTGTCCCTCCTGCGCTACGATCGGACTGAATCTCTCTTTAGACCACAGAGGAGATCCTGCGGGAAGAGGAAGAAGCCGTGATCACATGACTCAACACAGGCGTGCACGTGACTGTCACCGGAGTTCAGGAAAGAGATCTAAACACGGATTCTCTACGAGGTCAGTCTGCAGGATTGGGCCGCCGCATGCATTACAGTCAAACATTCCCATTTACCTCCGAGGATCAGATCTCTGATGACGCTGAAAATGTCTTACGACACAAAACAACGAGAGTGAGAGGGTTAAACGAGAAATGTGAGAGATGAGAAAGCTGCGATGTGATTGGCCGAGAGCTGACGTACTGGACTGGCGGATGACGATGTTGTTGGAGACGGCGGTGCCGAGCTCGTTGTGGGCGGTGCACTGATACACGCCCTCGTAGGCGTCGGCCTTCTCTCCTCCGCTGATGTCAATCACCAGCGTTCCTGAATGAGGCTTCATGGTGACTTTGGGATCTTTGTCGATGTCAAAGTGCGTCCCGTTCCTGGTCCAGGAGAAGCTGTGGGTGATCAGAACAAGGTTTCAACACGTCTAAAACTTTTCCAAACATCAGTCGCTGTGTGTCGTTACTGACACAGCCAATCAGCACGTCAGGTTAAACATGCAGCTGTGTGTGTAGTCAGCTGTTACCTGGACATTCAAATCAATCAAAACTTAGTCATATTTTAGTCATATTCAGTCATGCTGCATGATGGTTGAACTGATAATCATGAATATTTAGCTTAAAATTATCTTTGTGATTAATGATCAGCATTGTATGAGAGCATATTTCTGCCACATAAGAAAAAAAAAATCATGTTTCATAAATCTAATTATGACATAAAAATCATAATAAAGACAAAGTCAATTATAATTTAAAATTAAGTTAAGTCATAATTATGAGATTAAAGTTGAAATAATGACTCTGTCATAATTCTTGTCATAATTAAAACTTTTTAATATCATAATTCTGACTTACCATGCTATAATTTTGACATAATTATAACTTTAATTCATAAATTCAACTTTTTTTGTCATAATTATAACTTTTTTAATGTCATTATTTTGAATTTATCATTATTATGACTTTGATGTCATAATTCTTTTTTTTTTTTGTCATAATTGACTTTTTAATGTCATAATTTTTTGTCAATTGTATCTTTTTAATGTCATTTTGACTTAATATGTCAATATCGACTTTTTTGTCAACTTTTTAATTTTTTTTTGTCATAATTACTTTTTAATGTCATAATTTTGAATTTGTCATTACGACTGTCACAATTTTTATTTTTTGTCATTATGATGACTTTGTATTGTCATAATTTTGAATTTTTCTCATTATTATGACTGTTTAATGTCATAATTTTTTATTTTTTCATTGACTTTTTATTGTCATAATTACAACTTTTTGTCATATTTTCAACTTTTCATCATAAATAAGTCATAAATATCATAATAATTATTACGTCTTCAATATCAATGCTGTCAAATGAGAAATTTCTTTTTTCATTTCCTCTGAATTATGGCAAATTAAAAGAAAAGTCAACTCATACATGTGGCCTAGTTTCCTGATTTATTACATTTATCATATATAAATTAATACCTAATTGATAATAACTAATAAGACCCATAAATAATAATTCCAATAATTCAACATTTCTATGTATGCTGTAGAGGCTTGGATGAAAATAGAGACTAAATTTAGTCTTGTCTTTTCATCTGCAGTATTTCATGTTAATACAGTCACAGTTGGTGTTGAGTGGCGCTGGTGTTGGTCACAGTGTTTTATTAAATGAAGTGTGTTCGTGAGCAGGGCGTCCGTCTCTCACCCGGGGTGCGGCTTCCCTTTGGCCTCGCAGTGGATGACGATGTTCTCTCGCGGGTCTACGATGTATTCCTTCGGCGACTGATGGGTGATTGTGGGTGGCTGTGGCACTGCGGGTCACATGACACGGGTAAGTTTAGACACAGCCAATCAGAGAACACACACACACACAGCAGCACGCAGGATCTGTCGACATGCAAAACAAGATGAAACGCACATAAATCTACGGCATCACATGCACTCCAACGCTCTTCTTTCATTTATGTAAATCAGTGCTGTGTATTAACGAGTCTGTCAACTTTAATCTATAGAAAAACCAATAAAGCAGCAGTCATGCCGCACAAACAGCATGCAAACACTGCAACACGGCAATAAAACAATATCATAATCATAAACAAATGACAATAAAAGCTCAATTCACAGCAAACTGACTAACAGCGTCCTTCAGAAAGCACTAGAGCAGCAGACGAGGAGAAACTTACATCCTTCCAGGAGTTTAGCTTCAAGAGAATCACACACACACACACACGTGAGAGAGAGCGTCAGAACATGATCAGAGATATCTCATTATCACACACACATTACTGACGGAAGAGGGACTTTTATTTTGACAGTGAGCCGGAGCTCCATTAGTTTAACTGCTCTGTCTTATACATTATTGAACACAACTGATGAACAAAGAAAGAATATATGTTTTGATGAAGTCTCAGATGTTTAATGAAGTCAGATGTTTCTCCTCTAACTCCACTGAAGAACTAAAAACAGACCTGAATGAGTCAGCTGTAGATTCAAAAGATAATTAATATACAGTAATATTGAGTAATATTATCCATCTGACTGCACTGAAAACTAACTTGAATTGACTTAATATTATCTTCAGTCATTTCTCTTCTCCAGTAAATGTCTCTGTGCTGGAGAACAAGACAGAAGCACTGAGGAGGAACATCATGTGTGATTGGACAGTCAGAATGAGAGATGGTGGACCGGACTGCGGTCAGCAGAACTCCTTCTGTCCCGTCAGCACATACACTAACACACACACTCACATACGCTCTCACACACACACACACAGACACACACTCTTAGCTCTGTGAAGAATCATTGAGCGTGAATGAGGAATATATCATGTGATATATACGTACGGTCCAGAGGAACCTCCAGCGCCGTGATCACGTGACCCAGGAGCAGCAGCACCAATGGGCCGTTCCTCGGCCTGTCCATCACGGCCGTGTGACCAATGAGCCGCCTCTGCAGTGAGTTTAGTGGATCAGGACAGCTCTGACAGACAGAGACAGACAGATGGAGTCACTGACAGGATCATCTCATACAGACAAACAGCTCCGACTCAAACACACACACACACACACACACACACACACACAGTAAAATTTCAAATGAAAACAAATAAAAGATTTTAATCAAATGTTTGAACACATCTGTGATGACCAAACCTGCTCAAATGTTCAAAAGCGAACAAATAAAACATTAGAAAACTCTGAATACCAATGAATCAAATGAATCAATCATAGGAATCAAATGTTTGAACACATCTGTGATGACCAAAAATGTTCAAAAATTAAAATGAAAACAAAACATGAAAAAAAGAAATTAGAATACAAATGAATCAAATGTTTGCAGCAGCTGAACAAGTTCCAAAATTCAAAAGAAAACAATCAAAAGATTTAAAAACCCTCAAAACACTGGAAATGTAAAGTACAAATGAATCAAATGAGTCAATCATATGAATCAACTGTTTGGGATGACCGAACAAGTTCCAAAATTCAAACGAAAACAAATAAAAGATTTGAATCTAATGTTTGAACACGTCTGTGATGAGTATGAAACAAATAAAAGATTAAAAACACTGATGATGCCTCAAAATGATGGAAATTTAGGAGTTAATCAAACACATCTGATGCCCAGCAATGCTCTACAATTTGAATCCCATTCGATGTCACCTATAAAGCAGACTAGGTCTGTGTGTCTGTCTGTGTGTGTGTGTGTGTGTGTGTGTGTGTGTGTGTGTGTGTGTGTGTGTGTGTGTGTGTGTGTGTGTAGTGTGTGTGTGTGTGTGTGTGTGTGTGTGTGTGTGTGTAAATCTCATGAATGGAGTCCAAGGTCACGTAAAGCGCTGCAGACGGCCATAAATCATGCGACTCGTGAACAGAGAGAGGCCGGTGACTGATCTCACACACTGAAGCACTGAATACAGCGTGTGTGTGAACATCACTGCAGATTGTGTGTGTCAGGAACACTGATAAAGGCCTCGAGCAGAGCAACACATGATGGTAATCAGGTTAATTAAACAGCGAACAGCTCGTTAGATCTGAAACGTCATGTGACTCAGAAAACATCATGCAGCTGCAGGAGTGTGATGTGGTTCATATCAGTCTATCGAGTCCTTCAATAGAGGAAATACATCATCAGGACACTCATTTGATCTTTGAATGTGTTCATAATTACGGCAGTTATTACAGCCGCTCATAATCACTGCCATATTGACTAAAATCATAAACTTCAGTCAAACACATGGAGCTGAAACACGCAGAACACACACATCAAACATGAACGTGTTTTTGCTTTTAGTCACCATAAAGTCAGAACTGATTCTTATGTTCGGAATGTTCCAGTGTTTCTTATAAATGATTTATCATTATTGTGTTAAATTCATGTTGAATCAGAATATCTTCCCCGTCATCTCTTCTCTTCTCTGATGATGAGGGCGGGGCAACCTGTCACTCACATGAGATCCACCAATAGCAAACCACAACCATCCAATCAATTCCCCACAGACAAAATCAAGCCCCGCCCTACATTTGTTCTTGTTTGAGAAGCGTTTCACTCAGATATACGACACAATAGAGAAGATCTATGTTCATTTAACACACGTCCACATGGAAAAACAATGGAAAACTGTGTGTGTGTGAATGAAGCTGTTCATGACAGATATTCACACACTGACGGAGTTTATCTGTGAGTCAAACACACTGTAATATCCTCTTATTTCCAGCGTTTAATATCTTCATACGCATCAGAGTCTGAAGATTAAACCGCTCGTCTTATCAGTGACGACACAAAGACATTCCACCGCGGCTCCGGCATACGTTTCCCATAAGCCCCTCATTAGCTTTTATAATTGTAGAGGCGGTATGCGAATAATCAGGCTGTTTAACATATGAATCGTGGTCTGAATCCAGCCGTACGCTTTATAAAAACACCAGTTCACTTGTTAAAACATTCACTCGTTTGATGTGCGTCTGAGCGGTTGTGTTCAGAGACACGAGGTCAGAGAATCATCTGTTCTCCCTCTGAATTCAGTGTATTTTTCTGACCTCATTGGCAGATATTTGATCTTGTTTTAAGCACAAACACATGATAATTTTTCAGTCATTTCTCTTCTCCAGTAAACGTGTCTTGATTTAAGAATGTTTAGATGCTGGAAACACTGAGGAAGAACATCATCTGGTTGATGGTTCATATGGTCTCAGAAGGTAAAATAATATTTCTGTTCTCCATTAATGTGACAATGACAAGTTCTGATAATACGTGTGATTTCTATGTAAATCCCTACAGACGTCCATCTCGCTCCATCAAAGCGTGTAGAATTGGTTAAAGTTACTCTAGTGTTTCTGCTCTCTTCTGACTCAAGGACACTCGCTTTTGTCGTCCCGCTCATTTCTGTTGTTTTCCTCTGCGATGGAAAGCAAATGTTTACTCAGCGATTCATTCCCGTGAACTCCATTAACATTCCCCGTCTTTCTCACACTCATACGCACAAACACAATCCGCAGAATCTCTGGGATCCACTGAGATGCTAATTCCTGGCAGCGAGTTAAAGGAACGAGGCCTCGTTAGCATGCGGGGCGAAGCGAGCGCTCCACAGCATCTCTATAATGCTGAAAACACACACGCAACATGTGTTCACAGGTCTCAGATCAGTTTCATCAGATCACACCTTTCACATGCTGATGATGATGGTTCATTTGCATATGCAAATATCTGCAGCCAAGCTCGACACACACGGTTACTGTTAACGAGTTGTGAAGTCAGAATCAGTTTCCTGATTAGTGCGGTTGACCTTTTTAATAAGCGAGAAGGAAGCGAGACGAAGCCACATTCATCCGCTCTGATTCTCTTCCAGCATCAGCTCAGAAAACCACAATACAGTCCAATCAGAAGCAAATTAATGATATGATTTGGTTATAAACGTTCAAATGTTAAATGATGAGGATGTTTCAGAAACTGAACACACACACAGTATCGGTGTCTCACACTGAACAACAGTGCTTCACGGGCTGATGGGTAAAGTTAACCCAGTTCAGGCTGTGATTGTGATGCTAATGTGAGCGGCCCTTCGGCTCATTCAGCGCTGGCTTTCTACCATCATCTGTGATCAATAGTGGCTTTAGGATGTGCTGACCGTACGCTCGCCTGGCGCTTTCGCTCTATTGTCCGTGATCAGAGCTGTGGAAGCTTCTCCGTTCAGAGGACCACTGACTGAATCGACAGAAACACACACTGCATTTATACTGACTTTAAAGGGTTAGTTCAGCCAAAAATTAAATTTCTGTCATTAATTCCTCTCCCTCATGTCGTTCCACACCTGTAAGACCTTCGTTCATCTTCAGAACACAAATTAAGATATTTTTGATGAAATCCGACAGCAATATAATCAACACTTTCAAGGTCCAGAAAGGTACTAAAGACGTCGTTAAAACAGTCATGTGACTGCAGTGGTTCAACCTTAATGTTATGAAGAGACGAGAATACTTTTTGCGCGCAAAAACAAAACAAAAATAACAACTTTATTCAACAATCTCTTCTCTTCTGTGTCATTCTCATACGTTGTTTACATCCAGCGCTTCCAGTTTCTACGTCAGAACGCTGACTCATTATTGGCCGGCTCCTGCGTCAGCATCACATGATCAGCTTCGGCCAATACTGAGCCGGCATTCTGTCGTAAACACAGAAGCCTTCACTGCGTCACCTGCGTAAGGATAATGACAGGGAAGAGATTGTTGAATAAAGTGGTTATTTTTGTTTTGTTTTTGCGCACAAAAAGTATTCTCGTCTCTTCATAACATTAAGATTGAATCACTGCAGTCACATGACTGTTTTAACGATGTCTTTAGTACCTTTCTGGACCTTGAAAGTGTTGATTATATTGCTGTCTATGTCATAAACCTCTCGGATTTCATCAAAAATATCTTAATTTGTGTTCTGAAGATGAACGAAGGTTTTACGGGTGTGGAACGACATGAGGGGGAGTAATTAATGACAGAAATTTACATTTTTGGGGGAACTAACCCTTTAACCCGTTCACTGCCAGCGGGACACTTTATTGACCTTGTTTCTATCATATTTTAGTAATCATCATAAATTAGGTGTCATTCAAAAGCTTAAAGACTCAAAATTCATCCTTTCATCAGGCTCCTCCCCCTAGTGGGCGTGTCAGGTTTCATATTACAAAATTAACGCATATTGTTGGAAAGCTCTGAGACTCAAGGTTTCGTATTTGGCGACTGTTTTGTGATAGAAGTCATATTGTGACAAAAATGTATTAATTTGTGAGTGTCACCTGGTGGCTGTTGTTGGTAAAACAAAACCTCACAGGAACCTCAGTTTGTGAGATATCAACTTCAGATTTGGAACACAACAAAAAGGCTGTTTTATGGTTCCAAATTATTTTGTAAAATATATTTATTTTGTATAAAATATAAATGTTTGCTTTAAAGTAAACTTTTTTACACTTTCATTTTATGAATTGCTTTGACTTCTGCAATAGTCGATGTAAACAGATGTAAAAAATTAAACAAGTCGCATGACATCATGTGTAAAAGCCAGGTCAAAATAGACCCGCAGCGCTCAATGTGTTTCATTTTAATAGTTTATATCTCTTAAAGAATCTGTTAATAGTCCGACCTCATCCACAGCACTCATCACGTCTGTGAGAGTAACAGGTTAACAGTGAATGTGTGGCGTCTCTGCGTCACATGACCGTGAGCCGACAGCTTTATCCATCACATCACACTCTTATATAAAACAGAGAGACGCAGGTGTCCAGAGGACCAGAGACACGAGATCAAAGCGAGAAACAGCTTCACTCCTGACTGAAACACATTCATTAACATTAATTAATGCATTAACTAACATGAACTAATAACAAACTATATATTTTTACAGCATTTATTAATCATTGTTAATGTTAGAAAAAACAAATATAATTGCTCATGTTAGTTCACAGTGCACTAATGATGACAGATACAAGCTGATTTTAAAAATGCATATTGAAATGAACTAAGATTAGAAAGTGTTGTTCAGTGTTCACTAGTGTAGTTCACTAATAAAACCTCGTTGAGTGTTAAAATCAAATCAAACAGATGCAAATAGTTAATAATAAACTGTGCCATGATTCATTTTTCACCTACGATGTGGGACGTGATGATCTTAATCTGGCACACTATCTAGGGCAGATGAGTGAACTGGGACACAGACACAGTGACAAACTGCATATTTTTGCTCAGTTTCCTCCATATTCTCACTATATCAGACTATATGAGCCACAGATGTATCAAATATGATAGTCAAACAACACAATGCAGCTCTTATATTCTGTCTGTTCCATGTACTGTATGTCTGACATGTCAAACTCTAGAGGTTTGATCAGTACAGTAGCTCTTGACTGGCGTAGGCGCGGTGAACGTGTGAAAGCCTCTTCAGATGCTCAGACTCCACCTGCTCGTCTCAAAGGTTTCTCGAGGTGAGAAGCTCCCTCCCACTCAACAATCCCGGGATCAGGAATAAAGACGGCTCATTGTGTGTGTGTACGGACCCGTCCGGCTCGGACTCTATTGTGCCTTTAACACACACATCTGACACATGAATATTCGCTTTGTTTGACATTAAGAAAAGATATTTAACGCAAGGCTTGTACCTTCAGAGTCCAGCTGAAGTTTTGCTCAAATAAATGCAGCCTTGTTGAGCAGAAGAAACTTTAACAAATCTGAATTATTCCAAACGTTTAGTGTTTATGAATAGAGATATAGATGTATGGAGGGATTCTCTGGACTCTGAGCAGCTTTTCCCCTCATTCAAGCGCCGCAGGTGAATAGAAATCACTTCCCCTTCATTGCACACAAAAGCCACGACCCTCCGATCGACAGACTAAACCTCATTCAGAGTGTGAGAAAATCAGATGAGGGGGTCAGAGCCCGAAACACACGGCTCCCTCTCCAGCCTTCGACACACACTGCTGTCTTCACTTCATAAGAGACACGCTTGAAATATGAACCTGTTAACTGTGTTTTTACTTGAGCGGTTTAATTCATGAACGCACTGACATACGCCGCCTCTTCTCAACCTTTTCTGACCTGGAAGAGGTGCATAAACATCTCTAAAAAATCTAGATTTTAGTACGGGAAAAAAAATTTACACATGGATGGACTATTAAAATATCTTTTTTTTCAGATTTTTAATTGTTTCTTTAAGAGATATGAACTATTTAAATGAAATTATAACACATTGTGTGTTCAACTTTCTTAACGTGTAAAAAAGTTATAGAAGTTTAATTTTACTGAGCAAATGTACTGAACTAAACATTTTATACAAAATATATGTTTCACCAAATCATTTGGACTTTAAAATTGCTACAAAGCCGTATGTCTGTCCAAATTTGAAGTTGATATCACAAAAAGTGTTTTAAAGTACAGTTTCCAGCGTAACGCAGTGTCAAATTTTGTGTTTAAGCTTTCAAATTACACCTAATTTATGCTGATTACTGAAATATGTGAAAAAACTGTAAGATAAAAAGCGTCTCTTCAGCACTGTCATGATGCACTGCGCTGTGATTTATGAAGGTCGACAGAAGCACAGCGATTCAGATCAGTGAATCAGGTCACCCAGAATGCACTGCAGCGTCCAGCCGGACGGACATATTCAGTGTTTGAGATCGGACAAACAGCAGCATTCGCCCTCGTGGAGAACAAGTGCACTTAAAAAGAGTACTTATTACACAAATAATACACTTTGTGAAGTGTGAAGGGGATGTAATGTTTTCATGTTATTTGCAATTAAATGAATGTATTTGTTTTAATTTATATTAAATGCAATTAGATGAACTTTAGAGTGTTTTTGACCCACTTAAGTAGAACTTAATGTCATTATGTCATTTCATAATCATTATTAACCTTAAAAGTAAAACTGAATAACTCAGTACTGTTAAAATTATAATTAAGCACTTTACACACACACTTATATATTGAAATACACTACACATGCACATTGACTACAGTTAAGTGCACTTGTTTTTCCCTAGGGCTGCTCAGGTCACATGATCACACCTGCATGTGATGATGACGAGAGCAAACCAAACATCACAAACAGCACAACCGCTGCGTCCTGACACCCGAAACGAGACCGAACGACATCCCACAGTTCCTGAAATTAATCAAATCAACGACACACCCGACAGCCAATCAGAAGCCGCCTGACGTTTATGAATGATGTTAATGCCCAGCAGCACGTTATTGATCTCACAGAGACTACTGAGACACAAACACACATCTACAGCTCATTTATATGCTAATGAGTCATGCATATTCATGACGTCTGTCATAACAGTTTCAGCATGTGGCAGCAAAAAAACACTTCTGATACTTCTCTCTGTCTGCTTACACACACACACACACACACACACACAAATTTAACAGTGAATCCAATTTTTTTCAGTGCATTTAAAGCATCAAGTTACTCACACTCGTTCTGATACATTAGCACTAAAATGACTTGAAGGATCTCAATGTGATCATGTTTAAGTCATAAGCAGGATCTTCTTGAGAGACGCTGAAGAGTAAGAGCTTCTCAGACACACACACACACACACACACACAGTCAGTCAGATATAAGCGCATGTCTGTCAGACTGAAACGACACATGAACTCACCAGAGAAGATCTTCTAGTGTTCAGTCAGTGTGCAGATGAACCTGAAACACAAACACATGACATCACTGCTCAGATCATGAAGGAACGAGTGTGTGTGTGTGTGTGTTGAGTCTCAAGATCACAGAAGAGCTAGACTGTGCAGAAGATGCTGGAAAAGCAAACAATGTGCAGTTTTCCTGAAGCTTCACTGCTCATGAAGAGCCATCAAAACACACAAACATCAGAAGAACGAAGAGGATGGAAACTTCATCGCTAGGAGAACTGAAATCATCTCCAGCTCAGAAACACAAACCCTGATGAGTGAAAGTCTTTACCTTCAGCAGCAGCAGTGATGGTCCTTCAGCGCGTCACATACTGAAGCGTCCAGTGAGAGTGCAGCGGTCAGACGGTGTGTTCAGGAGCGAGCGAGAGTGTGTGAGTGTGTGAGAGAGAGAGCTCCAGCGTCCCGCCCCTCACCGCAGGATTAAATCAATCTATTGTCTTTGACTCAATGGAGGTTAAACATTTCCTGCCCTCGTGTGCAGCAGCACAATCCTCACTTTACTGCAGTTTGCTTTCGTGTGTGTGTTACTGTTATTCATTACTGAGATTCTGTAAACATCACAGGCTCCATTCCCAGGGAATGCATCAGAAGAGCCTTTAAACAGATTCTCAAAAACAACATCCAAACAAAAAGTAAACATGAGTGAGAAGATCAAGCGCCAAATGCATAAAAAAGTAAAATAAAGTGTGAAGAAAACCTATAGAAAAACCGCTTTGACACTCATTCAAACTGTTGATGACTTTAGGAAACGCCTCAGGACACAGCGGAGACTTCCCTTCCCATCAGCCCCTGCAGCAGATGTGTCATGAGTCCTGCTGATGATGGGAAAGTGTTTATTGCCGTCATTAGGAAAGTCTTTTGACGTCTCTTACACGGTTGCGGCCCGTGACAATGGAGGGCGATCTCTCTTTCAGAGCGCCTCTATTCTCCGCAATAAAGCCGCTCTTTTACAAAAGACCTCGACCTGAAACATGATCCGGCTCAAAGTGTTTCTTCATCACTTCAGACAATGAGCGAAAGCAGCGACTCCCAGAGACACTGGACCTGCTTCAATCACGAGACGTGTGACAGAATCACAGCGGATCTCGTTACTGATCTCAAACATTACGCATCAAATCATCCGAGCTGCTCCACACATATCTTACATCGGAGACAAAGTTGATACTTCAAAGGAACTGAGAATCTGTGTGTGAGTGTGTGTGTGTGTGTGTGTGTGTGTGTGTGTGTGTGTGTGTGTGAGAGTGTGTGAGTGTCTCTTTGGGGCACCATATTTCTCAGCATGAATGGAGCTGCTCTCTGATTGGCTGTCTAGATGCACAGGATTCTGGACGCTCTTAAGTGTGTCTCAAGTGCCCTACAGAGGGGCCCAAACCTGCCCCTCGGACCACCGCAGAAGGCTGTTTCTCTGTTGTCTGGGTGACACGGTTTACAAACACACAAACACGACTAATATCCATTAAAACAACATCATTCAGTGTGTGGACGGCAGCTGATTAGTGATTCCTCCACCGCGTCCAACAACAGTGACGCTCGTGATATACTGAACGCGTTTATTTGACACACACACACACACACACACAAGCTTTATTTCAAGTAACGTAAATGTTTTTGTGGTGTTAGCCCTGATTCAGAGTGAGATTGCCGTCACAGTGAGAATGTAGGTTAATTTAACAGGGAATTGGAGACTCTGAATCAATATGAAATGATTTTATCGGAGCGTCTTTACGATACGTGTGAGCTTTGGGTGGATAATGAACACGAGACGCCTCCATATTAAAACACACTCTGATAAAATGAAACACAATCCTGTGGGATTAAACTCTGCAGCTCAGGACACAAAACCAGGACAATGGTGCCCGTCTTAAGGGATATTTACAAGATTTACTGCCCAGATCTGATGGAAGGCAGGCTGAGGTCGGCCTGGCCCCTTTACACACACACACACACACACACACACACACACACAGAAGAATGAATGAATCAGACTGTTTCCATGGCTGTGAGACTTTAAATGAGATGGACACAGACAGAGCGTGTGAGATGTGCCGCCCACTGCCGCTTCACATTCAGGGCTATTATCACAACTACAACTAACAGCACTCCAAGGAAAATAAACATTAACTTGAATAAAATAAAATATAAAAATCCTAAACTTCTTTTATTTCAGCTATAGTTGCCAATACAACTTTTGTAAACATTAATAAAAAATAGTATTGTCACGGTAACTTGTTGCTAGCATATTTTAACACTTTACTTGCATGAATTAGCACATTGCTTGTATGTTTTAGTATGTTTCTAACATGTTTTCGCTCTTTGTTAGCATTTTTAACACATTGCTTGTATGTTTTAGCATGTTTCTAACATGTTTTAGCTCTTTGTTAACATGTTTACCACTTTGCTTGTATGTTTTAACATGTTTCTAGCAAGTTTAGGTTTGTTAGCATGTTTAAACACATTGCTTGTATGTTTTAGCATGTTGTTAGCATGTTTTAGCTCTTTGTTAGCATGTTTTAACATTGCTTGTATGTTTTAGTATGTTTCTGGCATGTTTTAGCTCTTTGTTAGCATGTTTTAACACATTGCTAGCATGAATTAGCATGTTTCTGGCATGTTTTAGCTCTTTGTTAGCATGCTTTAACATTTCTTGTATGTTTTAGTATGTTTCTAGCATGTTTTAGCTCTGTGTTAGCATGTTTACCACTTTGCTTGTATGTTTTAACATGTTTCTAGCAAGTTTAGGTTTGTTAGCATGTTTTAACACATTGCTAACATGTTTTAGCTCTTTGTTAGCATGTTTTAACACATTGCTAGCATGAATTAGCATGTTTCTGGCATGTTTTAGCTCTTTGTTAGCATGTTTTAACATTGCTTGTATGTTTTAGTATGTTTCTGGCATGTTTTAGCTCTTTGTTAGCATGTTTTAACACATTGCTAGCATGAATTAGCATGTTTCTGGCATGTTTTAGCTCTTTGTTAGCATGCTTTAACATTTCTTGTATGTTTTAGTATGTTTCTAGCATGTTTTAGCTCTTTGTTAGCATGTTTACCACTTTGCTTGTATGTTTTAACATGTTTCTAGCAAGTTTAGGTTTGTTAGCATGTTTTAACACATTGCTAACATGCTTTAGCTCTTTGTTAGCATGCTTTAACACATTGCTAGCATGAATTAGCATGTTACTGGTATGTTTTAACACAGTGGTAACATGTTTATCACATTTTTACAATGTTTTATCATGCTGCTAACATGAAATTGGATTTCAATATATTGGCTTTGTCAAGCCAACATAATTAAAATGAAAACGGAAAATATAAAAATAAAAACTATTTTAAAATGTTAGTATATTGATTATATCTCAGTCCAGCAAACCCCGTCACACACAGCGATGTATCTGCGCTGACGAACATCCGCTCCGCTCACAGGACTCAGTGATAATAATTAAAGGAGTGCGTTAATGAACGCAGATGCTGAGGTGAGACTCAGACAGAAGAGGCAGATCAAGGCGCAGGTTCACAGACTTTCATGTTCTGCTAATCAAACACGACTGCGCCTCAGAAACACTGCCAGATCGACTCACCAGCCAATAGTCATGAATATTCAAATGAGCAGCACAGTAATTATTTACATGTGTGCATCTGTCAGACATCAGTTCATTCATTACCTGTGAACCTGTTCTGATCACTGTCACACACACACACACACACACACACATCATCTCGTATCGTCTGTCATGAGGGTGGAACATCACATGACATCTGTACTGACATGAACACTGGTGTGAACACTGAATCTGAATCCGGCTGTAGCGACTCTTCCTCACAGATGAGCGAATGAATGAGTGAAGCGTGTTTTAATTACGAGAGCATCGGGTCTCAGTTAACGAACATGATTAGCGTTGTGAAACTGCTTTAGATCAGATTCACTGAGGCTGTCGGCAGTGCAGGAATGAGTTCATAATTTTTCCATTCTGTCTCTGTATATCGGTCCATTTTCTGTCTGTCATTGATTTTCTATATTTCTCTCTCTCACAGCAGATGTGTGGACGGATGGACGGATTCAGGGGTAAAAGCTTCACGTTATCGATCGGACCCCATTAGGCCCGAAGCGCTGGACTTTATGGGTCTCGAATAAAACACTTTCAGAATGTGGAGCAGGTCACAGTTCATGTGACGCTTAACCTGACAAACAATCCCATATCTGTGATGGATGACTATAAAGCAAAGCGAACCTCAACAAGACTAGCTAGTTTATGAGAAGAGAAAATAATGCGTCTGCATCTGCTCCGTCAGCACAGCCCACAGGCGCACTTCCTGCGCAAAAATCTGCATATTCATCGACAATCGCTGAGAGCTGAAATGAACAGTAGAGTTTATTATGCATGAATGTGTCTGACACCATCAACATGAAAAATGACTCATTGAGTTTAATGAAGAGCAGATGCAGATGCAGTGAACACACACGATGAACACACACCATCAGCTCACACTCAAGCATCTCACACGAGACCAAGTGTTCGCATTTAATTACACAAACAGCTGGAATTAAAAGTCATTCCTGAGTGACTCTGGATGTCGTACAGTAATATTACAAGAGCAAAAGCGAGTGAGTCATCTGAACTGGTTTTATGAATCACTGGTAATGATTCAGTGGGTCAACTGTGCAGATTTAATGAGTCATCTGAACTGGTTCAATGAGTTATCTGAAATGATTTAGTGAGTTATCTGATCTGACTCAGTGAGTCATTTGAAATGATTCAGTGAGTTATCTGATTTGATTCAGTGAGTCATTTGAACTGGTTCAATAAATCATCTAAAGGCCAATTCACACTTTATCGACAGACGCAGACCAATACTGACAGTCAACAGATTACACCACGTCACTTCTCAGACATTCTAATTCTGATTCAGCATGTTCAACTGGCGAGAATAATCTCCAACAGACTCCGAATCTGAACTGGTTCAATGAGTCATCTGAGGTGATTCAGCCCATGATTCCAACTGATGACTCCTGTGTTTTATAGAGTAATTCAGTTGGACTGATTCATTAACTAGAACCTCACCAACTGAGCGATTCATTGGTGGATTGAGCATCGCGCTGTGCTGCATGTCTAGTCACTGAGGACAGAGCAAACATTGTGAATATTATATTTAGCAGAGGCTCAGATTTCTGCTGCGAACGAGCGAATCAGAGCAGGTGAATCAAACAGAGTCACCACACAACAACCTCCATATGAAACACTACTAGCCCATCTCAAGCACACAGAATCATGGGAAACGCGGTCACTCTCACGCCCGTCATAAGAAGCTGAAGTGGACTCGTTCAGACGGCGACTCCTTCACTCATTAATTATCAGATTAGTTGGATCAACACAGACTAATCAGACTAAGCTCAAGAGCTGTTTACTCGAAGCACTACTCCAGAAAACAGGGTAAATTAACCAGATAGACAAACAGACATCGAGTCAAGAGCTGTTAACCCTGTCAGCCGGATTGAGTGGATGAGTGTTTGTTTAAGGCGTCGTGTGTCTGTGACCGGCAGCTGCCAGGAATCAATCCCATACGTACCATAAAAAATACAGTCCAGTTTATTCATGTGCTCAATTACTAAACGACTGTTTATGTGGTGAAATATTCCAGCACTGGACGTCTATCAGAACGAATCAGGAATGTTTCTCGGCACTCGTGTGAATAAAAGCCAAGAATCTGCTTCCTCTTTCTCGTCCAGCTCGACCAATCAGCAGGAGCCAATCGCAACGCCTGTCAGACTCCACCAATCAGCGGAGGACAGGAAGTACAATGCGGCCCACACAGCGTCAGTGGCTCTTTTCTCATGATAAACGCCCGTCATGTTCCCTCTTTTGTCACGTCTGGCTTCAGTGTCTGGTTTATGGCACGGTAAAAATGCATTGTGCCATTGAAGGCGAGACATTGACCGTGACATGAGCAGGAGGAGGTCCGTCGACCCCTGACCGGACGGACCCCACATTCTCTCTTCTGAACAATAGAGCCGAGACTCTGATCCCAGTGGGCCGAGCGGGCCGGTCAGCGTTACGGGCGTCTGGACGGCAGCCCGCGGCACTGCTCGCACTAGCTGAGAGTCAACAATACCTCCATTTACGCTCCGAACGCCAAGAATCCTTCACATTACTGTCAGCGGCGCTCCCATGAGTCCGTCTGGATCACAGCGACTCCTGCCGTTTATATCCAGGTGCAGGAGGTCAAGCCGGAGTCGTTGATTTAAGTGGATAATGAAGATCTTCAGAAGAGATGAAGGTCTTACAGCACTGAACGGCTCCGATGGAGGCAGTTTAACCAGCTTCTGCTGCTCGGATGACCAGTCCAACAGTGCAGGAAAAGATGAAACCATGATTATAAAAATATGAACACCAATCAAAGCTGAATTGAATATTGCTCCTCATGCTGTCGCTGACGTCTGTGTTATGCAGACGCCCACATAAAAGAACTTATAATAAACAGAACATTATTGTGCACTGTGAAAATTAAAAAGTAATTCCTAATTAATATATTTCATTAGTGCAACTGCAGCTGTTTCAGCCAGGTGTTTTCAAACGGGTCCAGGGAAAAGTTTAGAGAACAGTGTAAAACATTTACAAATAGATAAATAAAAATAAGATTAAACTAACTCAAATAAACTTGATAAACAATAAAAAATAATTAAAATTAATTAATTAAATTGTATTTAAATAAATAAAAAAATAAATTAATACATTAGATTAAATACAGAGATGAATAAATAAATACGCTAGATTTACACAGAAAAAAGATACATATTTATTTATTTTATTTATAATATAAACAATATTAGATTAAAAATGTATTACATTTAATTAATGAAATTTGATTTAAATAAAAATAAATAACTACATAAATAATTTGAATAAAATTAAAAAAAATGATTTAAATAAAATTGATAAAACTAAATAAATGAAACTAAAATAAAATATTTAAAATAAATAAAAATATGAAAAGCAGCAAAAAATAGGTAAATAAAAAGACTAAATAACTAATTAAATAAACTAAATAAATAAATTGATTAAAATAAAAAAAATCAATAAAATAAATAAATGAAATATTTGGATTAAATAAATTAATACATGATTCTGATTAAAAATAAATAAATGAATAAAATGCTCATCTAACAGTACACTACTGTACTGTACAACATTATTTTCATGATTTGTTATAACATTTTTTATTTTGTCAAATCAACTTAGATAATTACTGTAGTTCAGATAACAATATTTTGAGTTTGTTTATTAAACTAGAGTGAACTCAAAATTTTAAGTAAACCAGGAAACTTACTTTAAGTTAAACCAACAGTTATTTTTTACAGCGTAAACTGAGTAGAAAAAAACACAATGATGTAATGTAATGTAAAAGAAACAAAATATTTTACACATTTATAATATTAATTTTTCACAGTATTAATTAGTTAAATATAGCTGCCTTTTCACTGCTTCTGTTTGACGCTTCAGCAAAGCTCACCATGGCAACAGCCACACACACACACACACACACACACTCTTGACACGCTGACATCATCAATGTGAGACATATTTCACTGTCAGAGGAACAAGTGCGGCTCAGCATGTGTGTCTACAGCGAGCGGCGAGAGACACACTCCATCATTTCCTCTGTTCTTCGGCGACAGAGCAACACCCATAAACTAAATCAGCGTTCGCTTTCATCTGACGCTGGAGGCTGCAGAAACATTCGAGCACAAAAGCTGTAAAACAAGCAGATTTCCAGACTGAATTGGACGCGTCGACTGAATCGCTTGACCTTGCAGGACTTCAGAAGCCTCTTGATTGTCATGCTAATGTTGGGCTGAATCTAGTGTTTCAGAGGATTCCTCAGGCCTAATTACATCCACCGCTTGTGATGAAACAAACTAACAGCAGTCCTGACCTCACACACCTCTAACCCTTCAGTGTGAGTGTGTTTCAGGTATATTAACGGGCGAGATTAACTCTAAGATTGTCACCATTTTAACCCTTTCCACCAGCTGTGTGTGTAGTGTGTGTTTCAGACACAGCGTGTGTTTGTTTCTGTGTGTCTGTGTTTATCAGTCTCTCGCAGAATCATAATCCAGCCGCTCTGACCGCAGGCGCCGCACGTATAATTGGATTTTATTCCACCGTGGAGAATCCAATCACCGTCGGGCCCGTTCAATCCCACTAACCAGCCCAGATGAACTCACACAAACACGGGAGCGGCATCGACTCCCACCACATCCCGATGAAACGAGTGGAAATTAAAGAGAGACGGAAACACGGAGCAGAGCTCACGTTTCAGGTTAACAAAACCAGCCGTCTCCAGTTCCTCCGACAGGGGTGTGTGCGGACACAACCTTTTCACCCGCTGCATAATAGCAAATTGGATCTCTAGTATCCGGATCAGTCTTCCTGCGGACCCCTATGGAGATTCCCAGGAGAAGCCATTAAAGCAGGAAAACACAGAGCCGAAGGGAATCCCTCGGCATTAATGAGGAAACTTACAATTAGTGTACAAGCGCTGATTAAACTACTCAACCGGTGCTTGAGTTTGTAAAGGATATGTAGAGATTTGAGGATGCAGTGCCAGCACTAAACCACCTAGCAACCACCCACACACCTTAGCAACACACACACACACACACACACACAATCATGTGGAAGCCAAGCTTACATCTTCAAAAAAATGAAAAATATATTATGAATATATATTTTATATATTTCGGAAATATTCTGAATAAATTCTGAAATATATATTCTTTTTCAGAAATAAATATTTAATTTTATAGACTTTATTTTTACATATTTCTGAAAAAGAAAATTATAAAATTAAAAATATATCACATTTTCTTCAGAAAACATTTTTAAATAACATTTTCTTCAGGAATAAGTAAATAAATGAAACATAATAAATAATATATATATATATATATATATATAAATAAAGAAAGAAAGAAAGAAAGAAAGAAATGTCACACACCGTATATTACATTTTCTTCAGAATATTAAAAATATATATTTTACATATTCTTTAGGAATGAATAAATGAATAAATAAAAAAATAAATTTTATATATATATATATATATATATATATATATATATATAACATTTTATTCAGAAAAATGTTTGAATTATATATATATATATATATATGTATGTATTTTTTTTCTTCAGAATTAAAAAACAAAAAACAAAATCACATTTGTTTAAAAAAAAAAATCTCATTTTCTGAAGATATATTTCTCAACCCCATCCCCCCCAACCACCACCACATTACATTTGTAAACCTATTTGTTTTTTAATTGTTTATTTATTAGACAGATTGGAGCAGCTAACTAAACTAAACTAAACTAAACTAAACATTTCAGACGCCAGCGTTACATCCTCCTCCAGCGATTCTGAACAGGTTTACTCAAGACGGGCTTAAAACCGGGTTAAGAGGGCTGAACGTCAGAGCAGAGGATCATGGTCCTAATCTCACTGCGTCTGTGGGATTGTTCATTTCTCCAGCTGTCTGAGATCACATCTGTAAGCCTCCCGTTTCCCAGCATCCATATGGAGCAAACAGACTCTCCAATAAAAGCGTTTGAGAGACAGATGAAGCTGATAATGTGCTCACGATGCTCCACTTCTCTCCGTCTGGATTCAAGTGTGTTTACTGTGATTGACCTCATGAATCTCCATGAATCTGAAGACATCTGAGATTCAGTTTGTGTCTCATAAATCCATCAGAAGTCTTGTTTTGGTTCAATCACTGGTCATGTTGAATACAGATTAAATGCGAGGCCAAACACACATTACTCTCTGCGGTCGCAAAGAGACTTTCTCCATTAGCTGAAGATGTTCAGAGCTTCTGCCAAGCCGCAAGAATGACGAGGTGATGAGCGACACAAACTCACTTTAGCAACATGATAGCTCATTATGATTGATGAGAGAAGACACCTTCACTGCAAAACATGATGTTCTTCCTTGGTATTTCTGTTTAGTTTTCCAGCACAAACATCTAAACATTAATTCTGATCTGTCACCTCAAGACTTGGACATTAATTAATGTCTTAGACAGTGAGAATCGAGTCTCTGACAAACATGAACGCAGTGTAAGGAGAGCTGGAGGAGTTGCTCTTAGTGCTGTACTGATAAATTACACACAATCAAGATGTTTCCTGCTCTCAGTTTAAAGCGTATTCGAGATCAGCAGTCGATATATACCATCAAACTCAGACAGAGATGCTCAACCCCTGTTTAAACCACCTGAGCGGGACTCGAACCCGGGTCCCTGGCATGGGAGTTGGGCCCTCTAACAAGGAAGCTAAAGAGTCTCTAGCGTCAGTCGCGACTCACTAGAGCGCCTCTTGAGATCAGGGGAGTGAGTTTTACACGCACAGCTCTTACCGGCCTACATCCGTTACACTCAGAGATGCTGAAGGAGATCCAGTTACACAAGATCAGAGATTCATGTCTTATTGTTTCATCTGAAGAACTCAGAATACTGAAGGAGCAGAAAAACAAGAGAAAACCTTCAGCTTTGACTGAATATTTTAACCTATTCTGTTATAACAAATCATCAATTATTTAATCTATTAATCACTAAGCAATATACCTCCAAGAAGAAGAGGATTTGAGGATCACTGCTTGTGTTTTGTTTCTAATCCACACACATACAGTTTCATAAAGAATAACCGTTCATATTAATAACGTAATATGGTATAAATACATACAGTTAGAATGCAAGATGAAAGCATCTGTAACACTGATCTGAGAGCTGTGCTGCTGGTGTAGCGTGGTGCGGGTGGTTCGTGCCGCTGATCCCGGATCAGTGTGAATCTGAGCGAGTCACAGCTGACAGACTGAATTAGGCTCCTGAAGAACAGCACTAATACCTATTGTCCTCATGCCTTCTCTGATTGGCCCGTTCGAATCCCCCAAGTCACATGACCTCCTCGCTCTCTCCTGATTGATGTGTGGAGGGTTTTTCATTTGATTCAGCTCTAATGTGCTGATTTTAATGGGTTTTTGACCTCAATCTCTTATAAGCATTTCCAAGCCCAGACGAAGATTAGAGGAGGGAGATTATGATTCCAACCAGCAATGGAACAACAAAACAAGACCTGCATTGTTACCCACCGACGGGACATTATCGCTTCTGTCTTGTTTTCTATCTAAACATCAAGATACACTTACTGGAGAAGCAAAATGACTGAAAAAATGTTTGAAAATGAAGTGAGTTTGTGCTTAAAACAAGAAAAAATATCTGCCAATGGAGTCAGAATAATAAACTTAATTCAAAAGGAAGACAAGATTATTTTTCTGACTCCACTGGCAGATATTTGTTGTTTTCCAGCACAAATATCTGGAAAACAAGACAGAAATACTGAGGAAGAACATCTTTTTTTGCAGTGTGATGTATTTTCTAGCTTTATACTATTTTCTATCCTGAGCAAAACTGTCCTCAGATCAGCTCCAGTTGGTTTGACTGGAAGTTTCCCATGATTCCTCTGGACATGAATAAAGGCTGATTGGTCTCAGTGCAGCAGTGAAAGCAGGAGAGAGCCAAGCTGTCACCGTCTCTGGATTAAACACCCCTCGCTGTTCACACACACTCACACACTCGTGAGCGCACACAGCGGTAAATGCGAGGTGTTTTCTTTCTGCTGTGCTTCTCTCCTTCCATCTGTAATCTGAGATCTTCCCCACAGAGTCAATCTGTCCATCAGACCTGCATTACTGCTCAATGCTCTTCCCGCTCACGCCTCAATGTAAACAACAACAACAAACAACAGCAGCTTAATGGACAAACCCTAAAACACACACGTCTGCAGATTTACATGAAAGCACAGACCTGTCAGTGTTTGATGTTCAGTTATGTTGGACATAAGCTTCCACGGAAATGTCGCAGTACTGGAGTCAATTTTATTCTTGTTTTCTTGCGGTTCAGAACAAGAGGAACCCGAGTCGTTGTGAGCTTCAGCATCACGTTACAAACACAGATCCCACAGAAGACAGACTGTGAGATCTACAGACTTGCGTCAAACAGAGCCGAAGGACCTGCAGAAACACTGCATGAAGCTGGAGCAAGAGTCATCGCAGCGGAGCTACAACTGACTTATTAATAGACAGAGCGAGTCGACCGATAGATTTATGTCATTTAACACTTTGAGAAGAGCTGTTTCAGTACTGTGCTGAGCTCTAAAGCCTGACTGAAATGCCTGACTTATTTTTTACTGAGAAATAGGAGAGCATAGGTGAATATGGACTCACTATTTTAAGTTGAGGTCTGACTGTTGAAAGCAGAATCCAGATTCGAGGGCCTGCATTTGATGCTTAACGACAAGGATCGAGGGGATACAAGTCTATCGTTTAATTAAATGAGATTTTGTCCATCCTGACTATAGCTGGTTCCACATGACAACACTATATGTGCAAATTCAGCAGTGACTTTGATGGTGTAAACCAGAGGTTCTCAAGATCCTGTAGAGTTCAGCTCCAAACCTGATCAAAATCACGGCCTGTGTCTCTCTAGTAATCCTGAAGACCGTGATGAGCTCTTTCAGGTGTGCTTGATTTAGAGTTGGAGATGAACACTGCAGGAGAGTGGATCTTTAATATGACTAGAAGAACCGTACAGTGAGCGCTGCGGTGGACCTGCTCGCCAGCCGTGAGCGTCATTTTCCTTCCCATCTGTTTGTCTAGATTAGAGACTTCTTCCTTTGATTCATTTCCAAAAACGTTCATTCAGTTCCAGATTAAAATGAGCCGATTCAACTTTCTCAGAAAAAATATAATGCCGTATCTTCAAGTCCTGCCATGATTTAAGATTAAAACTCTGTAAAAAGATCTCCCTCAAGCCATCCTAGGTGTATATGGCGTTCTGATGAACACAATCTGAGAAATATTAATAAATATCCTGATGCATCCGAGCTTTATAATGGCAGTGAATGACATCAGCGAGCATGAGCTGAAGAAAGTGTCTCCATCCATCATAAACGTACTCCACACGGCTCCAGGGGTTAATAAAGGCTTTCTGAAGAGAAGCGATGCGTTTGTGTAAGAAAATATCCATATTTAAACAAGGTTCCATAAGTTGAATAGGGAAGGTGTGGGACGTAGCACAAGCTTTGTGAACTGCGAGAGTTTTACACTTTCTTCGTATGTTAAATACAGAAGGCGGTCTGGTGGAAGCTGGATATTTTCTTACACAAACGCATCGCTTTGCTTCAGAAGGCCTTTATTAACCCCCGGAGCCGTGTGGAGTACGGGAGGAGGAAGAGGAAGATGGACACAAGCTCCCTGTACAGCAGTAGCGCTCCCATCTTCGGTCGAGGAGCGTCAGACGATCGTATCATGGTTAAACTGCCTTGAATTCAAAAGTATAAAATAAGGACTAAAGCAAGTAAGGACTGTAGGAGACGAAGATGGCAAGCCACAAACGGAGGCGCCATCTTGATTTTTTTCTTTTTTTGTGAGTGTGTGTGTGTGTGTGTGTGTGCCGGGCCTCTTGAGATTATGCAAATTTGAGGAGGATTTGGAGAGGCTGAAGGGAGCGTCTCTGTCTCTCAGTGTCTGTGTTGTTCTGCAGATTTATTATGATCATCACAGCCTGTTCAAACACACTGAACTACATCACGACCTTATCTACTGTGACACACTGGACATCACCACAGAAGATCATTTCCACTCGTCTCTCAGTTGATAAACACAAACAAGAGCCACATTTATAGTGATGCACATGCTGATGTTCCGCCTCGTTTAGATTTAGAGACAACGGGCTTTCAAACCGGGGTCCAAAAACTGTAAAAATAAATAAATAAAATATAAATAAATTTTCCTGACATGATTGACTGTAAATGATTATTACTCATGTTTGCTGAGGTGATGGACAGACGTCACAGAGCGACATCATCAATGCGCTGGTCATTTGTCCTAAATCATCTGTCACTCAGAGGTCACACAGAGTGCAGCGGAGCATGCTGGGAAGCCCTAAACAGAACATTCCAGAGCTCCGCTTCTTTCTGAACTTAAGGAGCCCCACACACTGCTGCTGAAGATAAAGACGAGAACAACCACCCCACCAACACACACACACACACACACACACACACACACACCAAACAGACCGTCTTTGTCCTGTGCGTCCCCCTCCTCAGAGATCACACACACACACACACACACACGACATTAAGATATAGTGTCAATACTGACCGGCTGCCTGTAGATTATCCTCATAACCTGACATAAACACTTCATAAACACAGGAAATACATCACCTGATCTAACAGACACTGACCAATCAGGAGGAGCGGAACGCTCTCACAGCAACTCAAACTCATTCTGAAATATTAATATGCCTTATAAAGATGCTGAAAGAGATATTATAATTGCATGCAAATCAGAGTCAGACACCCTGAAACAGAAATCATGTAAAACAGGAATAAATGAAGCGAACATGAAGCATTAATCAGGATCATCCAGAGAATATGAACATCATTTCATTTATAAACACGATGAGATCTCAAAATCATCTCAGATTCTCTGAATCAGATGAGAGTCTGAGCTCATTTATATAAACTCAGTGTTATGAATATATCCGTGTTTGGCTCAGCTCGGTTCAGATGACATATTATGTGCAGGTATTTTTAGACTTTAAGAATCAAACCCGTCCAGCAGAGGAAGAATCTACTTCACAGACAGTGACAAAAGTAGGCCGAGCCGAACAGAGAGATGACTCCTGACTCTCGGAGCTGATGATTATATTAATATGAGAGGAATCTGATGACGTCACGAGTGTGAGAGAGTTATTGTCATCTTCATGCAGAATACCCAGCATGCCTCGGCAGCCCACAGTGGCATTCACGTCCAGCCGCTCCTCCCACGACACGCTTCTTTCCCATGAGCATCATACGCTCCTGTCACACACACACACACACACGTGTCTGCGGAGCCTCGTCTAATGCGGCCCATCTGCCGGTTATGGATCGCTGGGAAGCCGAAATGAGCTCATCATGAAACATATTCGCTCTGCCAACGCTGCAAACACAGTCTCCAGTCATTCGCTGTCCCAAATACTGTCGGGAAGACTGGGATCTGTCGGCGTGACGGTTGAGCTGCTATTGAAAAGCTCTGGCGCGGCAGACAATGAACCGTCTCACTCATTAGCATTGTATTAATTGGGAGATGTGACCCAGTAATGGAATGCTCTGTGTGTGTGTGTGTGTGTGTGTGTGTGTGTGTGTGTGTGTGTGTGTGTGTGTGTGTGTGGGGATCCCCAGAAGTTAGCTAAACATGACCCCATTTGGACATCTGAAAACAATGTGTGTATGGGTCATTCTACAGAACTGGTGTAAACTGCTGTCCCACAACCAAAAACACATTTAACAAGCATTTAAGTGTTCACATTTTAGATGTTTTCTAAGATCCTTCTATTATCTATTGAATCTCACAATAATATTTAAAATATCAGTAAGATTAATATATATAAAATCATCATTTATTGGGTACTTTCAGTTGGGAGGAGTCTGTCCCGAACCCTGAGCCCTACATTTCAACTTGTGAAAATGATATTGAAATTATTTTTGCATTTTTTCCATTGTTGTTTTTAAAAATATATTTTTGATTTTTCTTTAAAAAAAAAAATGAAGTTAAAAAAAATATCTATTTTATATTTTATTTTTAAATCATGAAACTTTATGTAAAAAAATGTGTCCCTCATGTTCATGTCACTACCGAAACAGTGTGTGTTTTTCATTGTCTGAGACTGATTTTAACACACTTCTACATTTCTGATCAGGAAATATTCCTGTGTCCCTCCCTCTCATAGTCTCTCTTTCACAGTAGATAGCTCCATCATTTTGAGTTAAATGTGTTCAGAAGTCTGAGAATCTGTGAGGAACTTTAAGAAACGTCACTAACAAACACCTTTTTCTGCAATTAAGCAAACTTTTTTGGGCGTTATTCCATAAAATGTAGTTTTTATGTGTGTAAAACTGTTCAGAACTGTGCTAGATAACCATGTGCTGATTAGCATCTTTGAGCGGCTCAAAAGTATCGAAAATTGTCAATACCGAAACATGTTTTGGTCATGAATGTTTCGGTAGTGACATCATTTCGGTAGTGACTAAAGGGAACACATAACATTTATTTGGAGGAAATAAACAAAATTTTAGTACAGTTATGCAAATCATTATTATTTTAATATGTTTTAGTATGAGAGTTAAATCCTGTCATGTGATGTGGTCACTACCAACACATTACTGTCACTACCGAAACTGTGCAGTCACGACCGAAACATGGGATGTTTTGTCAAAAATAAAGTATATTGAATTATTAACTAAGATGTTATTATAGTGTTTGGTTCAATGTTTATTCAAACTAATGAATCCTTCACTTTGAAATCAGTTTGATAAACTTTATGACTTATACAAAGAAAGACTGGATTCAAAATACAACAAATCTCATAAATTACACTTGAAATATTGTTAAAATTGTAATTGTTATTGATTTACCTGTGAAAAGCAAAAAATATATTTACAAGGTAGATGTATACAAAAATCTCAATAGGTCAATGTGACCCTTCTTATTAAATTATTTATTATTGTGTTTCGGTAGTGACAAATTTGGGGAGAGGAAAAATATTCCAAAACTTTGTGAGAATACAATATGAGAATTAACTGTACTATTACTAGAAATGTGTACTTTGGATACATACAAAATTTGTGTAAAAATAATTTTTTTCAAGACGTTTCCAACTCTATGAACCAATTCTTTAGAATGACCCTTATATATATATATATAGCTGTGTTAATATAAGGTAATATAGATGTAATATATTTATATATATATATATATATATGCTTTTTCATAGGACTAGTTTTCTTCTATTCTGACTAGTAAAACAAGTTACAAAAAACTTGAACCCTTAAGGAACGCTTTAGCTTTAAGCTTATAAACAAAACCATCGCTCTAATCCTGACTCTAATTTAAATAACATTGTTAGCTTTCACAGTAAATCTGGAGAAAAAAGTCTGTCACAAATTAAAATAATCGGATATAATCTGATTCAAACCGCGCGCGCTCCCGCGCCGCACCTGCTCGCGTCACCTGAACACAACATCACAACTACTACTACAACATCATCACATTACACAACACAACACAACACTACACAACATAGATAGAGTATTACAGAAATGATATTTCATTACAGTCTGACAGTTAAACTGATTAATAAACGAGATAAACTCACATAAATGAGCCAAAATAAGAGAGAAGTATCGCCTGAAACCGTCACATCTGCAGCACACGAGAGGATATTACCTCATAAAATAACACATCTCACATATTTTACCTCATTATCATGCGAAAAACGAGAATTGAGCAATTCTGAACACATTTCTACAGTCCAGCGGTCCCGGGCGTTTGACAGCTGCGCGTTTCTCCGCACAAAACTCATGAATCACGCGATTAAACCGAGAGATATTATATAAAACATCAGCTACTGACCTACTGAAACCCGCTCGGTCCTGGTCCTGGTTCTGGTTCTGGTCTGCGGTCCTGTGACTGTCTCTGTCCTGCGCTGCGACTGACTGGACTCTCCGCGCGCTCATCTCCAGTAAATGCCCGCGGATCTCGGGTGCGCGCTGTTCTCTCGCGGGGACGCGCAGTGCTCCACCAGCCTGAGCTGACGAGTTTGTTTTGAGGTTTCTCACTGGATGCAGCGGGACGAGGCAAAACATCACTGGAGATTTCCCAGAATTCAATTTGAACTCACCCAGGCGTCCCGTCTGAGAACAGAGCCGTAAACACTCCATCAGATACTGATTCACGAGTTCACTGAACCGAGTCTGCAACAGATCAATGAACCACAGGACTGATGAAAAGAAGCAGAATATGTACAGTTGAGCGCATGAGTCTGCATAAACAAACTGAACTCATACAGACATAAAGCTTCGAGGATCTTTCCTTTGCACAAAAGGGAATAAAGTTCTTTGTTAACATAAAATGGTTCTTAAACTGATCACTGAGAAGCAAAAATGTTTCGAAATATTATATATTAGTGTGATTTAAAACAAATCATAACATCTCATTGTCCTGCAGTATGTGTATAAGACAGAAGATGAAGATCACATCATCACCATCATCATCCCTTGGTCTGACAGCTGATATAAATCCAGAGAGAAAGAAAACAGGCCAGAACGAGACATTACAGCAAAATGTTTATTCTTGAACCTTGGCATTGTGTGCTGTGAATATTGATGGTTATTGGTTTGATGTTAGTGATAAAAGCATCAGTAATTACCTGTAATGCATGGCTTATAGGTAATTATAAAATAATATAATTGTAACTATAACTGTTCTTATAATGCAGTAATAAGTCTTTATAAATATGTTTATAAAATAGTAATACTTAAATGGAGCTATAGCTCATTATAAGCATGGGCTTCATAGAAAGTGTCTGTTAAAGAGATAAATGTGAAATATAGCTGCAAGCAGCGATGATGGGCCCGGCGCCTGTCCCTCGCCATGGCAACAATGTTCGAGATCGTTTGCAATTTAGCATCCTCCCTCAGTGTCTTTGTTTCATGTTGACCAAAATATCTGACTTCCTGTTGGTCTGAGCTCATGACTGTGAATTAGAAAGTTGTCCGGCTTAATGAGAACAATATATGTACCGAGTTTGGTAACTATAGGTCCCCCCCCACTTTTGTCAGAAGGTGGCGCTGTAGAGCCCCTCCTCCACACTGATTTCTAAGGCTTCGCCCATGTCTACTGGCCGACAAGTTTCACGCAATTTGAAGCATGCTAAGAGCCTCAAATACACCCAAGTTTGACATGTTGCCATGGCAGCAGTATTTAAGATATCAAGAATCCTTTCACAGGTCTACATCTGCCACGTCTTGACATTATTCTGATAGCAAATTGGGTAAAATTAAGTGGGTGATCTCAAAGCATTTTAAAAGTGACACACTTCCTGCGGCCAGTTGGTGGTGCTATAACTTTGACTCACATCCATGTGATCAGCATCCTACAACGAACACACAGCTGAGTCACTGATCTTGAAGGGTTAGTTCATCCTAAAATAAGAGTTCTGACATAGTTTACTCGCCCTCATGTCGTTCCACACCTGCACGACTCTCGTTCTTCTGTGGAACATGAAGAAGAAACGTGTTCAGACAACACTGACCTTCATCGATTCTGAACGAGCTCTGATCTGAGAGTTTGTGCTGAGAAGAATCACACCGACTCCAGAAGAGTTTTTATGACTCCATTGGCAGATATTTGTCTGTTTTAAACACAAACTCACTTAATTTTAAACATTTTTTCATTAATCAAGTCTTAATATCTTCATTCATTTTGTTTCTCCAGTAAAAGTATCTTGATTTATGAATGTTTAGATATTTGTACTGGAAAACAAGACAGAAACACTGAGGAAGGTGCTGTTTTGTGGAGCGGGTCACATAAGAGGCCATCCGGTCCACACACACACACACACGCACACACACACACACACACACACACACGCCTCACTTTAATCTACTAACACAACAGAGCCCCTCGCGCTCATTAAATCTATCAGCTAATGGACGTTTGTGGTGCTGGAAGCTGATTGGTTAATCCAGACAAACATCCTCTAGCTGTGACTAGATTCATCATAGATGAAACATTCACCTCAACATCTTTCATCATCAGTCGCATTCACATCAAAACAGCAAATTAAGATAATTCATAATATCGAGCAAGTCTCAAAACATGATCGGTCGCTCTTCAGACAGACTTTATCTTAATATCTGATCTGATAAAAGACATCAGTGTCACTGACCACCAGCAGTCACGTGTGTGTGTGTGTGTGTGTGTGTGAGCTGAGTTTAGTACAGAAACTCCACACACTAACTGTACAGTGATGTAGTTCAGAAGGAAAGACAAAAACACAGATACATTTTATTTTTTATTATACTGAAATATCAGGATCAAAACAATCTCAAACTAAATCACAGCAGCTCTTCATCAGTCTTCAGTGTTTTCTGGAGATTACTTCATCGATTCGTCCTGTCATTCACTGAATTCACTCAAACTGATTCTGTGCGTCTCTAATGTGATTGAATCACACACACATGAAATATGATGAAGTGCACGTTAAATATGAGCTTCGTCCACATTATTTTCAGCTCTTTAGATAAATAACTAGAAGAATGACAAAGTGCATTAAATGGTAAAACTATGCTAAAAAACCAGAGCAGTGTGTTTATGGTTACAATAACAACTTAATATGATCATAAATATCAAGCAGCAGCTAAAATAACTGGAAGCGAATGAAACCAGAAGCCTCGACTCAAATGACTGCATTCGTTAAAAATAATGTGGATCAAACAGAGAGAAAGTCAGAATCAAAGGCAACAAACAATTAGAAATGAGATTCAGCCGACATCTAACAGGTAGAGTGTCAGCAGAGGTCAGAGGTCAGGATAGAGGTCAGCCTGTAGTGTTTCTCACACATGCAGAGGTCGAGATCAGTCTTGCGTGTGTGTGTGTGTGTGTGTGTGTGTGTTTATACTGTAAAGATATGAGCTGCCTGTAGAAATACATCATCTCTCAGTCAAAACACCATAAATGATCAAACATGAGAGAGGTTAAAGTGCGTTCAGAATTCATCTGTCCTCATTAAAGTCTTCATGATCATTCTTGTGGCCTTCGGGACTTTAATTACATTAATTTAATCATTATCAATGTTGAATCAGATCATATCAGGACTCGTTTCCAATTCAAACTCTTGATCGACAGCAGCTTACAAAAGTCCAGTCAGATTTATATTTCTACAGTACAGACTGATTCACAGCAGATTCACAGTATTAAACAGGAAAAAAACAGAATCAGTGATGCAAACTTCATCAGATATGAAATGAATCGTCATTATTCAGCTCAGTTTTATTCTCACTGATGGTGTCAGTGCAGTCAAATCAATATTACTGAATACTGAGTGTCTTTTAAATGTATTAAACAGTTCTGAATTCAACTGAATCAACACTGAACTGAATCAACATTAAACTGAACTGAATCAACATTGAACTGAACTGACGGTGCGTTCCAAACTGGATATATCGCCCTCCGAAGGGCACTTCGGAGTGAAAACAATCATGGCCGCCATGTTGAAGGGTCGTTCCAAAACGAAGTGCTCAAAACTGGCCACTTCAAAGGGCCCTTTGGAATAAAGGATTTGGAACTGATGGACACTTCAGACCCCCATGATCCTTTGCTCAGGGAAGTTGTTTGGCGTCACAGAATGGGTACAGGAGGCTCGGAGTTCGATTTTACCTATAAATGTATGTATAGTATTTTTCTATACTACTGTAATATTGATACAAGTTAGATTTGGCACATTATTATGGTCAAAATGTTATTGTACTTCAACAAAAATACTTTACAGCTCCCTTTATCAGTCCATTCAAATGTTTCAAATACACAGACACAATATACAATATGGTGATAAACCTAAAATAAATAAATAAATAAACTAACGTTAAACAAAAGCAGCTTGTACAATCTACTCCTCCTTGATTGTCTCGTTAAGAAAAAAGACCCCTACACCCTTCATCTCTTCGAAGCTCTCACTCCAGAGGGTAAACCCTTTGAAGGGATTAGGGAATAGGGATGAGCCCTTCCGGATGGAACACAGGGCTAATCAACATTGAACTCAACTGAATCAACTTTGAAATTCATTGAATCAACACTGAACTGAATTAAATAAACAATGAACTGAATCAACACTGAACTGAATTGAATCAACATAGAACTGAACTGAATTAACACAGAACTGAACTGAATCAACATTGAACTGAACTGAATCAACACAGAACTGAACTGAATCAACATTGAACTGAACTGAATCAAACAAATCAACATTTAACTGAACTGAATGAACAGTGAAGTGAACTCAATCAACACTGAACAGAACTGAATCAACACTGAACAGAACTGAATCAACACAGAACTGAACTGAATCAACACAGAACTGAACTGAATCAACACTGAACTGAATTGATCTGAATAATGACTCTGTTGTGTTCTTATATTTGATGAAGTTTGCATTAGTTACTCTGTTATTTTCCTGTTTATCACTGTGAAGCTGTTTTGAATCGATGTCTACTGTATAAAGCGCTGTAGAAATAAAGCTGACTTGACTTTTTCTTCTTATTTTCTACTGGACATTATTATTATTATTATTTGCATTTTACGTGTCAAATTCTCAGTCTGAGATTGAATGTGAACTGTGTTTCAGTAAAGTCATCATGTCAGATTCAGTGGTGTGTGCAGGAGGATCATGGGAAGGCTGCACTCCCTTACAGCCCGTACATGAGCGCTCTGAGCCGCAGCTGCTCCGTCAGGCTCTGGACGGATCTCTTGTCTCGGTTCAGCTCGCCGACGGCCCGTCTCATCTTCTCCTGGTTCCTCTCCAGGTACCGAAGCGCCTCGGTCTGCAGCTGCGACAGCTTCTCGCCCCGCCTCTCGTCCAGAGCCACCTCCTCGCTCATGAACGGGTTAAAGCGGAAGTACGTGTTCGGAGGGAGCAGAGCGTCCAGCATAGTGTGCACTTCTGAAACACACAGAGAGAGAGAGAGTGATTCACTGAAGGATGATTCACATGAGTCATTTATGTGCATGTGTGATCACAGCAGCGCTGGGAGGAGGGAGTTAATCTGGGATTTATGAATAACCCGCTGTATGAACACTGCATTACTGATAGAACTCAGCTGTCAATCATCTCACATGCTGTCATGTGACCACCGAGGATGATAACTATAACTAGCCAATCAGAATCCACCCATTTAAAGCGGCAGACGACAGAACTGCAGCTCTTATGTGAACAGATGGATATCGTGGCGTGGGTGATGATATAGTCTGAGTTTATCTGACCCTCGGTGTCGGTGGCGCTGCTGATGACGTTGGTGAGTTTGGTCTTCAGGCTGGTGAAGGAGACGCTGTTGCTGCCGGCACTCTCGAAGCGTCCCGTCCCCAGAGACACCACGCACTGCAGCGGGACGTCCGGCCACAGACACTGACACTCGTGGATGGCCAGAGCCGTGGGGTTGTTGACCAGCATCCCGCCGTCCTGCGGACACACAACACCAGTGTCACACATCGCCTCGCTTAAATCACTTTCATCAACCCTGTAAAGATACTGTGTTAGATGTGTGACTTTCTGTCAAATCTGCACTGATGACTTTAAGAATGACTTTAATATTGTTAGTAATATCTCAACTGGTTTACTTGATTATCCAGACACAATTTATTATAAAACTCAAGAGCGGAAGAGAAAGAGAAATCATCAGGTCCAGTCTGAGGATGTGTGTGTGTTTCTGAACGGAGCAGGAGCTTCAAACGCAGCGTCTCATTAGCGCACAGACCCGCGGGGCCCGAGCCGTCTGGAGACCCGCAGCGCCGGTGGAGAACGAGACCCGCGGGACCACGACCCTTTCATCATCAGAGCCGCGTCAGAGCCGAGAGCGCTTCAGAGAACAAGAGCGGAGCGATCGCGCTCAGAAACACGGCTAACGGACGGCGGATCTGCAGAACCAGACGACCACAGCAGCTCTGACATCAACACACAGCAAAAACACACTCTTTCGACAAAATACCACCGTTACTACAGTAAAATCAGAGTAAATCAATATGGTTTAGGATCTTATCTTGATGGCGGCGCTGCAGGTTTTAGGGTGATGTCATGATTTACTGTATAATATGGAATATCACAGAAATTGGAAACACAAAGATCTTCAAAACAACCCTGCCAAAATAAAAGTTTGAAGAAATTATGATTAATATATTACACTAGTGTACAGTAGACTCAAAGTAATAATTATAACAACGATAACATTATTAAACTTTGTATTTTAAAGAATATTAATTTTTAACAGCACTTTGTTTGCCAAAAATAAAGGAAATAAATCAATTCTTATTTGATTTGTCAATGTTTTATGCTTTCATTTGATTACCACCACTTTTGATAATAAATTTGTATTAAATCCAGAAAAATAAAGACAGACAAAAACACAGGATTTCTGAAAGACTTTCTCAAAGATCTTCACAACAACCCGCCAAAATAAAAATGTCTGTCATCATTTCTTCAAGTTAAAGCACTTTTATTTTGGCGGGTTGTTGTGAAGATCTTTGATTTTCTGTAAATCCCATTTTCATGACATCACTGAAATCCTGCAGCGCCACCCTCGAGATAAGATACTAAACCATATTGATTTACTTTGATTTTACTGTAGTAAAGATGGTATTTTGGCAGAAATGTGTGTTAATGTTTGTATATTGTAAAAATTAATAAATTCTTCATTTCATTAGACATGCTTTTGATTATTAAAAATTAAGAAATCCAGAATAATTTAAACAGGAACAAAGGATTTTGGGAAAAAAAATAAAGTTTTACCGTAGTATTTTAGCTTTTTACACCGAAGGTGCAGATCACTGGAGTGTTTTTACCCATAATGCCCGGCTCTGAGTCACAGTACTCAGTCCAGCGTGACATCATCAGTTAGACAGCTGTCAATCACAGTAATGACGAATCACATCCTCTTCATAAACGATTACTACCCTCCTAAATCACAACATCAGCTTTCCTAATTATCTGTCTCTCTGATGGTAACATAATACATTACTAAAAATAATTAACGGACTGTACTTTCCTGCTGATGTAATCAAGACCATATGGGCGGGGAAATAACTATAAACCAATAATATCACACCACAACATTCACAATCCAATCAAATCCTGATAAATTAAAAAAGTCCTGCTGAATATTGAGTTTGACTCTGAGATACGTCAGAGTATCACGTCCCATCGCTCTGACACACGAGGCTTCAGCCTCTGTAAATCTGTCTCACTTCATGTACAATAATTCATCTCTATCAACAGCTGAAAGAGACACACGGCTAAAAACTGACCCAAAATCAGCCACAACGACAGAAGACGCAAAACAGATACAAACTGAGAGAGAGCGTTGAGATGAATGAGTCTCTATATTTATACTCATCTAACACTGAACTCTTCACAGAGATCTTCTACTTCAGGGTAAAAGTCAAAACCGCAGCTGAAGCCGTCAGTGTTCAGCAGGTCAAAGGTCACGCGGCCTGCTAATGTCACTCTCTCTCAAGCAGCAAACACGGCAGGGTCAAAGGTCAAGAGAAATAGAGGGCCATTCTGATAAATAAAACGTGTGAAGAGCACTACAGATTCATCTATTAACATGACCTTCCTCAGAACATCCGACTGATTTCATCATCAAAATAACGAGTTCATCCGAACGATCTCTGCCTGACGAAGGACAGATCGCTCTGTTCATTAGAGTTTGTCTCTCAGGGTTCAGTTTATATCAGTCCTAATTAGAAAACTGATGATTGAACGCTTCGGTCTACAGACACACGCTGCAGGACGTGATGTTCTTCCTCAGTGTTTCTGTCAAACATCTAAACATTCAAGAGATGTTTACTGGAGAAGAGGGATGACTGAAGATAAAGACTTGTTTACTGGAAAAATTTATCAGTTCCATCAAAGCAGAAAGTCTCCGTTTCTCACATTCTTTATCAGCACAACTTGAAGCTCATTTGAAGCCTGTGAGTCCAGAGGTCAGAGGTCACGGAGGCGTAATTAGGTAATGAGGCGTGATGACCCCGACCCATCGAGTCACACTGACTAGATTCAAACACAAACTCGCTTGTTTTTGATAAGTTTTTCACTCATTTCTCCAGTAAGTGTATCTTGATGTTGGTGACAGAATCACTGAGGAGGAACGTCATGTTTTCAGTAACGCAGTGCTGTGGGTCTGCTGCTCCTCTTCACGCGCTGCGCTTAATCGTCAATTACTTCTTTAATTGCCTCTCATAAAGACGCAGATGTGAGGATCTCAAACGCTCATCTGAGACTCATCAGTCACATGACGACAGAAGACTCGCTTATGCACTTCAAAATAAAAGATGCAATTAGAAACTAAACGGGTTTGTAGTTTTTCAGAGAAGCTTCTGTGTCCTTTCCAGGAGCAGAAACCCAAAGCAACACTTTCACACACTGACTCATCTGAGGAAACACTGAACGAACAAGAGCGGCGTTGTGCTGCAGAGACGCCTGCCTACCCACAATTCCCTCTCACACCGTCAGAGCTCTGAGTCGAGAGGAGAGATGAAGGAGACACGGGTCTGACACACCGACAGCAGTCATGTGATCAGAGGAGGATGGAAAAAGGAGGAAAACAGGGTTTTTCCACATTTGATATGACTGCAGAATTAATTAATTTATTATTATTTAAAAATATAAAAATTAAACAAATGAAGAAATAAATTACTACTGAAATATAAATTTAATATTAATCAATCATTGTATTATTAGTATTATTATTCAAACTTAATTCAAACTTTATTTTGTTTAAAAAAATGTATATATATATATATATATATATATATATATATATACATACATATACACACACACACACATATAATAATTATAAAAATGATTATAAAATGTATATATATTATATCTATCTATCTTCACAGACATATTGCTATAATATAATGATAATATTCAAACTATTTTATTTAAAAAATTAAATACAAAAAATTATAAAAATGTTTATAAAATGTATATTTATTATAATATAAATACTTTAAGTAATTATAAAAATTTATTACTAAACAAACCTACCTACCTATCTATAGACATATTGCATAGTATTTAATAACAATGATTTGTATTTTATTAATAATAATAATAATAATAATAATAATATTATTATTATTATTCAAACTAATATTTTTTTATTTAAAAAAAAAAAAAAATCAAATAAATTATACTATTTTCCTATAAAGATATATTACTATAATAATGATAATCATTATTCAAATTAATATTATTATTTTAGTATTCAAAACTATAAAAATTAAACAATAGTTTTTAATAATAATAATAATAATAATAATACTTTTAATAACAGCTGTTATTTTGGCGGAGCTCAACAGATTCTCTTCTGTCGGAAGTGATCCACATGTGAAATAAATGTGTGTTAAATGCATTTTATGAAGAAATACACAATAAATCAGTGTATAAATATGGAAAAATCTCATTCCTCTGGCATGTGACGAGTCCATCCGTCTATTTCAGACATGAATGAAAACTGAAATGAGGCGACGCGTCTCTTTGAGATTCAGTGTCACATGGTTGTGTGATTTATACTTCATTACAGGTGGAATCTCAGGCAGAAGTAACTTTAGATATTAATGACGGTCGACTCCTGCTGCGGTCACAAACTCATTCAGATCCAGAGACTGACGGAGAACAAACACCAGCCTGTCTCCGGCTGGACGGACACAAACACACTCTCACTAACAGAAACTGAACATGTGTTGACTGAAATAAAGTTGAAATGAAAAAATACAAATATTAGACTGAACTAAACTAAAATTAGAAATGCTGCTGAGCTACTAACTGAAATAAGGTTAACTGGAAACAATGAAAAAAACTGAAATTAACTTAATATAGAAAAACTAATAAAAATGACAAAAACAACAAAAATACTGAAAAATAAACTAAAATTATAAAAACAAAAGCTTATTCAAAATATGAATAAAAACTATAATAGTACATAATTAACAGTAGTGTATAGTGTGGATGTGTTAATGAGATCTCAAACCACATGACCTCATCAGATAATCTCTGATCAGAGTAATTAGTGCCTCAGAAGCTGCTGAATCTGCAGAGACGGAGGAAACGCTTCCTCCAGCCGTGAGTCTGAGCCGCACAAACAACAGCACGGCTTTATATTACACCAACAAAACACAGACAGACTCACAAACACATGACTCCTCCTGTTCAAGAATCACTCAACGAGACTCAGGTTTGAATCATTCTAACGAATCATTCACTGACAAATGAAAGTCGCATGAAAGGGAAATCTTTTCTTTCTTTACTGTGACGTATATCCGAGTGAAACGCTTCTCAAACAAGAACAAATGTAGGGCGGGGCTTGATTTTGTCTGTGGGGAATTGATTGGATGGTTGTGGTTTGCTATTGGTGGATCTCATGTGAGTGACAGGTCATCAGAGAAGAGAAGGAGGAGGAAAAGATATTCTGATTCAGGATGAATTTAACACAATGATAAATCATTCAGAATAAACAGTGCAGTATCCTCAATGCTGGACACAGAGGACGTGTGAAAGCTTCATTCCCATCTCTGCTGATTCACGATCATGTGCTTCAGGCTCCAGACGGCTCGTGCTGACTGCGTGTTTTTGGATGACGTGAACATTAGTCTGGTGTTCAAACGGTCGAAACTGATTACCTGGTGAAGGTCGTCTCCCACAGCGAACTCCTGGAAGTATCCCGGAGCAGCAGAGGACGCTCGGATCGCTTCCCACAGCTTGTGCCGGCAGCCGCCGCGGTAATGTGAACGCACCCCGACCGGGAGGGTGTAGTTCCTGAAGACGTAGGCCTTCACCGGAGGACCGCGGTTCACCACCGTGCTCACGGCCGCCACCTGGTGGAGAAACATCACGTGATCTGAGACACATCACTGTTATTAACACTAACCTTTCACCTCTGACAGAACTGAAGGATCTTTGTACCTTGGGACAGTCTGGGTTACGCGCCGTCTCGATCAGGAGGTCCGAGCCCATCTTCTCCCTGTTCAGAGGCAGACACGGCTTTGAGCGACAGGCGTCTGACTGTGACATTAATAGAGGCTTCTGGGACTTACTTGAGGACTTTCTCCCAGATCTCGCTGTCGTAGAAGGCATGACTCCAGCTCATCTTCACAGTTCCCACAATCACGTTCTGCTTGAAGACGTCAGAGCTCAGCGTCCTGTAGAGATCCTCACACTCCTTCAGCGGCATGTGTAAAACACCCAGCATGAAGCCTAATATCGCACCTGAACACACACACACAGAATGATGTTTCAACAGTGAACAGCGCCTCCGGTGGTCATCTCTAGGCTTTACACTCATGTCAGGCTGACCTGTGCTGACGCCACAGATGTAGTCGAACATCTGGTGGACGGGTTTCCCCGACAGCTCCTGTAAGCGGCGCAGCGTCTGGAGAGCCAGCAGACCCCTGAAACACACACGGATACAGTCAGCACGTGTTCACGGCATCAGCACACCGTCCGGGAGCGGCCGGATCACCTGGTTCCCCCTCCGTCGATGGACAGGATCCGGACGCCGCGGTTCCTCACGGGATCGATGAAGCCCACCAGAGCCAGAGCCTGCCGGACCGCGGCCCTCAGAGACTCGTCAGCGGCCTGACGCAGACGCAGCAGACGCGGGATCACCTGCTCCTGAAGCACACAGAGAGACACGCTCCTGAACATGTGACGTGTGGGCGGGGCACAGTATCTCAATATTTATGCTTACATTTACTCATTTATACATAATTCCTCAACATAAGAAAAAAAAATAATTTTGACAAAAAGTCACAATTATGATAATCTTTTAATCTCAGTATCTTACCTTTAATTTTGACTTTGTCATAATTGACATAAAAAGTCAAAATTAAAAAATATATTTTGACTATGTATCCTAATGTCAATTTTAACTTCTCATAATTATGTCATAATTTTGACTTTCCATGCCATAACTGATATGAAAAATTCTAATGATGTTTTGTAAATTATTTTTAAGTCGTAATTATATTTAAAAGTCAAAATTATGATGACCTGGTATGTCAAAATGTCAATGTTATTGTCAGTTTCAACTTCTCATTATTATGATTTAGTATTTTATAAATTTGAACCTTCTCATAATTTTTACTTTGTATTTAATAATTTAAATTGTGTCCTAATTTCAACTTTATGATCTCATAATTTACTTTCTATGCCATAATTGATATGAAAAATCCAAATTATGTTTTATATATAATTAGGACAAAAATAATTTACAAAAGTCCAAATTATGACTTTGTAATAATTTAAACTTTCTGATAATTATGACTATGTAATATTATACATTTTGTGTCATAATTTCAACTTTCAGATCTCATAATTATGACTATATATGTAATATTTTAAATTTTGTGTAATAATATTAATTTTCTGATCTCATAATTATGACTTTATATGCCATAATTGATATGAAAAATCCAATATATATATGTTTTAAATTGACAAAAATAATTTGCAAAAGTCAAAATTATGACTTGGTATGTCAAAATGTCAATGTTTCAACTTCTCATAATAATGTAATTATTTGGTATTTCAACTTTTTGATCTCATAATTATGACGTAGTAGGTCAATTTTAGAACTTTAATTTCGACTTAAGTTATAATTAGGATATTTAAGATGACTTATTTCATAATTTCAAATTTTATGTCAACTTTTGAATTTCAAAATAATGACTTAATATGTCAGTTTCGACTCATGATGTCTTTTATTAGGATTTCCCAAAGCATGAGTGTTTGTTCTTCCTCTGCACCAGCAGATGGCACAAACCCACCGCCGCTCTTTCATCAACATCCACAACTGATCCTGGACATGATCACGAGCTACATCTCCAAGCACTAAGCTGATCTAATATGTAATGTTTTCCTCACTGGACGGCAGCACTGACCTTGACGGCCACGGACCGTGTCTCTGGGAACTCCAGCAGATGGAGACTGAGCTCCTCCACCCGCCGGACGCAGAGCCGCACGTCTGACGCCCGCCGAAGAGCCTGAACCAGAGCCCGCGTCCGGTTATCCACGCTCACCCGCGCCACGATCTGAAAAACACAAACCACTGACTCCTGAGGCTGAACGGTAGAGGTCAGAGGTCAACACTCTTATTATATGAGCGGCACCTTCTCTCTCTGGAGCCGCAGGCGCCTGGCTCTCTCCTCCGCAGCGCTCTGATCTTTGCTCTCGGGCGCTTCTGTGCGCTCTCCATCATCAGCAGCAGGTTTATCCACCTCCGTTGACACTCTTCTGGGCTCCGTTCTGAAGCGGGGAACCAGCGGGCTGATGTAGTTTCCCACGAAGGCTTGGACGCTCGGCGTCGAGTAGTTCAAGTAATTCCCGAGAGAGAACGAGGAGGTTTCCGGGCGAGAGGACGCGGGTGGAGCGATGCTCTGATCGGGTTTAGTGAAGCTGCTGAAGTAAGAGTTGACATGATGAGACAGATAGTCGTAGGTCTCGCCCAGATGAGTGCTGAGAGACCCTGGGTGGAAAATGGGCGTGGTTTGGTTGGTGGGTGTGGCCGTTCTGGCCACATCGCACTCTTTCTGTTTTTGAATCTTAGTTGCAACAAGGGAAGAGGGTGGAGCCTGAAGGGAAGAGGGTGGGGCTTGAGGTGCAGTGGGCGGAGCTACTCCAGTCACTCCATTCTCCTGTTCTGGGATCTTAGTTGGCGTAGCAGGAAGTGTGGGGGGCGGGGCTTGTGATAAAAGAGGTGGTGTCGATGTCTCTTTCGCTTTGAGTCGGGACAGAATCTCTGCTCGCGTCCCGCTCACTGCTTTCCAAGCCGACTCCAGAGTGCTGCGCAGACGGGACGTGCGATACCTCAGATCCGCAGCCCCCTGCCGCGCAGACGTGCTGAAGGCGGAGATGTTCGCGTACGGTCCGACCCTGCAGAACCAGAACCTCCGGCTGCGCCCGGGCCTCCAGCTCAGCCGATCTCTATTTCTGAATGGGTTCCTCAGCGGGGTCGAGGAGAGGGCGACGGACACGCGCCCCGGCCTGTGGCACAAACGCAGCGCGCAGCCGTCCAGCAGCCAGACGACGGTCATCCTGACGGTTCTCTCTCTGAACGATCCTCAGCAGCCATCAGACGCCTGTGAACCCGGAAAACACGCGTTATTACGGAAGCTGCTTTCTGCCATGGTATATATTCGATTTTTTGTTTACGCCGCGTAACCCAGACTGTCCCGAGCATCGCTAAATGAAGTTTTATGAAGTTTAATCACCACATTAAACCATACTGCGATTGCTTTTTTTTTTTTTTTGTCCCCAAATTTAAGACCTCTTGATATTATAAATAAGATATTTGTTATACTATTTAAGATTTAAAGACTTTTTATGGCATTAAATTTGATAAAACTGAATTTTAGACCTTTATTGCATGTTATAAACGTGTAATTGTGAGTTAACATCTGTCGATTATGACTTCTCAAAATTATGATTTAAAAAATTAATGTGAATTTATCTCTCACAATACGTTTTTTTGCAAGAAAAGTCAAAATTATGATAAAAGAAGTCACAATAACATTATTTTTCATTCTGTGGCAGAAATAAGCTTCCATACATTTCACTCCAATATCAAATCTATTTTACATGTAAAAAAAAAAAAAATTAAGCACCATTTATGAAAATGAAGCACATTTCTCATTTAAAGTACTAATTACTGTAATACAATAATGCGATTCTTATTCAAATGAGCATAACTTAAAGACAGTACAACAAATATAGCTATATTTGGCTCAATATATTAATATTTCAGACACAATAAATTAGTTTATTTTATTAACACCACCAGCATTAATCAGCATGTCACACATTAAATCACATCTAATTAATAAAATAGAATTTACTGTTTGTGTTTATTAGAAATGCATTCTGGTAAACATGACATTGCTTGTCTGTCCAAAAAGATGAAATATGAATTTAATGTAGGGAATCTGGGACAAACTCACAAGGTCACGCGATAAACTGAACATTCTCACACAACACTGAAATAACAACATACCTGTGGGTTAAACGCTCATAATGAATGTTTGGTTGTCGGTTGTACTAGTATAAATGTTAAAGTTAGCTGCTTAATGGTGGTTTTCTTCTGTTTACATCTGATAAACACAGCGTGCACTTCCGCATTCAGTCACGTGCTACACAACGGAGCGTTTGATTGGTTGAGCTGTCAACCGTTTGCTGTAGATTCAGATAAATTAAGTGAGCGCTTAAGTGAATCGTGCTTTTTGCCATGAATTCTTGCACACATTAATTCATTATACTGAACTGAAATAATCTGTGTGATAACGTAACAGAACATAAAATACATCAGCCCTCAATGACTGTCCTGATGAACTCATGAATGACCAGCAGATGGAGCTGTTCCTCAAGAAAACACACATGTGATCACGTGATTTCAGATTACACATTTTACTTATAATGGGCACACAAGATTAAACAGTTTAACATATTTTGAGAGGACCAGCCAGCGTCCACCGGGAGCTTGGCTTCAGACAAAGCAGCAGTTCTCCATTCATTTCTAGTTGAATCTGGTGAGGTGTTTGATGTATTTATAGCTGGAATGTTTGCAACTTCCTGAATTGATGTGGCAATGCAGAATTAAATTATTTCTTCATTTTGCTGTGAGCTGATTGTGTTTTCTTTAGCAGAGATTGACGAGACGTACCTGGACATTTTAATATGAGAATTGAGAAACTCCAGTGGAGAGCGCTTATTCCTGTGAAGGAGTTTCCTCGAGTAAGTCATCACACTGAGTTTTGTCTGTACAATGCAGGGATTGTTGTTGAACATAATTGAACTCATTTCTCCCGTCAGATTAACTTTGTGGGGAGGAAACAGATAAACAAATGGAGCAGCCAGTTTCAGCTTTATACACATATGGTCAGAGGAACGGCCTTCAGGTGTCCTTTATAAACAAAGGCCGTAGTGGACCGGAACACGCGTCCAGGTAACACATCTAGTGCTGAACTTTCTCAAGTGTGTGAGTTTCTCTCAACAGCTGCTGTTTCTGTAACCTGATGATCATCAATAAAGTGAATGTTGAACCTGTAAACAATCTATGAAATGTATTTCTCATCTGGTGGGTCACGGAGTGTGCAGTCTAAGAAACAACATCAAACGTGATTGAAGTGTTTTTCTGAAGCGAGACGAAAGCCGTGCGTGAACGCTGTTGACTCTTCTGTCAGTAAAGACTGTCTGGCTGCTGGAAAAGCACATTTCACCAACACACACATCAGTTACTGAGAGATTTCTGTCACTGCAGTTTGAAACTTGTATTAAATTCTCAAACAAATGATCCACTGAACAATTGTGGTCCGAACAAGTCTAGTATTCCATCACAAAGGCGAGAGCGAGCGCTACTATTGAAACTGCTTTTGAGCGGTTTCTTGATGGCGATCAAACACGAGCCTCGTTCTGTGTTTCTGTATGGGGAAATATAAACCTGCAGTGATTCAGAAATGACTGTAAGGAAGCATCAAGTGTTTGATTTCTAGGTGGCGCTGGTGTTTCCTCAGCGAGTGTCGTGGATCGCTGTGTGCACTGGGACTCTTTCTGGGCATGTGCTGTAGAAATTAACAGATCATTCATTTACCAAAGCAGAATTTACCTGTTTGCTATCAGCTGCTTGTGTCATTTCATTCATGGCTTCTTGTTCCACACATCTGATCAGAAGATTGGGAATTTTTACACTTATTTTGTAAGCGTTCAGAAATAAGTATTTGTTATTCATGTTTTTTTATCTGCACATGATGTATTTCTACCACATCTGCTTTGCTCAAAGTGCTCAAATGGAGTTGTTCAGAACTGGACTCTGTTTTTACAGACACTGCTGCTGGAATCAAGACTGATATTTCCTCCTTTTTATGGATCTTTTATTCTAGATTTACAGATGCGATCTGTGTTTTATTCATACAATATTATATCTTGAGTTCATTTCAAACAAACACTGATCCTTCAGAAATCCTGCTAAGATGCTGATTTGCTGCTCAAGAAACCTTTCTTCTTCTTATCATCACAGCTGAAAGCGGCTGTGCTGCTTCATGAAGTGTGGAAACCGCCATACAGTGTCTGTTTTCAGGATTCACTGACCAACACAACCATCTTTTACTGCAACATCATCAATGCTGAAAAATATCCACTTCTTTTCTTCTGGATTTAAATAGTCTGAGGCCAAACTTTTCTTCATGTAGATTGTTAGCTGGACAATGAGACTGAAAATGGTTTTGTCAAAAGTTTCCCCCATAATGAGCCCAACATAGAGGCCCAAACTGATAAAAAGCCAAAAGAACAAACAGCCCAGAAGAGACTGGAGCTGAAAGGAGGAAACATTATATTACCATACCGCAGGGAGGAAAACGAGAGAGATAGAGAGAGATCTGAGCGAGCGTCAGACAGACACTGATTCACCACAAGAGCTTTTCAAAGCTCCTGTACTCCAGTGCAGCTGTGATCAATGAGTCTTCCAGCGTTCTGATTGGTGGAGGAGGACGAGTGGGAGGAGCCTAGAGTAATCAGGCCATGAGTGAGTGAGCAGCTCCTTTACTGCATCTCTCTCTCTCTGAATGTCAGTTTTCAGCTTCAAGTCGGTCAAACGGGGAAGATTCGAAAGTATGATTGTTGGTCTTCATCTGTGTCACACTCCAGCACAGTAGACGTAGATTTAATATTGATCATAATAACTGGATTGATTGTGAATCTCAAATTGAAACAACAGATCATTTGTTTTCAGCTGTTCAAACAGCAGTGGCTTTTGCTCTGACATGTATGATTGGATTAATATTTCCATGACTTTGAATCTTGTTTACTAGACATGATCATCATCTTTAATAATTCAACATGAGTATGCTCAGTTGTTTTTATTTCAAGGAAACTTTATATTCATACATTTAAGTGTCTTAAATGAGAACACTAGTGTACTGTTTATGAAGGCTGTATCTTTAACACCAAACATATCTGTGGACTCTGTTGATTTTCTCCTTGATTAACTCAAAAGTTAAGAGTGTAATTGATGATTTTGCTCCAGTGAAAGTCAGGAAGAAGAGTGGCAGACACAAAACACCTTGGAGAAACTCAACAAAAGCGTGTTGAACTGTTTAGAAGCAGATCTTCTAGAAGTGGTAAACACCTCACTTCTTCCTGGGACTTTTCCAAACTCTCTGAAAACTGCAGTGGTTCAGCCCCTCCTGAAAAAGAGCAGTCTGGATAACACCATATTGAGCAACTACAGACCAATCTCAAATCTTCCTTTCATAGGCAAGATCATTGAAAAAGTTGTTTTCAATCAGCTGAACAAGTTCTTAAGTTCAAATGGACACTTTGACAACTTTCAATCTGGTTTCTGACCTCATCACAGCAGAGACAGCGCTCATAAAGATAATAAATGATATTCCCTTAAACACCGATTCTGGTAAAATATCAGTGCTGCGTTTGACACTGTCGATACAGAATACTTCTCGACAGGCTGGAAAACTGGGTCGGGCTTTCTGGGATGGTCCTGAAATGGTTCAGGTCAAACTCAGAATGGAGAGGTTATTATGTGAGTATCCATAAATCTGAGTGGACATCCATGACATGTGGAGTCCCTCAAGGCTCAATCCTTGGACCGTTCTTGTTCAGTCTGTATATGCTGCCACTGAGCCAAATAATGAGAACGAACCAGATTGCTCATCACAGCTATGCAGACGACACCCAGATCTACAGACTACAGCACCATTGACTCCCTGTGCCAATGCACTGATGAAATTAACAGTTTGATGAGCCAAAACTTCCTTCAGTAGAAGACAAAGACAAAACTGAAGTCATTGCATTTGGAAACAAAGATCTCAAGGTGAACGCACACCTTGACTCTTGGAGTCAAAGAACAAGTCAGGAATCTTGGTGTGATTCTGGAGTCAGATCTTAGTTTCAGTAGTCTCGTAAAAGCAATAACTAAATCATCTCAAAAATATTGCAAGACTTGGAGAAACTTGTTCATGTTTTCATCTCCAGCAGGGTGGATTATTGTAAGATTTGCACGTTTTTAAAATACTTTGTCAGTGACGCGCAGAGACAGACAATTGTATTTACACTGCAATAAATAAGCAGGCCGATCTGTTTCCACTAAAAATAGCCCATAAACATCCTAAAAGATATGTTTACCTTATCAGCAAAACTGCATATCTTTGATTTGCAATCTTCCTCTGACTGGGATTTATAAAGGGATTTTTACACAGGTTCTGGCGTATGGTTTTATATATCTGAAAACTTGTGCGTATGCAGAATATATGTTTTGTGCATACATACACTTTTAGGATGAAATCTACGGAAATGAGGCTCCAGATGTGCTCCAACAGTAGTCACACTCAAATCCAGAGTCAAAACACTTCAGTTTAGCTGTGCATTTACTGAATGAACACTGTGATACGTCCAAACTGACTGCAATGTATTTTATTCATGTATCCTCTTTATGCATTTTCTATCAATCTTTTTAATTCTTATGTATTTGTTCCTTTTTATGTCCACCACTTTGAATCGCCATAGTGTATCTGTCACGATCACCAGTGAGAGTGCCCGTCGTTGCCACCAGAGGGCACTCCACCCTGGACTACACACATCATTTGGACTCCATTTCCCATCTACCCTCATACAGACTGAACTTTGGCTCTCTCATTAGAAGTTGAAGCGTGACACATTGAATGGCTTGTCCATTGTTAAAATAGTCAAAGGACATTTGAATTAAGACTAAAATTTCAGTCTGTTCCATTTTCTTGAAGCAGATTTTGTTTGACCTTCAGGGGTCTGAATGAATCCTCCCGAAGCAGGTTTTCGCCTCTTAAATCCTCCGGCTTGAGGCTTTTCCTGAAAGACAGAACAGACAGCAGGTCGATCCTCTGACTACAGAGAGTACATGGTGACTTGGGCTATTATCTCACAATTTAAATATGATTTAATATCAAAATAAAGATATTCTTCTTAAAACAGTGTCAATAGATAATAAACAGGCTTGATCGACTACTGAGAGATTTCTGTCCCTCCATTGACAGCTACAACTATCACTGTGACGCTTCAAAAAGTTCATGAAGAGATCATAGAACTAATCCATATGAATTGAGCGGTTTTAGTCAACATTTTCTGAAGAGACACAAACACTTTATATGATGAACAGGTTGAATTTAGGCTTTTTATTCACATATAAACATTGATCAGCGAATATAAACAGAAGCTCAACCGAACCTGCTTGACACGAGAGAACAAACCTCTAGCAGAAGCTCAAATGTGCTGCGTAACACCAGAATGAATGAAACGAAGGAACAAACAAACAAAACCGGAAACCAGGAACAAATGGAAACAAAATCAAGTTCAATCATTCTGAACAAACACTCATTTGAAATTTCTATTAACCAGTTAATGTTATTTTATCGTTTCCATTAACTGGTTATTAACGTTATTTTAGGCTGTTTAAGATTTTAATTTGGCAGTCAACCAATCATGAATTCAAATAGTACGGCGTACGAAATGTGACGCTGAGAGAAATGCCCGCGCTCAGCTGTCGAGTCTCAAAGGTAAGTCGCTGGCATTAGCTTATGGATCTCAGGAGTTTTTCTGATGATATAACACCAACCGTTAAAGTAAAATGAAAATGAACTGCAGGTGATTTAGAGTGTGTTTTAAACCCAGTGAAAATTGCGGTAAAAAAAGTAAGTTTTTTGATGAAAACATTCCAGGATTATTCTCCTTATAGTGGACTTCAATGGCCTCCAGACGGTTGAAGGTCAAAATTACAGTTTCAGTGCAGCTTCAAAGAGCTTTAAACGATACCAGACGAGGAATAAGAGTCTTATCTAGAGAAGCGATTGGTCATTTTCGAAAAAATTTAAATGTATATGCTTTATATAAACAAATGATCGCCTTCCAAGTGCTTCCGCCAAAACCGCACTTTCATATTCTTCAAAAAGCTTACGCTGTATGTCCTACGCCTTCCCTATTCTACTTACGGAAAAAATGGAACTGGTGCCGCGTTCGTTCCGTAAGTAGAATAACTGCTTACAATTTCTGATCTTAAGTTTTGGAGGATGCAATGGGGAAACTCGATTTTCTTCAGCAATGACAGCAGCCACTCACTCGGCTAGGACTGTCATTATGTTATATCGGTTTAAAAGATCTGTGTTAGAAACGTTGAGCTCTGATGAAGACAGATGGGTTTGTGCTGTCATAAAACAAGGTTTACCTTTATAGCTTGTTGTGTATATGGAGACAACTTTTGTGCATCCAATATAATATCTATAATATATATAATATTATTAAGGTTGAAAGTTATTAAAGTTTAATAAACACATTGGCCTGACCTTATAATGTTCAGATTCATGTTTCTGTACTCTGTTCCTCTCATTGTCCTTCTGAACTAACTCTACCGGGTTATGATCAGTTAAACACACCCTTTAACACACACTGAATCAAAGTGAAAGTGAAACTGACAGTCGCTTTCATGATTTAACTTACAGCGATCAAACGATTCCTGTTTCTTCTCTGTTCATGGTCATTTTCTGCTAAAACAGATTCAGAATGATCTATCAGGTCCTCGTCAACTTTAATGACAGCAAGAATAAACCGTTAGAAGTGGCGGATTCATTAGAAGAGTTTAATAAAACCACCATCAGAGAACTGAAGGAGAAGTTCAGAGAGAAGATTCCTGGAGCACCTGGTGGGTCTCTGGAGATAAAAAATAAATGCAATTATCTGTTCATAAACAGCATTTGTGAATGTAGGCCTACAAATTATTTTCATATTCGTGTGTCAACATGTCATTTGAGGTGTTCATCATATGTTATTAATGTTTGTCTTTTGTCAGATCTAGATCTCTTACGGGTGATTTTTGGAAGAGATCCACTGGAAGACCATCAAACACTTGAGTTTTATAACATTAAACATTTATCTCTTCTTCTCTTTCTGATGAAAATGCCCGGTGGAGGAGGAGGAACAGGTATGATTTATGCTTTCACATGCTGAAACTTCATTGAGACATTAAATCACTGCTCACTGTTTTCAAAGTAGATCTGAAGTTTTTATCATTAGCTAAAGATTAAGAATCACAAATCGCATCTTTTACTTCCTGTGCATGTCAAAGAAATGACATTTTACTTACTGTTCACACTGACACAGATCCATGTGTATGAAGAATAATGACATTTATTTTACATCAACATTCATGTCTTGATCTTTCTCTCTCTCTCATAGACCCTGATGAAGGATTTCCCAGATCTGATTCCATGGAAAAATTATCTTACAACATGTAGATGTGTTACACTCACTAGACATTCAGTCAAACTAGTTGAATATTTCACATATCGCTGGTCATAAGAAACACTGTATCATCCACTTCTGTCACCAATCTGGATGGATGAACACATATACACAGTTACTGTAACTCTCAGAAAAAAAAAAGGTACAAAAAAATAGGGATGTACCTTTTCAAAAGGTATTAATATGTACACTTTAGGTACATAAATGTACCTTTGCGCTATAGGCTGAGGAGCTTGGTCCACCAATGCACAGCCCAGGTCAGCCAGTGCACCAGGACGCTCTGCTCCATGGCCCAGGCCCGCCCATGATCCTTGATTTATTTTCAAGTTCAGGTTAATGTGTCATTGCTTTGTTTATGATTCGATTTGCCATGGTTTGCCATGTCATGTGATTCCCTGCTCCTCATGTGATCATGCCATGTTCTCATTGGTTGATTTAGTCATGTGGTTTATCAGTTCTGTTTTGTGATTGGGTCATTGTCTTGATTGTTCACAGGTGTTCCTTGTTTGTCATTAGTCTCTTTGTATAAATATCCCTCATGTTTCATTGTTCTTTTGTCTAGCTTTGTTCAGGCAACCCATTTTGGTGAGTTTGTTTGTCCATGTCCATGTCCAGCCCAGCCCAGCCCAGCCCAGTCCAGTCCAGTCCAGCCAAGTCTTTGTTTATTTTGTGTTTGGTTTACAGATTCACGTATCTTATTCTAATAAAACTGCACTCGGTTTCTCACTGCAACTCGCCTCAGTCAATTTTAGTTACATAGTTATAAACAATATTATACTAGAATAATAAATGTTGTAGGCTACACAATTTCACACAGATACATGAAATTTTATTGCACACATTTTCTGTTAAATGCAATTATAGAGAAGTGAATACCTAAATATCAGATACTGAAAATGTCTATTGAGACATACAGAGAACAGGGAAACAGGAGAAGCTTTTCATTTTTGGTCCAATGCTGCCCTCAACTGGAGAACAGAAAATATACACACTGATTTTCTTAATATTTCTATTGAACAGTGTCTCATCAGCTATATTCATTTGTTATTTTTAGTTAAAATATAACCGACATAATTTAAATTTAGAAGAAAGTCATTTATCCTTTAAAATAATTGTATTCAATTTTAAATAAATTAAGATCCAGAATCTAGTCAAACATGTTTAGTAATAATTATCAATGCAGTTCTGAGAAAAAAATCCTTTAAGAAAAACCCTTCCATTATGATATGGGCCTTATGATAAGGGTTTTTTACCTGCATCATGTGGATGTTAGTTGTGTGTATAAACATGAACTTGTACATTCAAACCCTATCAAGAAGTATTGAAGCATATATATAGCTGAAGATATACAGACACTAGGAATCATTTCCATTGATCAGACTGAAACTAAAACACTTCAGTTATTGAACACAATAACTCTCACTGAAGCCAGAATCAGTTTGGATGATAAAGCAGATTTTATTGGACTGTCCTGCTTTAATGATATTAGACCACAGATTAATTCAGAAACTTCATTAATGGACATTTCTAAAAATGATTTCTTCTGGGAAAACTGTAGCTTTACTAAACTGAGGAGTGTATATAATTTACTCTTAGTTTACCATGAAAAATGTCCTTTTCTGCTGATGTGGCTTTAAATGAATGAACTAAATGAATGATTCAGACTGACTGAAGCTCTTCTGCTGTATAGCTTGTGTTCCAGCAGAAACTGATTTTTACTGTTCAGCTGTTTCTGTGAAGTTTGAGGATCAGAAATTCATTAAGAATTTTTATAAGGATGGTTTTTATAATTGCCTTATTAAATGTATCAGTGTTATCTTTTTGAAACTTTGAAAATATGAAATGATACTCTAATTATGAATCAGGCAGCAAGTCTTAATGAGTGAGTCATTGACTCAAACGATTCGTTCAAACGGCTGATTGACTTCGGAACGAGTCATGATTGATTGTGAGACACAGCTGATCCGAGTTGAGCGTTTCTCTTTCTTCAGTGAGGTTTGATCTCCAGCTGGAGATGTGCTGTTTGTTGGTGTGTATATGTGTGATCATCATCATCTGAAGAGCTGGAGAAGCGGTAAGAATCAGAATATTTCTTCTGAATGTCATAATGTGCAGAAAGAAGCATCAAATACAGCTGCTGAGGCTCTGATACGGGTTAGAAGCTGAAGAGAAACCCTGATTTATTTCATCTGTTCATGTGTTTCATCACAAAGATACTATAGAAACTCCTTTCCAGCTGTTTCTTGAGGTCTCATAACAGAGTTCACAACTGTAAAATTGACTTGATCACTTCAGTAGATGTGAACAGTTTCATTGTTCTGAGTTTCAGCCTAAAAGTGTCGTGATTCGAAGGCTTCTGATAGAATTGAGATGAGAAAGTATCATGAATTGACAACTCTAAGAACAGATGAACAAAAATGTTTTTTGTACTAATGTCTTTATGGATGGGTGATCATAGAGCGAGTAGTAGTCTTCTGTCATGCAATAATCTGATCAAAAGTAGCCAAGATCCTCGTACAGCAAAATGACCATCCAATCACGATTAGTTATGGATTAACTTGCAGTTAGTGATATTAGAGAGCGCAGAGATCATGTCGAGTGTGAAGTCAAAGAAGAGCGTGAACATTTAACAAGGACCTTCAGCAGAGTTGATCAAGTTATGAGGAAATGTTGTCAAATACCACACAACTCGGCCAGGCAAGTGTTCTGGACGGGCTGCAGATGTCTTATGGTGTTGTTGGGAAGGCCAGTGAGGAGTCATTACAATAATCCACCCTGCTGGAGATGAAAGCATGAACAAGTTTCTCTAACTCTTGACTGATGTCACTGCTCAACATTTTATTTCATCTAATTAAGAATTTTTTTTTTTTTTTTTTGGAGGATCTGTGTCTGACGTCTCTCTCCCTCTCCCTCATCTTTCTCTGTTAAATTCACAGCACGGGTCAGGATTGGCCAGGAGATGTTCCCGGAGGGCTGCGGCGAGGAGCTGAAGAAGAGCACCTTCCTCCTCATGAGCGCCTCCAGCAAAAGACAGGCCAGAGAGGAGGCAGCTTTTCTTTTTTAACTTGTCCATCCACCCCATCCCATATTGTAAATATTATATGTATTAAATCTTATTTTGCACTGTTTTTATTTATTTTTTTTTAAATACCATGTTTTTATAACTTATGTGGGCTTAACATTTTTATTTTAACTAAGGAAGTTACTTTTTATCCATTTGTATTTGACTTAACTCGTTTTTATTGAAGATTTTGTATTTGTCAGTTTTAGAAAAGTTTGTTTTTAATTTGTTTTACCTTTTATTTTATTAAACTCCTTTAACACTTTCTTTGCTGATTTTTGCAGCAGCTTGTAAATAAACCTCATCTCTGGTGTGATTCTTGTGTCCGTCGGCTCCGTTATCACATGATCCCAAACTCTACAGTCTGTAGGACAGAAAGTGTTTGATTGCAGAATAAAGTTGAAGCTTTTCTTACATGTTGTTCATCAGTATCACGTCTATCTAGATTTGTTCAGATTTCTCAGTCTTGTGTGGGGTTTTTGTGTCATTTAATGTTTTGTTCAAATGGACTCTGTGTGGATCTCAAGATCCATATTTCCTCCTTTTAATCTGTGTTTGGGTCAGAGATTACTGCATTATACACCTTTTGACAGTAGATGTTCCCTCACGTCTAACTCCAAGTGTTGAACTTCAGTGTGAAACTCACCCTGCGTTTTTAAGTACTGTGAAACATGACACTCCTTTCCTCAACATGACAGGTATCATTCATTGATTTTCCACTGAGTAACTGAACATAAGATTTATGAAAAAACCCTTCTTATTTTATGCTTTCAGGAACATAAGACCCCCACTGCCAACGTTCAACCTCCCCTGATGAAGCTCCACAGGGTGAAATGCAGGAATGTATTTGCCCTCCTCAGAGAAGATATGGACCACACAGTTTCTGCTCGCTTCACCTATGGCCAGAGGAAATGCCTGGAAGTGACCTTCATAAATGAAGGACGTTCAGGAAAAGGCCTCATGAGGAGCCAGAGATTCACCAATGGCCTTTGAGACAACTTGAGGAGGATTCACCGATTCGGACCCCTGAAGGTCAAACGATATCTGATTCAAGAAAGCTTAAAGCTGCTGAACAATATTTTAGCAGATTCACTCTTCATTTAAACGCAGTCGTCTCTTCTGAATCTCAACTGTGTTTACCTGGACACTTTTTCCAGCAGTATGAAAATTAGGCTAAACCACACACACCTCTGATCTCACCTCATTGTGTCCTCACTGTCATGTAGATCACGTGTCACACACCTGTCAGTCTCTCCTCACAGTCTCTGTCTTTCAGGTTTAGCTACCGAGTGAAGATGGGCCGGCGCACCTTCCTCCTCATGAGCGCCTCCAGCAAAAGGCAGGCCAGAGAGGAGGCAGCCCGAGCAGCAGTGGCTGTCCTGGTGGGTGAGGCTGAGAGGGAGGCGAGAAGAACAAAATCAACGATGGAGCATCCAGTTTCAGCTCTGTACAATTAAAGCCAGAGGAAGGCCATGGAAGTTACCTTTATTTTAGGCCAGGCTGGACCAGAGCACTCGTCCAGTAACACATCTAGTGCTGAACTTAAAGATAAAGATGGAACATCCAGTTTCATGTGTCTACACGTACGGCCAGAGGAAAGGACTGGAGGTGGCCTTTGTAAATAAAAGTAAATCTGGACCGGAACACGCGTCCAGGTAACACATCTAGTGCTGAACTTTCTCAAGTGTGTGAGTTTCTCTCAACAGCTGCTGTTTCTGTAACCTGATGATCATCAATAAAGTGAATGTTGAACCTGTAACACTAGTGTTGAGACTCTTGACCGCATTGACCAGTCAGTCGTGTTTGCTATAGTGTTGAGCCTCATTGTGCACAATGTGTATATTTTAAATGCAGAAGACATGATATATCAATCTATGAAATGTATTTCTCATCTGGTGGGTCACGGAGTGTGCAGTCTAAGAAACAACATCAAACGTGATTGAAGTGTTTTTCTGAAGCGAGACGAAAGCCGTGCGTGAACGCTGTTGACTCTTCTGTCAGTAAAGACTGTCTGGCTGCTGGAAAAGCACATTTCACCAACACACACATCAGTTACTGAGAGATTTCTGTCACTGCAGTTTGAAACTTGTATTAAATTCTCAAACAAATGATCCACTGAACAATTGTGGTCCAAACAAGTCTAGTATTCCATCACAAAGGCGAGAGCGAGCGCTACTATTGAAACTGCTTTTGAGCGGTTTCTTGATGGCGATCAAACACGAGCCTCGTTCTGTGTTTCTGTATGGGGAAATATAAACCTGCAGTGATTCAGAAATGACTGTAAGGAAGCATCAAGTGTTTGATTTCTAGGTGGCGCTGGTGTTTCCTCAGCGAGTGTCGTGGATCGCTGTGTGCACTGGGACTCTTTCTGGGCATGTGCTGTAGAAATTAACAGATCATTCATTTACCAAAGCAGAATTTACCTGTTTGCTATCAGCTGCTTGTGTCATTTCATTCATGGCTTCTTGTTCCACACATCTGATCAGAAGATTGGGAATTTTTACACTTATTTTGTAAGCGTTCAGAAATAAGTATTTGTTATTCATGTTTTTTTATCTGCACATGATGTATTTCTACCACATCTGCTTTGCTCAAAGTGCTCAAATGGAGTTGTTCAGAACTGGACTCTGTTTTTACAGACACTCCTGCTGGAATCAAGACTGATATTTCCTCCTTTTTATGGATCTTTTATTCTAGATTTACAGATGCGATCTGTGTTTTATTCATACAATATTATATCTTGAGTTCATTTCAAACAAACACTGATCCTTCAGAAATCCTGCTAAGATGCTGATTTGCTGCTCAAGAAACCTTTCTTCTTCTTATCATCACAGCTGAAAGCGGCTGTGCTGCTTCATGAAGTGTGGAAACCGCCATACAGCGTCTGTTTTCAGGATTCACTGACCAACACAACCATCTTTTACTGCAACATCATCAATGCTGAAAAATATCCACTTCTTTTCTTCTGGTTTTAAATAGTCTGAGGCCAAACTTTTCTTCGTGTAGATTGTTAGCTGGACAATGAGACTGAAAATGGTTTTGTCAAAAGTTTCCCCCATAATGAGCCCAACATAGAGGCCCAAACTGATAAAAAGCCAAAAGAACAAACAGCCCAGAAGAGACTGGAGCTGAAAGGAGGAAACATTATATTACCATACCGCAGGGAGGAAAACGAGAGAGATAGAGAGAGATCTGAGCGAGCGTCAGACAGACACTGATTCACCACAAGAGCTTTTCAAAGCTCCTGTACTCCAGTGCAGCTGTGATCAATGAGTCTTCCAGCGTTCTGATTGGTGGAGGAGGACGAGTGGGAGGAGCCTAGAGTAATCAGGCCATGAGTGAGTGAGCAGCTCCTTTACTGCATCTCTCTCTCTCTGAATGTCAGTTTTCAGCTTCAAGTCGGTCAAACGGGGAAGATTCGAAAGTATGATTGTTGGTCTTCATCTGTGTCACACTCCAGCACAGTAGACGTAGATTTAATATTGATCATAATAACTGGATTGATTGTGAATCTCAAATTGAAACAACAGATCATTTGTTTTCAGCTGTTCAAACAGCAGTGGCTTTTGCTCTGACATGTATGATTGGATTAATATTTCCATGACTTTGAATCTTGTTTACTAGACATGATCATCATCTTTAATAATTCAACATGAGTATGCTCAGTTGTTTTTATTTCAAGGAAACTTTATATTCATACATTTAAGTGTCTTAAATGAGAACACTAGTGTACTGTTTATGAAGGCTGTATCTTTAACACCAAACATATCTGTGGACTCTGTTGATTTTCTCCTTGATTAACTCAAAAGTTAAGAGTGTAATTGATGATTTTGCTCCAGTGAAAGTCAGGAAGAAGAGTGGCAGACACAAAACACCTTGGAGAAACTCAACAAAAGCGTGTTGAAACTGTTTAGAAGCAGATCTTCTAGAAGTGGTAAACGCCTCACTTCTTCCTGGGACTTTTCCAAACTCTCTGAAAACTGCAGTGGTTCAGCCCCTCCTGAAAAAGAGCAGTCTGGATAACACCATATTGAGCAACTACAGACCAATCTCAAATCTTCCTTTCATAGGCAAGATCATTGAAATAGTTGTTTTCAATCAGCTGAACAAGTTCTTAAGTTCAAATGGACACTTTGACAACTTTCAATCTGGTTTCTGACCTCATCACAGCAGAGACAGCGCTCATAAAGATAATAAATGATATTCCCTTAAACACCGATTCTGGTAAAATATCAGTGCTGCGTTTGACACTGTCGATACAGAATACTTCTCGACAGGCTGGAAAACTGGGTCGGGCTTTCTGGGATGGTCCTGAAATGGTTCAGGTCAAACTCAGAATGGAGAGGTTATTATGTGAGTATCCATAAATCTGAGTGGACATCCATGACATGTGGAGTCCCTCAAGGCTCAATCCTTGGACCGTTCTTGTTCAGTCTGTATATGCTGCCACTGAGCCAAATAATGAGAACGAACCAGATTGCTCATCACAGCTATGCAGACGACACCCAGATCTATGACTACAGCACCATTGACTCCCTGTGCCAATGCACTGATGAAATTAACAGTTTGATGAGCCAAAACTTCCTTCAGTAGAAGACAAAGACAAAACTGAAGTCATTGCATTTGGAAACAAAGATCTCAAGGTGAACGCACACCTTGACTCTTGGAGTCAAAGAACAAGTCAGGAATCTTGGTGTGATTCTGGAGTCAGATCTTAGTTTCAGTAGTCTCGTAAAAGCAATAACTAAATCAGCGCACTATCATCTCAAAAATATTGCAAGACTTGGAGAAACTTGTTCATGTTTTCATCTCCAGCAGGGTGGATTATTGTAAGATTTGCACGTTTTTAAAATACTTTGTCAGTGACGCGCAGAGACAGACAATTGTATTTACACTGCAATAAATAAGCAGGCCGATCTGTTTCCACTAAAAATAGCCCATAAACATCCTAAAAGATATGTTTACCTTATCAGCAAAACTGCATATCTTTGATTTGCAATCTTCCTCTGACTGGGATTTATAAAGGGATTTTTACACAGGTTCTGGCGTATGGTTTTATATATCTGAAAACTTGTGCGTATGCAGAATATATGTTTTGTGCATACATACACTTTTAGGATGAAATCTCCAGATTGAGGCTCCAGATGTGCTCCAACAGTAGTCACACTCAAATCCAGAGTCAAAACACTTCAGTTTAGCTGTGCATTTACTGAATGAACACTGTGATACGTCCAAACTGACTGCAATGTATTTTATTCATGTATCCTCTTTATGCATTTTCTATCAATCTTTTTAATTCTTATGTATTTGTTCCTTTTTATGTCCACCACTTTGAATCGCCATAGTGTATCTGTCACGATCACCAGTGAGAGTGCCCGTCGTTGCCACCAGAGGGCACTCCACCCTGGACTACACACATCATTTGGACTCCATTTCCCATCTACCCTCATACAGACTGAACTTTGGCTCTCTCATTAGAAGTTGAAGCGTGACACATTGAATGGCTTGTCCATTGTTAAAATAGTCAAAGGACATTTGAATTAAGACTAAAATTTCAGTCTGTTCCATTTTCTTGAAGCAGATTTTGTTTGACCTTCAGGGGTCTGAATGAATCCTCCCGAAGCAGGTTTTCGCCTCTTAAATCCTCCGGCTTGAGGCTTTTCCTGAAAGACAGAACAGACAGCAGGTCGATCCTCTGACTACAGAGAGTACATGGTGACTTGGGCTATTATCTCACAATTTAAATATGATTTAATATCAAAATAAAGATATTCTTCTTAAAACAGTGTCAATAGATAATAAACAGGCTTGATCGACTACTGAGAGATTTCTGTCCCTCCATTGACAGCTACAACTATCACTGTGACGCTTCAAAAAGTTCATGAAGAGATCATAGAACTAATCCATATGAATTGAGCGGTTTTAGTCAACATTTTCTGAAGAGACACAAACACTTTATATGATGAACAGGTTGAATTTAGGCTTTTTATTCACATATAAACATTGATCAGCGAATATAAACAGGAGCTCAACTGAACCTGCTTGACACGAGAGAACAAACCTCTAGCAGAAGCTCAAATGTGCTGCGTAACACCAGAATGAATGAAACGAAGGAACAAACAAACAAAACCGGAAACCAGGAACAAATGGAAACAAAATCAAGTTTAATCATTCTGAACAAACACTCATTTGAAATTTCTATTAACCAGTTAATGTTATTTTATCGTTTCCATTAACTGGTTATTAACGTTATTTTAGGCTGTTTAAGATTTTAATTTGGCAGTCAACCAATCATGAATTCAAATAGTACGGCGTACGAAATGTGACGCTGAGAGAAATGCCCGCGCTCAGCTGTCGAGTCTCAAAGGTAAGTCGCTGGCATTAGCTTATGGATCTCAGGAGTTTTTCTGATGATATAACACCAACCGTTAAAGTAAAATGAAAATGAACTGCAGTTTAATTTAGAGTGTGTTTTAAACCCAGTGAAAATTGCGGTAAAAAAAGTAAGTTTTTTGATGAAAACATTCCAGGATTATTCTCCTTATAGTGGACTTCAATGGCCTCCAGACGGTTGAAGGTCAAAATTACAGTTTCAGTGCAGCTTCAAAGAGCTTTAAACGATACCAGACGAGGAATAAGAGTCTTATCTAGAGAAGCGATTGGTCATTTTCGAAAAAATTTAAATGTATATGCTTTATATAAACAAATGATCGCCTTCCAAGTGCTTCCGCCAAAACCGCACTTTCATATTCTTCAAAAAGCTTACGCTGTATGTCCTACGCCTTCCCTATTCTACTTACGGAAAAAATGGAACTGGTGCCGCGTTCGTTCCGTAAGTAGAATAACTGCTTACAATTTCTGATCTTAAGTTTTGGAGGATGCAATGGGGAAACTCGATTTTCTTCAGCAATGACAGCAGCCACTCACTCGGCTAGGACTGTCATTATGTTATATCGGTTTAAAAGATCTGTGTTAGAAACGTTGAGCTCTGATGAAGACAGATGGGTTTGTGCTGTCATAAAACAAGGTTTACCTTTATAGCTTGTTGTGTATATGGAGACAACTTTTGTGCATCCAATATAATATCTATAATATATATAATATTATTAAGGTTGAAAGTTATTAAAGTTTAATAAACACATTGGCCTGACCTTATAATGTTCAGATTCATGTTTCTGTACTCTGTTCCTCTCATTGTCCTTCTGAACTAACTCTACCGGGTTATGATCAGTTAAACACACCCTTTAACACACACTGAATCAAAGTGAAAGTGAAACTGACAGTCGCTTTCATGATTTAACTTACAGCGATCAAACGATTCCTGTTTCTTCTCTGTTCATGGTCATTTTCTGCTAAAACAGATTCAGAATGATCTATCAGGTCCTCGTCAACTTTAATGACAGCAAGAATAAACCGTTAGAAGTGGCGGATTCATTAGAAGAGTTTAATAAAACCACCATCAGAGAACTGAAGGAGAAGTTCAGAGAGAAGATTCCTGGAGCACCTGGTGGGTCTCTGGAGATAAAAAATAAATGCAATTATCTGTTCATAAACAGCATTTGTGAATGTAGGCCTACAAATTATTTTCATATTCGTGTGTCAACATGTCATTTGAGGTGTTCATCATATGTTATTAATGTTTGTCTTTTGTCAGATCTAGATCTCTTACGGGTGATTTTTGGAAGAGATCCACTGGAAGACCATCAAACACTTGAGTTTTATAACATTAAACATTTATCTCTTCTTCTCTTTCTGATGAAAATGCCCGGTGGAGGAGGAGGAACAGGTATGATTTATGCTTTCACATGCTGAAACTTCATTGAGACATTAAATCACTGCTCACTGTTTTCAAAGTAGATCTGAAGTTTTTATCATTAGCTAAAGATTAAGAATCACAAATCGCATCTTTTACTTCCTGTGCATGTCAAAGAAATGACATTTTACTTACTGTTCACACTGACACAGATCCATGTGTATGAAGAATAATGACATTTATTTTACATCAACATTCATGTCTTGATCTTTCTCTCTCTCTCATAGACCCTGATGAAGGATTTCCCAGATCTGATTCCATGGAAAAATTATCTTACAACATGTAGATGTGTTACACTCACTAGACATTCAGTCAAACTAGTTGAATATTTCACATATCGCTGGTCATAAGAAACACTGTATCATCCACTTCTGTCACCAATCTGGATGGATGAACACATATACACAGTTACTGTAACTCTCAGAAAAAAAAAAGGTACAAAAAAATAGGGATGTACCTTTTCAAAAGGTATTAATATGTACACTTTAGGTACATAAATGTACCTTTGCGCTATAGGCTGAGGAGCTTGGTCCACCAATGCACAGCCCAGGTCAGCCAGTGCACCAGGACGCTCTGCTCCATGGCCCAGGCCCGCCCATGATCCTTGATTTATTTTCAAGTTCAGGTTAATGTGTCATTGCTTTGTTTATGATTCGATTTGCCATGGTTTGCCATGTCATGTGATTCCCTGCTCCTCATGTGATCATGCCATGTTCTCATTGGTTGATTTAGTCATGTGGTTTATCAGTTCTGTTTTGTGATTGGGTCATTGTCTTGATTGTTCACAGGTGTTCCTTGTTTGTCATTAGTCTCTTTGTATAAATATCCCTCATGTTTCATTGTTCTTTTGTCTAGCTTTGTTCAGGCAACCCATTTTGGTGAGTTTGTTTGTCCATGTCCATGTCCAGTCCAGTCCAGCCAAGTCTTTGTTTATTTTGTGTTTGGTTTACAGATTCACGTATCTTATTCTAATAAAACTGCACTCGGTTTCTCACTGCAACTCGCCTCAGTCAATTTTAGTTACATAGTTATAAACAATATTATACTAGAATAATAAATGTTGTAGGCTACACAATTTCACACAGATACATGAAATTTTATTGCACACATTTTCTGTTAAATGCAATTATAGAGAAGTGAATACCTAAATATCAGATACTGAAAATGTCTATTGAGACATACAGAGAACAGGGAAACAGGAGAAGCACTTTTCATTTTTGGTCCAATGCTGCCCTCAACTGGAGAACAGAAAATATACACACTGATTTTCTTAATATTTCAGAATCTAGTCAAATATGTTTAGTAATAATTATCAATGCAGTTCTGAGAAAAAAATCCTTTAAGAAAAACCCTTCCATTATGATATGGGCCTTATGATAAGGGTTTTTTACCTGCATCATGTGGATGTTAGTTGTGTGTATAAACATGAACTTGTACATTCAAACCCTATCAAGAAGTATTGAAGCATATATATAGCTGAAGATATACAGACACTAGGAATCATTTCCATTGATCAGACTGAAACTAAAACACTTCAGTTATTGAACACAATAACTCTCACTGAAGCCAGAATCAGTTTGGACGATAAAGCAGATTTTATTGGACTGTCCTGCTTTAATGATATTAGACCACAGATTCATTCAGAAACTTCATTAATGGACATTTCTAAAATGATTTCTTCTGGGAAAATTGTAGCTTTACTAAACTGAGGAGTGTATATAATTTACTCTTAGTTTACCATGAAAAATGTCCTTTTCTGCTGATGTGGCTTTAAATGAATGAACTAAATGAATGATTCAGACTGACTGAAGCTCTTCTGCTGTATAGCTTGTGTTCCAGCAGAAACTGATTTTTACTGTTCAGCTGTTTCATTAAGAATTTTTATAAGGATGGTTTTTATAATTACCTTATTAAATGTATCAGTGTTATCTTTTTGAAGCTTTGAAAATTAAAATATGAAATGATACTCTAATTATGAATCAGGCAGCAAGTCTTAATGAGTGAGTCATTGACTCAAACGATTCGTTCAAACGGCTGATTGACTCCGGAACGAGTCATGATTGATTGTGAGACACAGCTGATCCGAGTTGAGCGTTTCTCTTTCTTCAGTGAGGTTTGATCTCCAGCCGGAGATGTGCTGTTTGTTGGTGTGTATATGTGTGATCATCATCATCTGAAGAGCTGGAGAAGCGGTAAGAATCAGAATATTTCTTCTGAATGTCATAATGTGCAGAAAGAAGCATCAAATACAGCTGCTGAGGCTCTGATACGGGTTAGAAACTGAAGAGAAACCCTGATTTATTTCATCTGTTCATGTGTTTCATCACAAAGATACTATAGAAACTCCTTTCCAGCTGTTTCTTGAGGTCTCATAACAGAGTTCACAACTGTAAAATTGACTTGATCACTTCAGTAGATGTGAACAGAATCAGTTTCATTGTTCTGAGTTTCAGCCTAAAAGTGTCGTGATTCGAAGGCTTCTGATAGAATTGAGATGAGAAAGTATCATGAATTGACAACTAAGAACAGATGAACAAAAATGTTTTTTGTACTAATGTCTTTATGGATGGGTGATCATAGAGCGAGTAGTAGTCTTCTGTCATGCAATAATCTGATCAAAAGTAGCCAAGATCCTCGTACAGCAAAATGACCATCCAATCACGATTAGTTATGGATTAACTTGCAGTTAGTGATATTAGAGAGCGCAGAGATCATGTCGAGTGTGAAGTCAAAGAAGAGCGTGAACATTTAACAAGGACCTTCAGCAGAGTTGATCAAGTTATGAGGAAATGTTGTCAAATACCACACAACTCGGCCAGGCAAGTGTTCTGGACGGGCTGCAGATGTCTTATGGTGTTGTTGGGAAGGCCAGTGAGGAGTCATTACAATAATCCACCCTGCTGGAGATGAAAGCATGAACAAGTTTCTCTAACTCTTGACTGATGTCACTGCTCAACATTTTATTTCATCTAATTAAGAATTTTTTTTTTTTTTTTTTTTTGGAGGATCTGCTGTGTCTGACGTCTCTCTCCCTCTCCCTCATCTTTCTCTGTTAGATTCACAGCACGGGTCAGGATTGGCCAGGAGATGTTCCCGGAGGGCTGCGGCGAGGAGCTGAAGAAGAGCACCTTCCTCCTCATGAGCGCCTCCAGCAAAAGGCAGGCCAGAGAGGAGGCAGCTTTTCTTTTTTAACTTGTCCATCCACCCCATCCCATATTGTAAATATTATATGTATTAAATCTTATTTTGCACTTTTTTTTTTTTTTTTTTTTTTTTTAAATACCATGTTTTTATAACTTATGTGGGCTTAACATTTTTATTTTAACTATTTAAGGAAGTTACTTTTTATCCATTTGTATTTGACTTAACTCGTTTTTATTGAAGATTTTGTATTTGTCAGTTTTAGAAAAGCTTGTTTTTAATTGGTTTTACTGTTTAACCTTTTATTTTATTAAACTCCTTTAACACTTTCTTTGCTGATTTTTGCAGCAGCTTGTAAATAAACCTCATCTTGGTTCTTGTTTCTCATCTCTGGTGTGATTCTTGTGTCCGTCGGCTCCGTCATCACATGATCCCAAACTCTACAGTCTGTAGGACAGAAAGTGTTTGATTGCAGAATAAAGTTGAAGCTTTTCTTACATGTTGTTCATCAGTATCACGTCTATCTAGATTTGTTCAGATTTCTCAGTCTTGTGTGGGGTTTTTGTGTCCTTTAATGTTTTGCTCAAATGGACTCTGTGTGGATCTCAAGATCCATATTTCCTCCTTTTAATCTGTGTTTGGGTCAGAGATTACTGCATTATACACCTTTTGACAGTAGATGTTCCCTCACGTCTAACTCCAAGTGTTGAACTTCAGTGTGAAACTCATCCTGCATTTTTAAGTGCTGTGAAACATGACAGGTATCATTGATTTTCCACTGAGTAACTGAACATAAGATTTATGAAAAAGCCCTTCTTATTTTATGCTTTCAGGAACATAAGACCCCCACTGCCAACGTTCAACCTCCCCTGATGAAGCTCCACAGGGTGAAATGCAGGAATGTATTTGCCCTCCTCAGACAAGATATGGACCACACAGTTTCTGCTCGCTTCACCTATGGCCAGAGGAAATGCCTGGAAGTGACCTTCATAAATGAAGGACGTTCAGGAAAAGGCCTCATGAGGAGCCAGAGATTCACCAATGGCCTTTGAGACAACTTGAGGAGGATTCACCGATTCGGACCCCTGAAGGTCAAACGATATCTGATTCAAGAAAGCTTAAAGCTGCTGAACAATATTTTAGCAGATTCACTCTTCATTTAAACGCAGTCGTCTCTTCTGAATCTCAACTGTGTTTACCTGGACACTTTTTCCAGCAGTATGAAAATTAGGCTAAACCACACACACCTCTGATCTCACCTCATTGTGTCCTCACTGTCATGTAGATCACGTGTCACACACCTGTCAGTCTCTCCTCACAGTCTCTGTCTTTCAGGTTTAGCTACCGAGTGAAGATGGGGCAGCGCACCTTCCTCCTCATGAGCGCCTCCAGCAAAAGGCAGGCCAGAGAGGAGGCAGCCCGAGCAGCAGTGGCTGTCCTGGTGGGTGAGGCTGAGAGGGAGGCGAGAAGAACAAAATCAACGATGGAGCATCCAGTTTCAGCTCTGTACAATTAAAGCCAGAGGAAGGCCATGGAAGTTACCTTTATTTTAGGCCAGGCTGGACTAGAGCACTCGTCCAGTAACACATCTAGTGCTGAACTTAAAGATAAAGATGGAACATCCAGTTTCATGTGTCTACACGTACGGCCAGAGGAAAGGACTGGAGGTGGCCTTTGTAAATAAAAGTAAATCTGGACCGGAACACGCGTCCAGGTAACACATCTAGTGCTGAACTTTCTCAAGTGTGTGAGTTTCTCTCAACAGCTGCTGTTTCTGTAACCTGATGATCATCAATAAAGTGAATGTTGAACCTGTAACACTAGTGTTGAGACTCTTGACCGCATTGACCAGTCAGTCGTGTTTGCTATAGTGTTGAGCCTCATTGTGCACAATGTGTATATTTTAAATGCAGAAGACATGATATATCAATCTATGAAATGTATTTCTCATCTGGTGGGTCACGGAGTGTGCAGTCTAAGAAACAACATCAAACGTGATTGAAGTGTTTTTCTGAAGCGAGACGAAAGCCGTGCGTGAACGCTGTTGACTCTTCTGTCAGTAAAGACTGTCTGGCTGCTGGAAAAGCACATTTCACCAACACACACATCAGTTACTGAGAGATTTCTGTCACTGCAGTTTGAAACTTGTATTAAATTCTCAAACAAATGATCCACTGAACAATTGTGGTCCAAACAAGTCTAGTATTCCATCACAAAGGCAAGAGCGAGCGCTACTATTGAAACTGCTTTTGAGCGGTTTCTTGATGGCGATCAAACACGAGCCTCGTTCTGTGTTTCTGTATGGGGAAATATAAACCTGCAGTGATTCAGAAATGACTGTAAGGAAGCATCAAGTGTTTGATTTCTAGGTGGCGCTGGTGTTTCCTCAGCGAGTGTCGTGGATCGCTGTGTGCACTGGGACTCTTTCTGGGCATGTGCTGTAGAAATTAACAGATCATTCATTTACCAAAGCAGAATTTACCTGTTTGCTATCAGCTGCTTTTGTCATTTCATTCATGGCTTCTTGTTCCACACATCTGATCAGAAGATTGGGAATTTTTGCACTTATTTTGTAAGTGTTCAGAAATAAGTATTTGTTATTCATGTTTTTTTATCTGCACATGATGTATTTCTACCACATCTGCTTTGCTCAAAGTGCTCAAATGGAGTTGTTCAGAACTGGACTCTGTTTTTACAGACACTCCTGCTGGAATCAAGACTGATATTTCCTCCTTTTTATGGATCTTTTATTCTAGATTTACAGATGCGATCTGTGTTTTATTGTATGAATATTATATCTTGAGTTCATTTCAAACAAACACTGATCCTTCAGAAATCCTGCTAAGATGCTGATTTGCTGCTCAAGAAACCTTTCTTCTTCTTATCATCACAGCTGAAAGCGGCTGTGCTGCTTCATGAAGTGTGGAAACCGCCATACAGCGTCTGTTTTCAGGATTCACTGACCAACACAACCATCTTTTACTGCAACATCATCAATGCTGAAAAATATCCACTTCTTTTCTTCTGGTTTTAAATAGTCTGAGGCCAAACTTTTCTTCGTGTAGATTGTTAGCTGGACAATGAGACTGAAAATGGTTTTGTCAAAAGTTTCCCCCATAATGAGCCCAACATAGAGGCCCAAACTGATAAAAAGCCAAAAGAACAAACAGCCCAGAAGAGACTGGAGCTGAAAGGAGGAAACATTATATTACCATACCGCAGGGAGGAAAACGAGAGAGATAGAGAGAGATCTGAGCGAGCGTCAGACAGACACTGATTCACCACAAGAGCTTTTCAAAGCTCCTGTACTCCAGTGCAGCTGTGATCAATGAGTCTTCCAGCGTTCTGATTGGTGGAGGAGGACGAGTGGGAGGAGCCTAGAGTAATCAGGCCATGAGTGAGTGAGCAGCTCCTTTACTGCATCTCTCTCTCTCTGAATGTCAGTTTTCAGCTTCAAGTCGGTCAAACGGGGAAGATTCGAAAGTATGATTGTTGGTCTTCATCTGTGTCACACTCCAGCACAGCAGACGTAGATTTAATATTGATCATAATAACTGGATTGATTGTGAATCTCAAATTGAAACAACAGATCATTTGTTTTCAGCTGTTCAAACAGCAGTGGCTTTTGCTCTGACATGTATGATCGGATTAATATTTCCATGACTTTGAATCTTGTTTACTAGACATGATCATCATCTTTAATAATTCAACATGAGTATGCTCAGTTGTTTTTATTTCAAGGAAACTTTATATTCATACATTTAAGTGTCTTAAATGAGAACACTAGTGTACTGTTTATGAAGGCTGTATCTTTAACACCAAACATATCTGTGGACTCTGTTGATTTTCTCCTTGATTAACTCAAAAGTTAAGAGTGTAATTGATGATTTTGCTCCAGTGAAAGTCAGGAAGAAGAGTGGCAGACACAAAACACCTTGGAGAAACTCAACAAAAGCAAAGTATGAAAAGACAATCAGAAAAGCTGAGCGCAAGACAACTTGAAATCCACTATAACATCTATAAAGATATCCTTCATGCTTTCAATGTGGAACTAGGCAAGGCTAAACAGACCTTCTTCTCAAATATTATATAAAACATAGAAATATATAATATATAAATAAAAAATACTGATACTTTTATAAAAAATTTATGTCTGCTAATGCTGTAAACTATATAGGGAGCCCTTACTTAAACATTACTTGGGTTAACAACAGAGCCCAAACTATTAGTCTAAATTCAATTGCTGTATATATATATATATATATATATATATATATATATATATAAAATCAACACTCAAATAACAAATTGTATTCAATCAAGGCTGCACATAAGGCAGTGTCTGCATTAACTTCTAAATCTAATTATAAATGTATGTTTTTATGCCAATTCGTTGTTGAAATACAATCATTTAGGCTATACACAGTGGCAGATTTATTACACATAATCAATACATCATCACTAAAAGGCTAAGTAAAATAAAATGAATATATAGGCAAATATAGTACATAAATTTAGCGATAAAGTTAATCTCTCCTGGAAACTAACAAGCTGTGGACACTGAATGGCTTTTCTGAGGTAAATGCTGTGTGACATTGTTTAAAAGCTGTTTTATTAATGTCTTTCCACATTTGAAACACAAGATATTATGTTTCAGTAAGTTGTACTGTATCTTTCAACATACGTTTGAATGTTCATTCATGTTTATTCTTTAACTAGTATTAACGAGGAAGACATGATCGCGTTTCCTCCTGCTGCTTGAACTGAGGCGCCTCAGAGATCTGTCCCGCCACATTAAAGAGCGTCAAAACGGCATTTTCTGTTTGAATTTCATGATAAAATGGATCGGACTTGAAAGATGACACTTTGTTTGTTATCGAAAGTAACAAAACACAGAGCTTATTTTAAAAGAGACCTTAAAGTTGCAATGTAATGCATTCAGTACACACGTGTACCATACTGGAAGTCCTGTACCGAAACGGTTCGGTACGAATACGTGTACTGATACACCCATAACATTTAATCTAATATTAGTCTCTCCCGAGGTTTACCGTAGTCTGGCAGATCCAGGCCGTATCCAGATGAGATGAAGGACCTGCATCTAGACTTGAAGTGTCAACTAAACTATCCCCTGGGAATTTCCCTTTCCTTTCCCTGTGTTTAGATAAAACGTTATCAAAATTATTCCAGTTCGCATAGATCTGCGGAGGTGACTAGTTTTTCTGTGTTATTTGGGTCAGACAAGTAAATTGGCAATGTCACTTTGTAAAAAAGACTAAGCGTCTGCGCACATACACACTCAAACACACAAACCTATAGATTAAACACGTAAATGAATGACAAGAACGCATTAAAAGTCTTCTTTTTTCCGTAGGAAAGGTGTCGTTTAAGCGGCTCCTAAGTTAAAAATGAATGATTTTTACAACAGAAGTGATTCAACCAAAAACCTACTTTATCTCGATAATAACTTGAGCTGCTGTAAAGCCGAACAATCTCTGTCCATTAATGTTCCTCTTGTCACTGTGAAGCTGCTTTGAGACAGTCTGTGTTGTGAAAAGCGCTATATAAATGAAGATGACTTGACTTCTCTCAGTATATGTTCAGTATGTGTCTCTTTTGATCTTCTGAGGGTTGCACATGTTGCTTCTACTTGTGTTAACATATTACCTGTGTGTGTCAGTCGCTGTGTTACTTGTATCTATCACCTTTTTCACTTGCATCAATACATTTCCTGTTTGTGTCAATGGCTTTAGCAACACACACATTTTTTTATTGTACATTTTATCAGATTTCTACCTTGCTAGACATTTATTTCCTAACTGTCTTCATTTTTGGCAGTTAAAACAATTCTTCTGTCCCCTAGACCCATGTTCATCCACACCCATAACGAAACACACGTCATCTTTACAGGATGTGGTACTACACTTGAGTTCACACCATGTGTGTGTTTTTATCAACACAGTTTTAGATGAATAGTTTCCTTGATTTTCTTTCTTGTAAAAAGCTCAGTTTCTCTAATCACAGGAGTGAAAATGAAACCGCACAATCGCTTTGACTGCAACAGTAGCTTCAGTGCATCAACATCCTCGTGAAGCTTAACAGGTTAAGGTTCATTCGTCAGGTCTAAACAAACGAATTACAGCTCACATCGATCTAACGATTCCTGTTTCTTCTCTGTTCATGATAATTCTCTGATAAAAGAGACTCAGAATGGAGTTTCAACTCTTCATCAGGTTTAATGACAAGAGAGACACAGTGTTAGATGTGGCGAATTCATCAGAAGAGTTTGATCAAATCACCGTCAAAGAAGTGAAGGAGAAATTCAAACGTGTGGATCCTGAAACACCTGGTAGGCTAAATATTAATTTACCCAGAGATAAAACAAATCGTGCATTTTTTTTCTGTTGGCATTTTAGGACAAGATTTAAACTGCAGAGTAACTTTATAGCAATAATCTGTTCATAAACAGAATTTCTTGTTTCAGTGATATTTGTATTAAATTATATTGATATTCAAGTGTCTGTTCCATTCAGTATGTTGTCGATGTTTTTCTTTTGTCAGCCATAGATCGCATAAGGGTGATTTTTGGAACTGAACAACTGGATGATAAGAAAACGCTTAAGTGTTATAATATCACACATGGATCTGTTCTTATCTTTGTGATAAGAACGGATGGTGGAAAAAAAGAAGGTGAAACTAGTGGTGAAGGAGCAGAAGGTATGATTTATGTTTTCAAATGCGTAATCCTGTTCAGATGTTAAATCACTGCTTTTTTTTTTTTTTTAAAGTATGTCTGATATTTTTTATCATTATGCAATTTGTGATTCTTGATATTTAGTTACTTTTACTTCTTGTGCATGTCAAAGAAATACCTTTTTTTAATTTTTTACTTATCTATAACTTGTCTCTCACAGGTGGAGGACTTCGCAGGACTGAATCCATGGAAAGACTTCACGTAAAAATGTAGTTATATGTTAGACTCTCTTGGCATTCAGAATTTAATATTTCACATATTGCAAAAAACACTGATTTTTCCTAGAGGTTTGGTCAACTTGTCTCAGAATGTCTCAGACAATTTTCAAAGAGAGATTTGGCTTGCAAAATGAGTGATGAAAAACAGCAATATAGGAGCCCTTATGTTGTATTTTTGCACCAAAGTAGACTTTTTCCTACATTCAAACATGTTCATATGTTGTATTTTTAAAACTGCATAACAACAACATCAGTGCATCGCCCAAATAATTAAAGTGTTACATTAAATAAATAAATAAAAATGTTTGTGTGTGTTTGTGTGAGTATATATTCAAGGACATACACACTCATTTTTTTGTGTGTATGTTCTTTATGGGAATGCGCTTATGCACTTTAGCTTATTGGGTTCATATTCTGGTCGCATCTGCTTGCTGGTATTGGCCCGGTTTCACAGACGGGGCTTAGATTGAGCCAGGATTAGGCCTTAGTTCAATTAGGGCATTTAAGCAGCTTTTATAAACTACCCTAGAAAAAACACATTACTGGTGATCATCTTGAGACAAAACAATGGCACATATTTTAAGATCTGTCAGTACAAGTTGCTTTCAGTTAAAACAGCTCAAACATGCATTTTAGTCTGGGACTAGCTTAAGCCTGGTCTGTGAAACCAGCGGATAATGTGCATCCTCAAATCTTTTATTTAAATAATGTACATTTATGCATCTTATTATTTACACATAGTAATAGCTACTAAAATGTTTTAACACATATTCCTACTGTAATTCATGATTAATTCAGGTAGTTATAAAACATTTAGTTGTTGTCAGTTAACTATTTTTATGAGCTCATCTAAAGTGAGAACTCGTAAAGCTTTTATAAAGGAGATTTAAAGGATACAGAAGATAAAAATATTTCTTTTCAAGCAAAACTTAATATAAATTTGATATAAAAACTTGAAATAAAATAAAAAATAAACCTCTGCAATGTCACAGAAAATAGAAATTTCTCTACTCCTCCAGAAAACATAACTGTGCAGTAAAATGAAACTAAGCCTTCGCAATCTGATAAAAAAATAAATTTATGTAAAGTGTAAACATTGCTGAATAAGATGTATAAATGCAGAGTAACTTTATATAATAAGATATAAATGTATGTTTAAATAGTTTATTAATCATTTACTTACACTTCTTAAATGATCTTATGAACCACTGACAACTCCTAAATAACTGGTTTGTAAATAATGTAATACTTAATTTAGAAATGATAAAATGATCATTAATAAAGTATGAAAATACAATTATTAAACACATTATAGATATGTTTATAAATTGAGAACAAAGCATTTAGAGATTCATAACCTGCTTAGTCATGTCTATTAATGCTTTATAAATGATGAAATAATTATTTACTAATGCTTAACTAATGCTTCATAGTGTGCAGTTATTATAAACTGTTACTAATTCTTTTAATGATATTCAGTTCAAGATTAAATAAGACTGTCATAATCTCACAGTGAATGTAAACAACAATAACCCGCACCGCTAGAGATCTTTTAAAGTTAAAATGCCACTGCCCTGCCCTGTTTCACACATACATTCATTTCACACATGCTGTGTTTGCAGTGTGTTTGCGGTGCGTTTGCGGTGCGTTGCAGTATGTATGTGTTGCAGCAGCAGCAGCAGGATTGAGCTTTCACATGCTGTGTTTGCAGTACGCAACTGATCCGACTGATTTTATTTCAACTCAAATTTGTTACTGAACATGGCTTGTCAGCACTGCGATTCACTGTGCATAAGCTACACTCTTTCATATGTCAGTGTAAATGCATTACATTTAAATCAATTTTTATTCAATTCATCTTTATATTTATATAAAGTAATACTTTAGATTTATATATTACATTGCTCAATTAAGTTGCAAAACATTTAGGCCTAAGTAAAGGCTATACGTTAAAATCAAAAACATTTTAAATTAAAACTTAAAATAGATGAAATCAGCCAAATCTCTTCTTTTCTTTCGCTTTAAAATCTTTATAGAGAAATCCTGCAGGTCATAAAGAACATTTGTTTTTCCACTTCTTCCAAGAGACGAGTGCTATCCATGTCTCCTTGATTATCTAAATGCGAGGGTTGTGTTTTTTTACGTGCTTAGAATAGACTTTAAATTATATGCATCTATGGTGAAATGACTAGATTTCCACATCAATACATGTTTATTTTAATGCTCAGAAACTCATTTTCCACTGACACGGTTTTGTTGTCTCCTCCTCCAGAGCGGCAAATCATTTCCGAATTTGGATAAAACTTTTGTTTTCCAAGCTCTACAAGCTACATACATGCTTTAATACATAGTCCCATCCGCTTTAAATGCAGGATTCACTCTCGAAATTGCGACGACTGACACGGTAATCATCATAGGCTATAGAAAAGGACGAGAAATACCCTCACTAATTTCAGAAGCTGCTGGGGGCGAGCATTTAAAGGTGAGCATTTTTAATCCCACCCCAAAACAGGCATGGTATAATAAAAAACCTATGGGGTATTTTGAGCTGAAACTTCACAGACACATGCTGGGGACACCAGAGACTTATATTACATCTTGTGAAATAGAGATTCTAGGGCACCTTTAAGTCCATATACGTTTAATTATATAAATAAAAATAAAAGAAATACAGATATTTGTCTCTTTGTTTTTTGTACCAGGATTGTAAAGGAATAAGGATGGTGTTTATGGCAGGATAGTGTTTATTCATATATTAGTTAATGATTTGTAAGTGCATCATTGTGTCATGACTTTATTTGAGGAGGCACATCATACAAACCGGATTCCAAAAAAGTTGGGACACTGTACAAATTGTGAATAAAAAAGGAATGCAATAATTTACAAATCTCATAAACTTATATTTTATTCACAATAGAATATAGATAACATATCAAATGTTGAAAGTGAGATATTTTGAAATGTCATGCCAAATATTGGCTCATTTTGGATTTCATGAGAGCTACACATTCCAAAAAAGTTGGGACAGGTAGCAATAAGAGGCCGGAAAAGTTAAATGTACATATAAGGAACAGCTGGAGGACCAATTTGCAACTTATTAGGTCAATTGGCAACATGATTGGGTATAAAAAGAGCCTCTCAGAGTGGCAGTGTCTCTCAGAAGTCAAGATGGGCAGAGGATCACCAATTCCCCCAATGCTGCGGCGAAAAATAGTGGAGCAATATCAGAAAGGAGTTTCTCAGAGAAAAATTGCAAAGAGTTTGAAGTTATCATCATCTACAGTGCATAATATCATCCAAAGATTCAGAGAATCTGGAACAATCTCTGTGCATAAGGGTCAAAGCCGGAAAACCATACTGGATGCCCGTGATCTTCGGGCCCTTAGACGCACTGCATCACATACAGGAATGCTACTGTAATGGAAATCACAACATGGGCTCAGGAATACTTCCAGAAAACATTGTCGGTGAACACAATCCACCGTGCCATTCGCCGTTGCCGGCTAAAACTCTATAGGTCAAAAAAGAAGCCATATCTAAACATGATCCAGAAGCGCAGGCGTTTTCTCTGGGCCAAGGCTCATTTAAAATGGACTGTGGCAAAGTGGAAAACTGTTCTGTGGTCAGACGAATCAAAATTTGAAGTTCTTTTTGGAAAACTGGGATGCCATGTCATCCGGACTAAAGAGGACAAGGACGACCCAAGTTGTTATCAGCTCTCAGTTCAGAAGCCTGCATCTCTGATGGTATGGGGTTGCATGAGTGCGTGTGGCATGGGCAGCTTACACATCTGGAAAGGCACCATCAATGCTGAAAGGTATATCCAAGTTCTAGAACAACATATGCTTCCATCCAGACGTCGTCTCTTTCAGGGAAGACCTTGCATTTTCCAACATGACAATGCCAGACCACATACTGCATCAATTACAACATCATGGCTGCGTAGAAGAAGGATCCGGGTACTGAAATGGCCAGCCTGCAGTCCAGATCTTTCACCCATAGAAAACATTTGGCACATCATAAAGAGGAAGATGCGACAAAGAAGACCTAAGACAGTTGAGCAACTAGAAGCCTGTATTAGACAAGAATGGGACAACATTCCTATTCCTAAACTTGAGCAGCTTGTCTCCTCAGTCCCCAGACGTTTGCAGACTGTTATAAAAAGAAGAGGGGACGCCACACAGTGATAAACATGGCCTTGTCCCAACTTTTTTGAGATGTGTTGATGCCATGAAATTTAAAATCAACTTATTTTTCCCTTAAAATGATACATTTTCTCAGTTTAAACATTTGATATGTCATCTATGTTGTATTCTGAATAAAATATTGAAATTTGAAACTTCCACATCATTGCATTCCTTTTTTATTCACAATTTGTACAGTGTCCCAACTTTTTTGGAATCGGGTTTGTACTTAATTCATTATTAACTAACCATATAGTAGCATCAACTAATGGCTTGTTAATGCATAATTTTGTCATGACTTTACTTGAGGGGGCACATCATTCTAGTATTCATTCACACATCATACTAGTACAACTAATTGAAAACTTCACTTCCTCCTCTGCTGCGTTTACATGCGGTGTTCCACAGGGCTCTGTCTTAGGCCCTGTTTTGTTTTCCCTCTATCTCCTTCCATTAACCAATATTTTTCGCAAGCATCAGATTTCATATCACTGTTACGCAGATGATGTACAGCTTTATCTTCCAGTTAAGCCTGTTGAAAATACATCTCCCCAGTCATTATTTGAGTGTTTGAGTGAAGTTAAAAGTTGGATGGAAGAAAACTTTCTTCAGTTAAATGATTCAAAGACTGAAGTGTTAGTTTTTGGACATCTGGATTCAGCCAATATCCTCTCAAAAACTTTGGGTCCTATAACTAATACTGTAGGTACCTATGCAAGAAATTTGGGAGTTATTTTTGACCCAGCACTTAAGTTTGACAAACAAATAAACTCAGTTGTCAAATCAGCATTTTTCCAGCTCAGGATGATTGCCAAAATTAAACCTTTTCTTTCATTCAGGGACTTAGAAACCATTATCCACGCATTCATTTCATCAAGACTGGATTACTGCAACTCACTCTATTTGGGGGTCACTCAATTGTGTTTGTCTCACCTGCAGCTGGTCCAAAATGCTGCGGCCAGATTTTTAACAGGGATAAGAAAGAGGGAACATATTTCGCCTGTTTTGGCTAGTTTGCACTGGCTCCCCATTGAGTATAGAATCCAGTTCAAGGTATTATTGTTTGTGTATAAGTCCCTGAATGGCTTGGCTCCAAACTACTTATCGGATTTTTTCTCCTACCATCAGACCAATAGGCCTTTAAGGTCAAACACACTGTTGCTGTCAGTACCCAAAACACGCTTAAAGTTTAAGGGGGATCGTGCATTTTCGGTGGCAGCGCCCCAGTTGTGGAATAACTTGCCTTTTAGCTTGAGATAAGCCCCTTCAGTACAGGTTTTTAAATCTTTACTTAAGACACATCTTTTTAAAAAGGCTTATGGACTGGAGTAACTACTGTATTCAGTTTTTTGTGTGAATTTAGTGTTGTATACTCTTTGTGATTGTTTTATTTTATTGCTGATAGCATACTTTTATTTCTCTGTGCAGCACTTTGGTCGACTCTGTCGTTATTGAATGTGTTATATAAATAAATTAAACTGAAACTGAAACTGAAACTAGTATTCAGCCCTGTAAAGTACAGTTGTGTGGTTTCAAATAGTCAGAGAATGGAGGCACAGTATCATCAAGTCCTGCGTCTGGATAGAGAGTGAACACTGAATCTGATCCCAGCAAACGTTCCCTGACCTTAGTGCATGTTCCTGTTTGGTTATTTTTTTGGGAACCGATTCCTCAGGAACTGTTGTAAGTCACAGTAGGTTTAGTTTAATGGACAAGAATATCACAAAACAGATTAAGACCTTTTAAGAAAAATTATTAGAGGATTTAGTATTTTATATGTTTGATAAGGAGGATCAGTGAAAATAATGACAAACTAATCCTGTGCCTTTCAGTAATGTTTACAACGAAGCTGCTGATGTCAGTTGTTGAAATTATGACAATAATAAATTGTTTAAATTGATTTCAAAGTCAGAATATTTCTTATTCCTTCTTATCGAGGCTGTTTGATTTAGTTTACCCTAAATGTGTATTAATTATCAAACATGTATTAACATGTAGTTAAGGCTGCTGTTTTCATGCATGAATCCTTATGACTCCTGTCATAGTTAATGATAGCTCTTTATTAGTTCATGATTAGTTCATATCTTCATTAATCATGAGTTCATGTTGAAGAAACTATTAATTCAGCTATTAGTACATGATTATTCATGTACTGTTATTGTAAAGTGTTACAGTATTGGATATTGCTTGTAATTAGGTAACTTATTTTAAGTGACAATAGTGTGTAATAATTATTTCATGTTTATATATATATATATGTGTGTGTGTGTGTGTGTAACATATATGTAACGGTAGTGTTGAAGTGAAGTTAAATTAAACATGTTTTGAATATTAAAGGCATGCTGTTTTACTTGGACACTACAGCCCAAGAGCTCATGCACATTTTTTCTTTCTTCCTTGTTTTCTCGTGATCTCACCTTAATTTTCTTTAGCCCTAAGTCATTCAACATTTTCTTCAACATGACGTGGAGAACAAGTTTCATGTATAGTTTATCTATTTAGGCAAATAAGAGGTTGCAGAAAGTATTACCAGTAAAAAAGGCGATGTATAAATGATAGTTTCTTTAATTTGTTACAACAAATTAAGCAGTTATAACAGATATATGCATTTCTGATGCTCAGGAGGAGAACAGCAAATTCTAAAGCAGGGTTTGTCAGCTCTGGTCCTCAAGATCCTCTTTCCTGCAGAGTTTATCTCCAGCCCTAATCAGTTGAGAACCCCTGGTTTAGACTTTGATGTTAGTGCACCTGTCACTCATATCTGTATCACTTCATCTGTGATGAAGTTCACGAGCGTGACTACAGGAAGCAGAAAGTGTTCGACTGCACGGCTCTGTTTCAGCTCAGGGGAGGATGATCTCGCGGTTAGGTGCAGTAGAGACAAACACACACACTGTGTGATCTGAAAGTGAAGGTAAAACAGACCGAGGAGAGAAAATAATGGAAACAGACATTTTCCCCACTCTTGAATATACTGAATGATACAATCGATAATCTTGATGTGGCTTAACAGACGGTAACACCATTTGTAGTTCTGATTTAAGTCTTCTCATTTTCCTACTATATTTTAAAAGAAATAGACGTCAAACACAAGCTTTCTGGTTCTACATCAGCTGATGAGGAAACACTGAAGAGGACAACAGGTAAGAGAACAGATATGAATATGAAATAAACTTATTTAAGAGAGAATTACATACTGGATCAAAGATTCCTCACAGAAACACATCTGTCAGGATCAATTAGTAAAAATTTGTAGAAAAATTTGTAAAATGTAAAAAAAATTTAAATTTGTATTTTAAAAGTTGCTAACTCAACATCATTTGCCCATGCTAACCTGAGTGTACAGCTTCTGTCTGACTTTGAGCAAGACTGAACAGAGAATTGCAAACTTTTAAACTTTAAACTTCTGTCATAGTTGGTTGCAGCACTTAAAGTCCTCTGTGGTGAAAATCAAGTTTTTAATGTTGTTTATGTCTATGTGGTATTTTTATAATGCTTTAAGACAAACCATATGCAAATTCTAAGTCCAAACCAATGCACGTAGATTCAGACAGTTTTGCAAAGGCATTTTACCAATTCATAATTTAGAACACAATTTAAGCGTCAAAAAAAATGTGAGCAGTTACACAGCTGTTAAACTGAATATATTTGAAGAGAAGCAAGCTTTTTTCTGAAATATCCATAGCACAAACAACAAATTGCTCACCACTCACAACAGTAGACTCTCCGAGCTGGCATGAGTAAGTAAAAAAAATAAAAAATAAACATGGAGGTGCACAGTAGAGTGCTGGAATATCAACCAACTAAACAAATGAGAATGGACAAAGAACAACTCAAACAAAGGATACGTTTACATGACAATAATGAACTAAAAAACATAAGCCGGGTGCACACTGTGCGATTTTGGCCACAATTTGGTCGTCTAAGACAAATTTTGAGAATCCTAAAAGATTCCTATAATCCTAGGCTAAAACATATTTCAGAGACTGAAGACAAAAGAACCCAGAGAGGATCATTTCCAGAGTCTCTCAATGAACACCCAGATAAGAGGTAAGAAATAAAACCTTCATCTGATCTGAAAATCCTCCTTCCATAAAGCTTGTGCGAATCATTATTTGAAAACTCTTTCTCCGTCCCTGAATCCCTGTGGAGATGTAAAGCTCCTGCTACAGTAAAGCATTGATGCTGACGTTACTGTCTGTGTTTCTCACAATGATCTGCTTTGTTTTCTGGGAGAAACAGTTTGATCTTCAATCAAACATTTATATTTGGGTTGTTCCCTTTCAAGGGAACTCGCGCTGCGTAGTCGCTATGGGAACGCCTCTGCGTGATGTCATCATGAAGCACGTATGAAATCTGTCCAATCAGGAGACGGAACGTCATAGGCGGGTGACGTCACTGACCAGGAACTATAAAGCCAGCCCGAAAACACTCTCATTCAGCTTCTGTGTCTTCAGCAAGCACTACGTGTATCTTGTCTGTCTTATTTATTGTTGTCTGTCTACCATCATTTATTCAAAGAAGTTGGTATTATGGCGAGTGAACAGCAGCAGTTTAAAAAGTGTGTTCATCCCTGCCCTCGTTTTATTACGGGTGGGGATACACACAATGTTTGTGTTGTCTGTTTGGGAGCGCAGCATGCCCAGGCAGCTCTCGAGGGGGCTGCCTGTGTGCATCGTGAACAGTTTCCTATGAGGACGCTGCGCTCCCGCCGAGCCCTCTTTGAGGAGAGTGGCTCGGTTTGCGCGCCCCAGGGCTCGGGCCACGCTTCTGCTGAGGCAGGACGGCGTCTCATGTCCTGGGGTTCGCAAATGGATGTAGCAGCGGAGTTAGAGACGGGCCCAGCCTTATCTCTGCCCTCACCTGCTGCATCCGGTGTGTCGATTCGGAGGCAGGAAGCACGCGTTGCGGTTTCTTCCGCTCCGGTCGACACAATCACGTTAATAGCGTCTAGTTCTGAGGAGCTGGACGTTGTTAGCGTGACAACGGGAGAGACTGAAGACTCGCCACTTCACTCTCCCGCGAGCGAGGAGCTCATGGAGGTGCTTACTCGTGCTGTTGCCAAGCTCAATATCGATTGGCCAGCCGAGAAGCAAGAGCAGAGAACTGGAAGTAAACTTGATGAACGCTTCTTACCATCAAGGTCTGCTCTACCTCCACGTCGGGCGCAACCATTTTTTCCCGATCTCCACACTGAGGTGTCGAGATCATGGAAGAGACCGGTGTCATCCCGTGTTTACTCCCCTCAAACCTCCACATACAGTAACGTGGTGGGTATGAGAAAACACGGGTATGGGGCGATGCCGAGAGCGGAAGAGACGCTCGCAAGCCATCTCTCTCCACAGGCGGCATCATCCCGCAAAGCCCCGACATTGCCCACTAAGCCGCTAAAGACTACCTCAGCACTAGTGGGCAAAGCGTACTCGGCAGCAGGTCAAGCTGCGGCATGCTTACATACCATGGCCATCATTCAAGCATACCAAGCTGACCTGCTGAAAGACTTGGGCGACAGTGAGGAAGTGGGGGCTGATTTCATCCATGAGTTGTGTCAGTCAGCAGATTTAGCGCTCCGTGCCACCAATGAGACGGCCAAGTCAATCGGCCACTCTATGGCAGCCCTGGTGGCTACGGAGCGCCACCTCTGGCTAAATCTGTCTAACATTAAAGATCGTGACAAGACGTTTCTCTTGGATGCCCCACTGAATCCGTCTGGCCTCTTTGGTGACGCTATCACATCTGTCACCGAGAGGTTTCAGGAGGCGAGGAAGCAGGCTGCGGCTATGCAGCAGTTTCTTCCTCGTCGTGCCCTAGTCCCTTCGGCTGCTGGGCGGGAGCAGCTGAAGCCGAGTACGAGCTCCTCGCAGCATCACAGACAACAGCAGAAGCAGAGCGTTGCTACCCGTACTCCCCCTCCGAGGAGCTGGGAGGTGGGGCAACGCTCGCAGCCGAAGTCCTACAAAGGCAAGACAGATCTGAGGGCTGTCATTGCGGCTAAGAGGGCTTTGGCAAAGAAATCCTGACGCTGCTGGCGTCAGGATTTCTTTGCCAAAGCCCTCTTAGCCCCCTCCGGAGACAAACAGTGTTCACCTCTCTCAACGGTGCCTGTTTGTCTTCGGTGCCCTCAGGGGGGAGCTCTGCCAACCCCGCTATCATACCGGGGCGCAGTAGCTCCTCGAGAGTCACCCGAGGGTGGCGCGCTTCTCTGCAGTCAGTTCAGTTGTTCCCTGCCGGGGCTCCGCTTCAGGGCACTGTGCTAGCTGCCCATATTCCACCAGAGGCCAGCCTCGAGAGGCTGGTTTACTTAGTAGATTTTTTGTCAGAGTGGAAAAATCTGTAAAAAAAGTATCTCAGTGGGCCCTGCACAAGATAGAAAAGGGGTATGTGATTCAGTTCAGAACACGCCCACCCCGATTCAACAGGGTCCTGCCCACTATGGTGGGCCCCGAGCAGGATCTGGTAATGGCACAAGAAGTACAGACTCTCTTGCGAAAGGAGGCTATAGAAAGGGTTCCTCCTCCCAGCAGGGAGTCAGGGTTTTACAGCCGCTATTTCATTGTGCCAAAGAAAGACGGGGGATTGCGTCCAATTTTAGATCTGCGCCAGTTGAATCAAACAGTAGCAAAGCTTAAGTTCAAAATGCTGACAGTCAAACACATCGTGTCACAAATCAGGTCCGAGGACTGGTTTGTCACGATAGATCTAACAGACGCATACTTCCATGTATCAATCCTCCCGCAACACAGGAAGTTCCTAAGGTTTGCTTTCAGGGGCGAAGCATACCAATATCGGGTTCTTCCCTTCGGCCTAGCATTGTCACCTCGCACCTTCACCAAGTGTGTAGATGCGGCTCTGACACCCTTGCGTATGCAGGGCATCCGCATTTTAAACTACATAGACGATTGGTTGATCCTGGCTCAATCAGAGCAGATGGCGGTCCAACATCGAGATGTTGTTCTCGCTCACATGAGAAGGTTGGGGTTGAGACTAAACGCAAAGAAAAGTGTGCTTTCTCCAGCGCAGAGGACCACTTATCTAGGCGTGGTGTGTGATTTGGTGATTTTGCGCGCCCGTCTATCTCCGGCTCGCGTAACATCGATTCTCTCGACTGTCTCAGACATAAAGCTAGGCCAGTCACTCACTGTCAAACAGTTCCAGAGACTGTTAGGTCTTATGGCAGCAGCGTCCAACGTGATACCTTTTGGCCTGCTGAACATGAGACCACTGCAGTGGTGGCTCAAAATCAAGGGGTTCTCACCGAGGGGGAATCTTTTTCGTATGATCAGAGTCACGCGGCGATGCTTACGTGCTCTAGTCATATGGAAGCAACCTTGGTTTCTGTCCCAGGGACCTGTGCTGGGGGCTCTCAGTCGTCGCGTCACGCTAACGACAGATGCGTCCCTCACGGGCTGGGGGGCGATCATGAGTGGTCACTCGACTCGAGGTCTTTGGCAGGACCATCATCTTTCATGGCACATAAATTGCCTGGAGATGCTGGCGGTATTTTTAGCACTGGAATATTTCCTTCCAGACCTCAGGGATCATCATGTGTTAGTACGATCAGACAACACGTCGGTGGTCTCTTACTTGAATCATCAGGGGGGTCTGAGATCACGCCCATTATACAAGCTGGCGAATCAGATCCTCCTGTGGTCCCAAGGGAAACTGCTCTCCCTCAGAGCAGTATATATCCCGGGGTATCTGAATGTGGGACATTCAGATACCCCGGGATAGCAGACATCCTGTCGAGGCAGGGGCCGAGGCCCGGGGAATGGAGACTTCACCCAGATATAGTGGAGCTTTTATGGAAGAACTACGGCGAAGCCCAAGTGGATCTGTTTGCGTCTCGAGAGACGACTCACTGTCCACTGTGGTTCTCGATGTCAAACCCAGCACATCTTGGGCTGGATGCTTTGGTACAGCCGTGGCCGAGGCTGCCGCTGTACGCCTTTCCCCCAATTGCGCTGCTCCCGGGAGTTCTGGAGAGAGTGCGCCGGGACGGGGCCCGTCTGTTGTTAGTAGCTCCGTTCTGGCCGGCTCGAGTATGGTTCTCGGACCTGGTATCCCTTCTCGACAGGTCTCCGATGGAGATTCCGATCAGGAGGGACCTTCTCTTTCAGGGGGGCGGTCTGATATTGCACCCCCGTCCGGAGCTATGGAAGCTGTGGGCATGGCCTCTGAGGGGGCACAGCTCATAGGTTCCGGTCTCTCAACCGAGTTTGTTGAGACCATTCTCCAATCCAGAGCTCCCTCCACGAGGAAACTCTACTCTTTGGAGTGGAGATTATTCACTTCTTGGTGTGAAAATCACCAGTGGGATCCTGTTAACTGCCCGGTTAGCGCAGTACTGGATTTCCTGCAGGATAGATTTTCTTTAGGGTTATCCCCCTCCACACTGAAGGTGTACGTGGCGGCCTTAGCTGCTTACCACGCTCCTTTGAGTGGGGTATCTTTGGGGAGACAACCACTTATCACTCGTTTCCTCCATGGCACTTTGAGGTTGAGACCCGCAGCTCGCACGAGAGTACCGGCTTGGGATTTGGCCATTGTGTTGCAAGGCCTTTCTATGGCCCCCTTCAAACCCATCGAGGAGGTACCAGAAAAATTCCTAACACTTAAGACAGTGTTTCTGCTCTCTATTACGTCTCTCAAGAGATTTGGAGACATTCAGGCCCTGTCGGTGTCTCCATCGTGCCTCGAATTTGCACCTGGTAATGTTAAGGCTTTCCTTCATCCCAGACCGGGATACATACCTAAGGTTCTCACTAATCCTGTGAGACTGATTGTGCTGCAGGCCTTCTGTCCTCCTCCTTTTACATCCTCGGACCAGGAAAAGCTAAATCTGCTGTGCCCGGTGAGGGCGCTGGATGCATATGTCCACAGAGCTGCCATGTGGAGAAAAGCTGATCAGCTATTTGTATGTTTTGGAGCACCTAGGAAGAGTCTCCCTGCATCCAAGCAGAGAATGAGCAAGTGGGTGGTCGAGGCCATCTCACTTGCTTATGAGTCAGTTGGACAGTCTTCACCCTTGGCCGTCCGGGCTCATTCAACCAGGAGTATGGCTACCTCTAAGGCTTTAATCTCAGGGGTTTCCCTAAATGATGTTTGTGATGCAGCAGGCTGGTCCTCACCGCATACATTCGTGAGGTTTTATGAATTACACCTCGGCTCCACTCCGGGGGCGCAGGTGTTACTGTGAGTGGAGCGCTGAGGCCTTACACGAACGGTCACTTGCTCGTATGGCGATGTTGGGATTTCGTTCCCATAGCGACTACGCAGCGCGAGTTCCCTTGAAAGGGAACGTCTCGGTTATGTATATAACCTTAGTTCTCTGAATAGGGAACGAGACGCTGCGTTGCCCTGCCATACTCCCGTCATGCCCGTGAGCGACTTGCTTCAGTATTTCAGAAGCTGAATGAGAGTGTTTTCAGGCTGGCTTTATAGTTCCTGGTCAGTGACGTCACCCGCCTATGATGTTCCGTCTCCTGATTGGACAGATTTCATACGTGCTTCATGATGACATCACGCAGAGGCGTTCCCATAGCGACTACGCAGCGTCTCGTTCGCTATTCAGGGAACTAAGGTTATATACATAACCGAGACATTTTCTGAAGATGGACATTATTAACACAAAATGATAGATGACTTCTCACATTTCATCTCATTGCTGTTAAAGCTGATGAATATTGATTGACTTGTGTCTAGATCTACACATTTTGAAGCTAGTCAACATTTGCTTTGAGTCAGTTTCTGATCTCGATGGATACTTGATGGCGCTGTATGTTGTAAGATCTGCTGGATGTGTTTCTGAAGTTTCTGTGGTCAGCTGGATTGACGTCAGTCAGTGTTAATAATGTGTTTCTCATTTAAGGATACTGTGGGCTGGAGAATCAAGGCTCCACTGCCTATTTGAATGCAGTTCTTCAGACACTCTTCATGACGAAGGAGTTCAGACAACATGTCGAGAGGTAAAGAAACGTCTTTCACTTCCTGCAGTGGAAACAACAGCTGATCAATAAACACTCAATGTCTTCTGTAGTGTTTCATCTGATGATAACTTCATTAGTGAGCTGAAGAAATTGTTCAATGAATTGGAAACACAAGAGAAAAATGCAGTTTCACCAGCTGGGGTCACAGAGAGCCTCGGCATTACAGACGGTTGGTCTCTTTTATTGCTGTTTCCAGCATTCAGTCAATATTCCTGTTGATAAAAGTTATTCAGTATCAGTGTTTGATTATGTGCTTCTCTCCATCAAACCCAAAGTTTATAAACAACAAGACGCAGCAGAACTTCTACATGAGATCCTTAAAAAGACTCCTGGATCCTCTGAGGTAACTAGTTTCTTCTGGATTATTCTGTCATCTTTTGTCTCAGTGTTCAGTGACTTTCATAAGGAGCATCAATCATCTCACAGCAGTTCAGCTCTGGAAGTGTTTCTCCAGAGAAAGTTCAGACACATTATTGGCTCTTATTTGGTTTTCATCTCTTTCACTGAGGCCTTCTGCTTCTTCATTGTCTGTACAAACTTACTTCACATGGATCCTTGATTATCATTTGTTGGCATGTGACATAAATAAAGGTTTATGAGCAGTCTAATGTGATGGAGGCTAAACTGAACAAAATGTTCTCATTACAATTCTCTAACAGATTTACTATGCTGCATGCAAGTTCATGCTAACTCAAAAACTCATACATGAGTTGAGACCTGACGGGAGAATTGATTGAGCCAATGCTCACATCCATATTGATAAATGCCAAGTTTTGCGTGGCATAAGCATTGGCCATAAACAAAATTTTCTGTCATATGCTCATTTCATAATTGAGATCCAGCGTGTACACATTGAGTGGTTGAAGCAAATACCCATTCATGTTATACCCTATCTTTTTTTCACAACGTTGTCCTATTTTAATTTGGTAGGGGCCCAAAACATTCCATGCCAGTGCTATAAAATGGGGGTTTGTGAAGTCTCAGATGAGGTGCAGGTAGATCAGCCATTTTAGGGACCTCAGCTTTGGCCTTCCACATGTGACATTCTCTGCAGTCATGCTGGAATTTGAGATTTGCCTCACAAACTCTTAGTATCTACACTTTTCACCTCATTTCAGCAAATACCCATTCTGTTCTTGGGTAACAGATCTTACGGTCATAATCCTGTATGAGCAGTTTGGTTGCTGGATGGTTGAGGATCCACAACTATTGGGTGAATTGTCTAGAGTTTTAGACCTTCAGCATGACGTAGACCTCCCACAACCCATATAAGCTGACTGACTTCATCAAACTTTGGTGATAAAGAGAGTAGGTGGCTCAAAGTGGACACATCTGGGAAACTGTCACGTTGCACATTTTTGAAAATGAGACGTTCTGCCATCACATCGTCTTTAGCTGTAGCTGGATTGGTTTGGGTCACTCTGACTGTGCTGGACTGTGGCTTCAACAAGGTCCTTCCAGCTACTGGACTCACTGGAGTCTAAGGGGTTGAAGCTTTCTCATCTGGCTCGAAGGACCACTATGAGTTTGAACTAAGTTGAAATTTCTAGCTCATCACCTAGCATCCTTTCAGACGTCACCAATAAGTTTGTCACTGATTAGTAAAATCTCCTTAACACCCTCTTTATTTGGACCATTATTTGCTCCACAACCTGTTCTTCCAGTGTTTCATAATGGGACTCACACTTGGATTGATATGGTACAATCAACACCACTGTTACTGTCTTTACAGTGTGTACAATCATTAGGAAGCCTCCAGAGCTGAAGTCCAGTTGTGGTAATGGGCGCTTTGTTTCAGACACACTGTAAGCAGTAGATCAATCACAACAGACTGGGCCATCTGACCAATCAGAGCAGAGCAGGCACTTGGAAAGAGGGGTTTAGAGAGAAATCATTGAAAAATGTGGTGATGTGCAATGTATATAATGAGAAAATAAGTGTTTTTGAGTTTTGATGCATGTAAACCTGTTTTAGGAGATTTCTGAAACAAAATTAGGAACTTCTTGCGTAATGAGAAACAGCTGGAAGTAATCAAGGATAATCAGTCCTCATCTGCCAGTGAGATCCTGCAATGAGTTTGGAAACCATCTGATTATTTTATACTGTTTTTTGAGACATTTCAATGTATTTTGAAGTCATATACTATTTGTGGGTCTTCAAGTTCTTATATCAGGTCAAGTCACTTTTATTTCTGTAGCGCTTCATACAATACAGATTGTGTCAAAGCAGCTTCACTGTAATAAACAGGAAAATATCAGAATCAATGATGGAAACTCTGGAGATTCTGCTGTAAAGCAGCTCTACAAGACTGTCATAATTTAGCTCAAATTCAGCTCATGTCTTCTGCTTCTGTTGCCACATTTGCCCTTTGGGGTCTGATGCTTTGTTACCCTCTAAATAGAATATTAATATATTATAGAATTAAATATATTTTATATTGAAAGACTAACTACCACCCCTCAACCACTTGTTGTCATGTGACGCAATTAAAGGTTTATGAGCAGTTTAATGTGATGGAGGATAAACTGCAGAGAATGATTATTTTAACATGATTAAAGAATGATTAAAGCATGTATATATCTGTGAATCATCATTAAATCTGTTTTATTGACACCTTTGCAGCTTTTTATGGGCAAAACAAAGACCACAATGACATGGAGCTCATGCGGACATGAACAAGAACGCTTGGAGGATTTTCTCTCATTGACAATCTCTTTTAAACACTCTCAGGATGTGGTAAGCAGATCTTTGCTCATCTGAATTACTCTCTAAGAATGTTTAAATTCACTCAGTAGGGCTGATTCACTAATGTTTACTGTCAGTTGTTCATACTTTAGTCTGACAGATTTGTCACTCTCATGATGAAGCTAATAGTGAAACTTAGATTCATTATTCCAAATATTTGGTCAAATGTTTGTTAAAGTGAACCTTTAATTCAAAAACATAAAAACAGCATTTAATTTAGTTCATTTGAGCACTTTCCAGTAAACAACCAAAAGCTTTTTCTTATCCAAATAGAGCTCAGCTTCATTAAGCACAGCTGATTGGTTCCTGCTGTATCAGCTCGCTGCTCAACCTTGAAATACAGCATTTGCTGTAGAAGTTGCAGCTGCCAATATGAACTACACAGAAATCCTCCACCTGTATAGATCTGCTGTAGATTATTCATGTACAGGTTATTCTTGTGTAGTTCATATTGGCAGTAGAAAGTCCCGTACTTGCTCTGTAGCAGCAGCAGCAGCAATAGATCTATTCTGATGAAACCAAACATATCAACATTATCATATACATTACCATGTAAAACACTCATTATTAATAATAAAAATGAGGGACTCTGAGTCTGGTCAAAACTCAATATGTCATGTTTATCCAAACAACATAGATCTTTGCTCCATTGCTCATGGAAACATGCTTCAGTGGGACTTGAATATGTTTCGATATTTTAAATGCGTATTAATGTACAAGTACATCACATTAATTGAATGATCAGTGCAACAGTGCAATCTTAATTATTTATTTATTTTGAAATATTTATTTCTATTTAGGAAGATGCTTTAAAGGCACATTTTGATCAAATGTGTGGAGTGTATCCGCTGCGTTGTTGTCACTGTGAGAGCACAGGCTGTAAAAAGGCAAGTATCTTTTCTATCAGGTAATATCTGTTTTAATGTGAATTTGTGAAATGTAGTGTGGATTGATTTACATTTAAGTAAATAAGTTTAAAATGGTTCTGTTAAGAGTGAAACTGCAGTACATAAACTCTTCCATACTTTAAATAAAAAGAAAATGCACAATAGCATTTAAGATGAAATACTGAAAAGTTATAAAAACTGGGTCATTCATTTAATAATAATAATAATAATGCAAATACTCCTTTTCTCTTTTGATTTGTTACAAAATCCTTATGTGGTTGTAACATATACTTTGTTTGGGTATTAAACTAGTTAGTAATAATTTGTTGTTGATTTGCATCTAATTGTTCAATGCTGTATTTGCTTCATGAATACTTTGTGAAGAAAGAAAGCACAACTCATTCATGCTGTTGTTTTCAAGCACACTTGACTTGACATTTGATATTCAACAGTGCTTTGATCTGCCTGCATTGACACTATTCTTTAAGAGCTGCTGTGCAGCCAAATAATGTACCAGTTATCAATGTAAAGCTGCTTTGACACAATCTACATTGTAAAAAGCGCTATATAAATAAAGGTGACTTGACTTGACACAACTCATTCATGCTGTTGTTTTCATGTTAAATTCTTGCAGTGTATTATGAACTAAATTATTTTCTCAACAGAAAAGTGAGATGATCACCTTTCCAAAACTACTGATTATTCAGTTGATGAGGATTGAGTTGGTCTCATATGGCTACAGAAAAAATGTCTGGGAAGTGCTCATTCGTCCTCAGATTAAGGTACTGCAATAATTTGTGCCTCAGCCCTACAAAGTTTAGCTCCAGCCTCAATGAAACACATTGATCCAGCTAATCAAGTCCTTCGGTCTTATTTGAAAATGACGGGTCTGTGTGTTGGAGCAGGGCTGGAACTAAACTCAGTAGGGCTGTGACCCTCCAGGAACTGAGTCTGACACTGATTTAGGTATCAATATGTCTTATTGACCCTTCTGAGTTAACTCATTAGCGGGTTAGTAGAGTACTCAATGACCCGAGCTGCACGTGTCCAGTAAGGGAATCATCCTCACTGTGAAGTGCTGGGGAGGCTCCAGGAACAGATGAACACACCTGCACTGCAGTGCCGGGGAATTACAGTTACACCCCATAATAGACCAGAATGATCAATGAAGACCAGGAGTCAAAGTTGAAGATCAGTCAGGTGACAGACAATTTACTGAAGACAGAGTTCTCCACACTTACAAAGACTGTAGGAAACGAGTAAGAGATCCAGCCTCAAACTAACGTAGAATACAGAAACACTAGTACTTACAGTTGAATAGATAATCATTTCTACAGGTTCAGATAGGTTAATAGTACAGATAATTCTAGCAGCATCTGAATATGGTCTTCAGTTCTTTACACAAATGAAGTCATTTAAAGATATTATCTGTGCCACTTTCCATTCTGTGTACCTAAGAAACTTTGGTAAGGTCACAGGTGAGACATCACGTCCAGAAGGACTCTTCTCATCTGAGCCACTGTTGAATTCTCCTGGAGAATATTGCTTTAGCAAATATATCCATATTTGACTCAAACATGGGTTGAAACAACCCAGCCTTTTGTAGAGTGTGAAAACTACATCCACACAGAGCACTGAAATAAACTTCTACACATGATTCATAGTCAAGTGTGTGGATACATGTAATGTGTTATTGACCTTCATGACCTTAGACACAGCTGTCTTTACATGTCTCAAACAGCCATCATAAGGGCAGAATAATAAGAGTTCAAACTTAGTTCTTTCTACAAAATATGACTCCTGGTTAATGTACTTGTATGAGCAAATTAGGGCCCGTCCACACGGAGATGTGTTTAGCTGTATACTGTAAGGAACCCCCCATCGGCCCAAAAACGGAATCCGACGGCCTGGGCGAAGGTTAACACGTGTATGTCTTTTCAGCACCCTTGTGAAGTTCACTTAATTTCACTCGTTTAATCTGACTCCAATTTCAAATGATTATTAGTCTTAGGTTGTGTTTACAATTAGAAATGAATCATTGGTTATGTATTAATTTAGATATTTGATTATTCTAGGTATCCCATACTTTCAATTATTCGTTCATTACGGACCCATATCACTTAGAAAAGTCACTTCGGCCGATTTAGTGCATTTCACGATCACAAACTCGCCAGTTCTGATTCTTAGTCAGAGGGTGCAGAGTTTACTAATGCATTTGAGTCGAACCGCCACATGCTTCTTCATACAAAAACACAGTTTTCTTAGTCATGATACTGCTGTAATGAATCGTCACATCGGCTGGGATCCATTTGCATGCTTTATTGAACAAGAGCGTAGTCGTACAGGCAGGGTAGATCAGGAGCAAACAGGTATGATATAGGGCAGGCAGAATTGTAGACAGATAACAGGCAATAGTCAGGGCTGGCAGATAACACTCACTGATCAGGATACAAAGCACACATCAGGGACAGGCAGCAGAGGTTCGTAAACGATAAACAACAGAATCAGCAACGGGTAATCAGTCAGACAGAATAATAACGCTCAGAATTGTACACCACTGCAATACAAGACTTCGCGACTGACTGTGGGAAACGTGAGTCCTTATATAGTCCAGTGAATGAGCTACAGCGGGCAGGTAATTAGTCCGGGGTGAAGGCTGATGGGAAATGTAGTGTATGTGTAAAAAAGCCCATGTTCAGTTTGTGTTCTTTTCTTATAAGGGCTGTACAGCTGTTATGTTGGTCATTGATTTGAATTGAGAGGGCGTGGCTTGTTTGGCGGTCGCGCGAGAGCGGATTAGTTTCAATGCGTGATCAGCAGAGTGAAAGCATAGGTCCTGCAGTCTTCTCTGAAAAGCAGCAAAATTATGCAAATGAAGATCTTTTCTGTAGCGACTTCACTTTGTGAACTGCAGGGGGAATATTTGTGATCTCGATTGGCAGTGGATGATGCTTAATTGTCTCAGACTTCTCGTTGAAGTTTCCTTCATGACGATTCTGGAATGTGCGTCATTGAAGACCGTGAGTTTCATTTTGAGTGTTCATTATATTATTATTATGCCATTTATTCACTGTTTAACTTGATATACCGCTGCTAGATTATAATTTATGTAAATGAGTGTGTTTCCTTGATTATGTGAAGTATAGTATTTTTATGATGGCGAGAATGATCGGCAATTATACAACTACAATGACGCAGCAATTTCTGTTGTGCTGTTAATGTCATCGCACATTTACGCAGTTTTCTGTTACTGATTAAGTTTATTTGCTTATTATAGAACCACATTTAGAGTCATATACAGCAACGGGATAAATCAATAAAGCACATAGACTTTGCAATCTTCATCGCCGACGATACATCGTGCATCAGGGCACCTGAGACTGCAGCTTAACGACCAGCTTCACATCGCTATCCTGACATCTGAGCGCCTTAAAGAACTGCAGAGACCAACACGGACTGTTGCACTCATTGTTTTCACTACATATTTGTGAAACCAGCCTCCATCTGTATCCTTGAAATCCAAATCTGTTAAATAATTCAGTTTATTATTTTGCGTAGGCCTACGCTCTTTATATGTATGTTTTATTTGCTATTTTGTGATCTATTTTGATGGTGAATATGTACACAGTGTATTTGATTATTGATATTCAACATCTTAAAGAGTAAATTAGTACAATTTAGTACCACTGCCTCCTCTTTCTTTCTCTCGTGGCCATTGGACATCAGATGTGGTAATCGACTCTCTGAGACGGTTGGCACCGTAGTAGTAATTGGTGCAATACAGTTCCTTTCAAACATAAAATGGTCCTTCGAGCCGGATGTTATAACCGTCTCAGCAATGATGTCCAGACCCAGAGAGAAAATGGTAGAAGATGAGGTAGTCAGGCCACGCAGAATTACTCGACAACCGTTGTATCTTCAGGACTATGAGGTTAGTTATCCTCAGAGACAACTTACATTTGCAGATGAGCAGGTTAATGCTGTAATAAATGCTGATGTTCTCTCTTGTATTCGTGAAATGAGAGAGGAGAGCAAGCAGCTGCGGAAAGACATGCAACGCATTTCAGATATAATCGCTAGTTCTCCTGTATTAGCTCAGCCACAGGTTTCATCACCTTCGCAGTGTTCTCTTAGTGCAGAGGATGGGGTTTCTTCTACACCAGTAGCTACTAGCATGTTGGTCTCACGGCAGAAAGATCAAAATCCTAATCAATCTGACCATGTTCCATTGGTGCCCCCTAGGGATGAGTCCCTGCACGCACGTTGTGATAGCCATCAAGATCTTATTGAAGATCTTACTAATCATCTAAAGAGAGTAGGCAGGCTGAGTGGTAGCCATTTAGATTCAGGCCAGTCAACACCTCAGTATACCGAACCTCCTAATAGTGAGAATGACTCACCGCAACATGTTCCTGGTCATAGTGCTAATGTCCAGGGTTTGCAGCATCGTCAGTCTGATTCTCCTTATCGCCAGTCAGAGTATGCCATGTCATTGCAACCCAGTCCTCCATTCTACCCACCTCGAGATTTCAGTCTTTCTCCTGCAGATGCACATACTTCTCATTCACATTCAGAGTATCGGCCCATTAGAAATCTTCGTGATCCATGCTTTGGAGACAGACTGCAGCCTTCACAGAGAACTGCCTTATCTGATCATTCCAATCCTTATCTTCAACGGGATCGGAGAACGGACCACTATCGTGGCAATGAACGGCTGTATCCCTCTGATCGCTCATACCCATTTTTGGATCAAGATCTTAACCGTCCTTGGCACCCACTGCCAGTGCAATATCGTGGGCCTACACCCACAATCCCAGATTTCATTCATGATGATCCACGAGAGTTCGCCAGACTTAAGCTCGCTTTAGACAATGTTCTGCCTGATGATGCTTCTGAATCTTTTAAGTTTCAGATACTCATGGATCATTTGAAATTGGAAGATGCTTTACTTGTTGCAGATTCTTACAGTCACAGCCGTTGTCCTTTCAGTGACACTATGCAAGCTCTTACCGACATGTATGGACAACCACATCAGCTGGCATTGCAGCGGATCACCAGCTTAATGAACGGGCCTAATGTCAAAAGTGGTGATGTCAAAGCTTTCAAGGGATTTGCTCTTCGTGTTCGGGCCTTAGTCGGAATGTTGAATCAGTTGGGTAGCCTAGGCTGGACTGAGTTGAAGTGTGGTTCTCATGTATCTCGCCTCTTAGCTAACTTACCTTATGACCTAAGAGCCAACTTTAAGAGATTTGTTAACCCCCTTCATACTCCCATTCCTACTTTACTTGATTTGGCAGATTGGCTTGAATATGAGGTTCGCGTGCAAGTGGAGGGAACCCAGTACGGTACATACCCTGATCATGAGAAGCATAGTTTCCGCAAAGAGAAGAAGCCTGGATTCATGCCACGAAAGCTGACCACTGTTCTGCATGGGGGAGAACAGAAGCAAGTGCCAACTGAGAATCCTAAGACGGGGACAGCGTCCTCTGAAAGGATACAGGAGAAGCCCAAAAGGTATTGTCCATTCTGTGATACCACTCAGCATTACATGAATCAGTGCTCAAACTTTAAGCTCTTGAACAAGGAGCAAGTCGAGAATTGGATCAAGATGGGCAATAGATGCTGGAGATGTGGCCGAAGTCATCAGACCTCAAAGTGTACTTTGAAAGCGAAGTGTAAGAAATGTGATAGGAGACATCTTGAGGTTCTTCATGATGTTAATGCCAATTCTGAGTCTAGCAGGAGAGGCAACATCAGAGAGTCAGAAGGGAGTGCATGCCCCATAAGTTCCACTTCCCAGACCTTGTATCTTGACCGCCCCACAAGCGGAAAGCAAGTGTTACTTAAACTGAGTTGGGTTGTGATTCAGAATGGTGACAAGTCGCTAGAGACTTTTGCGGTACTGGACGACGGATCCGAGCGAACGATTCTGCTGCATGAGGCCGCTCAACGTTTAGGCCTTCAAGGTACCGTTGAAGACCTAGCACTTCGTACTGTGAGGCATGAGGTTCACACAATCCGTGGAAGTTCGGTGTCCTTCTCTATAGCTCCAGCCTCACAACCTGACAAATCATTCCCCATTCATAGAGCCTTTACGGCTAAAGAGCTGGGTCTTGTCCAACATACTTATCACATCACTGATTTGCAGCGCAAGTACCGCTATCTTAGAGATCTGCCCTTGCATGATATCAATCAAGCCCAACCATTAGTGCTTATTGGATCAGACTATCCACATTTGATCACGCCTGTGGAGCCAGTGAGATTGGGGCCTAAAGGAGGACCAGCAGCTGTGCATACAAGGCTTGGGTGGACGTTGCAAGGTCCATCCAGGTTCCTTTCTCCTCGTCTTCGGCCGCAGGAGTGTCTCTTTGTTTCTTGTGTGACACCAGATTCTGAACTCTTTAACCAGGTTGAAAGGCTGTGGAAACTGGACGTTCTGCCTTACCGGTCTGACAAGATAGTCAGACGCTCACGACAAGATGCAGAAGCCCTCCGCATTCTGGAAGAGAAGACCATCAGAATTAATGTGGATGGAGTAAATCGATACGCTACCCCATTACTCTGGAAAGAGTCACTTCCCCCATTGAATGCACCGAAGGAAGCTGTAATGGCTCTCCTATGTAGTACAGAGAGACGACTATCCAGAGAGCCACAAATGGCCACTAATTACAATGCTGAAATTCAGAAGTTGCTGCAGGCAGGCTATGTCACCCCACTATCATCTGAGGAGTGTGGATTGAGTCCTCATTCATGGTACATACCACACCATATGGTCCATCATAATGGTAAGGACCGTATTGTATTCAATTGCTCCTTCGAGTTCCAAGGCCAGTCTCTAAATGAGTACCTCTTACCTGGGCCAACTCTTGGGGCAAGCTTGTTGGGAGTTCTCCTCCGCTTCAGGGAGCACCCTGTAGCTGTCTGTAGCGACGTGAGAGGAATGTTTCATCAAGTCCGTCTCCTTGATGAAGACAAGCCTTTCCTCAGATTTCTGTGGCGTAATGGCAATACTGCTGAGCCTCCAACAGTCTATCAATGGGAAGTATTGCCCTTTGGAACCACCTGTAGTCCCTGTTGCGCTACATTTGTCCTTCAGTCCCATGTCGGGAACTACCTTCAACCCACAGACGATGTGCGTCAATCTGTTGAACGCAGTTTCTACGTAGACAACTGTCTAAAAAGTGTCCCAGATGAAGCACAGGCTGAGAAACTAGTAAACAGACTACAGCACCATCTAATGGAGGGCGGATTCGAGTTGCGACAATGGGCCAGTAATGTTCCTACGGTCATTCGCCACTTTCCTTCTGAGCTGAAATCCCAGAGCAGTGAAATCTGGCTTAGTCAAGGAACAGCTAATCCTCAGGAACGTACCCTTGGACTGATCTGGCATTGCAAATCTGACACTTGGGCATACAAACCATATCAGAAGGAGGAAGGTGAAACCACCATGCGCAAGATCTACCGCACACTTGCAAAGCAATATGATCCCCTTGGGTATTTGATCCCTTTCACTACAAGGGCTAAGATCATTGTGCAGCTGCTCTGGGACAAGAAACGTGGCTGGGATGATCCTTGCCTCCCTGCTGATTTACTTGCCGCTTGGCAGCAGTGGGAGAGTGAGCTCCCTCAGTTGTCCCAGATCTCTCAGCCAAGATGCTACAGCTCCAGCATCCAGCATGCAATCAAGAGTCGCAGCGTTCATGTATTCTGCGATGCATCTGAGAGAGCCTATGGCTCTGTAGCATACCTGAGTACTGAGGATGTTCAAGACAGTATGAATGTTAGTACTCAGGTGAGGGCTCCCTCCGATGGCCAGAGGAGGGAGCTACGGAGTTCGTGACAACTGCAACTTGCTAAGCCAGTTGATAGACAAAATCAAAAAGTCCCATGATGTGCTCACATGGTCCTTTCATGGGCCTTTAGTTTGAATCTATCCTGACGCAGATTTGCGGAAATATGAACTCCAATAATCTACTGGTCATAATGATTTCAGAAGAATCCAGAGTAAATCAAATATAACATTTTATTTGTCAAGTAAAAATGTATCATGCCAATTACATGGTTGGACAATTAGAAGCCAATTCAGAAATAATAAATGCATAACATCAACTGAAATGCACATACACACAGTGATGTGTGAGTGTCTTCAGACATTCACCCATCTTCTGCATGGGGGCTTCTGGCTACAGAAGATCCCCCATGACTGCTTTGAACTTTACCTTATATACCAAGACCAGAACAAAAGGATTGTACATTTTTATTACACTAACACCTGTTTTGGGGGGAGAGGAGTGGGTTTTCACCCTAGTCAGACACCTCTACATCACGTAACAACAACAGTGGACTACAGCTTTTGTTAGTGCCGCAGAAGCTACTGAGCCTATTAGCTTTACTAAAATAAAGCTTTATTTCTAAGCTTTACTAAAGTTTGTATACAGCGCACAAGGTTTATGCACATGCTCCAAGTCTTATTCTCCATTTCTAGTGAATCTATGTGGCAGAATTACAGCGCCACATACTGATCTGGCATGTATATTACATCGTTTTGAGTTGGTTTCAGTGGTTTCAGGTGTACGCAGATATTTCTGGATAAATACATAAAGCAAATCTGCCTGTGAATATTTTGTATAACTACAATATAGATATGTTTAAATCCAAGTAATCACTTATATCAATGTTATATATATCGTCATATTGTCCAGCCCTAAAACTTGTATAGTTATAAAGTAAAATTTATTCTCAGGAAGTCAGGCTAAATGAGTAAACTTTTATTACATTCTTGACGTGGGTCAGAATCTCATATACAAAATACAGACATTGATGTGTCAGTTGTGGCTTAAATCAGTGGTTCCCAAAGTGGGGATCGCGAGATGATTTCCAGAAATCAAAAAAAAAATTTTTTTTTATTAATGATTAGAAATAGCATATTTTATCAATAATTGTAAGAAAAAAAATGCTAAAAATAGTAGTTCTGTCATGACAACTCTCGAGGGTTTGGCATGGTAATGGATATGACAATGTAGATATATTTGGCCTTGGCGGAATAGATCTGCTACACTGCTGCTGCTTTATTGCTGCAGAGGGCAAGATGATGATTCACCCTCACCCCCCAGCAGATCTACCGCCACAACATATGTACTGCTGCTCCGAAGAGCCATAGGAACTATGCTGTATGCTATCTATGTGTGCCTGGCCCATTTTGCCACAACTAAGTTATTCTGGGCTGTAAGGCTTGGCTCTAGTGGCCTATTGGACTATGTGTGCCTGGGCTACCACACCAGTGGCTTAGCTCTAGTGGCCTATGTCTATGTGTGTCTGAGCCAAAAGGCTCAAACATACCAATTAGAATGCGCATTATGTGTGGCTTTAACAAATGGTAAAACGTTGCAGGCTAATAGAGATAAGAAACCCTCCACAACCACCTGAGCAAATAATAGTATAATGATGTACCATTGTTTGATAATGTCCTTGTCAAACCCTGTATACTCCTAAGAAAAGTAAACTCATTCGGATGAACAGGAAATGAATGAGCATAACTCCAACATGCATCAGCTGACCCAGCCCGAAACACATAGGTACATGAAACATCAGCCTTGAAGAGTTGTTGAAGTTGAGCAATACTGTGAAACATTTAGATTTACATGTTATAATATGAATGAGATTTCAATAGAAACTCAATATTTTGAATTAATATTCTATCTTGTCTGAGTTGCATGCTAATGCATTAATATTATATCTTTGTCCCATATGCAATGGTTATGTCAGTCGATGCAATTTGACAGTGAATCCCATAACATCACTTCACAGCGTGCAACCGACTGTCGGTCCTCACAGATAAACACAAATGAAATGGCCACGAGAGCGTGTAGAACGTTCACTTATCTCAGTAGCGAACTCAAAAGTTCTGCTACGTAAATGAGCTGACCACCACACTGCAAAGTGTCTCCTATTTACGCTCCTGTTAATGAATACCTCGGCATTTTAAGCAGAGAGCAAGATTTCTGACAGACATGCAGCCACTGCTCAGATCAACAAAGCGTGTCCATAATTCAGCCACACTGCCTGCCGCTGCAACACGCCGCATAGAAAATACCTAATGTTATCCAGAGCGCAACACAAATTATACTATACAGATTATGACACAAATACATAATAAGCATCAACTGAGGCACTCTTGCTTCGTTTGAAGAATACATGGAACTGCCTTGGCACGCTCTAAGGTAAGCAGAAATTATAAGTATCATTCTACGTGAAATCCATTAATTAAATGGCTTACTGACCTTGCAAAATCACTGTTCGTCCTGTAGTATGAAAAAGTATATGCCCAATAAAATCTGAATACAGCTGCTCACGTACTTAGTATACAAATAAATAGAAAACATTGTTTGCATTTTAATCATGACATATTCACATTGCATGATCAACTCATTAGCCGACACAAACTCCTCTCACTCAATAGCGACAGGTAACTTTAGGCCTGCACGCACCGAACGTCTGCTGCGTTCTATGTTGTTGATATTCGTTCATTGCTATCTGAATTAGTTCTCCATACTGCTGCTGCACAAAATATTTGCTGTAGCTTTGTTAGAATATAAATACAAAAGCGAATCCTGTTCCATTTAAAGTTCAGCAAGCTTGTCTCTGTATCCTTATAAAACATGCATGCGCTAGCTGCTAATATAGTAATTCTCTATAAGCATTAAACAGACTGTTGATATGACATAGAACTGATAAATCAGATTATGCACAAACGCACAGTGATAGTATAAGAACCCATGTACTTATCTGAAGCACGCTGCACTGCTAAGCAATGCTAAATCATGTATTTAAAGATTAAGCATGCAGCTCATTGGCTACTAATACAGCAGGAACCAATCATCTGTGACCTATAGATAATGATGTGATAATTAGCAGGTTGTGTTAAAGGACCTATTAGCCTGCCCATTAGAGTTTCATGCCAGAACTTTGTATTTCAATAAAAAAACAAAAAACAAATAAAAAACAGTTATCAACCTTTTGATTTTCCTTCCCCTCGACCGTGACTCCTGAGGTGATTATGACAGATTAACGACATATTAACAACAGCATCAGTTGTAGCAGGTCAATTTACAGCACCATGTTAAACATGCCGACAAGTGCATGTAGGTAATTCTTTAGGTTTTGGATATTATTATTTTTGTTGAAATGAAACGTTGGTTAATATCGACCAAAGACAACGCAGGGAGGAGAGCGGAGAAGCAGTCATGCCTTTGCAGAAGATACGCGGAGCAGCACGTGCTACTGTGCTTTCACATATGCCGCGTTTGCAGTACGCAACTGATCCATGGCCGTTTATCACAAACACAACATTTACTTATTTTTATTTCAAATCCAGAAGTTGTTACTGAACATGGCTTGTCAGCATTGCGATTCTCTTTGTATACACTGTATTTCATAGATGTATTTCGTTTAAACGCACTACATTTAAACGTTTTATTCAATTTATTACTTTATATTTATATAGTGTCATTTGATTTATATTTTACGTTGCTCACGCAAGTGGCAAAACATTTAAACATAAGCTTTATGTGAAAATCACAAACACCTTAAATTAAAACTTAAAATAGACAAAAACAGGCGACTCTCTTTTTTTCCCCTTTCCTTTTAAATCTTTTTACAAGAAATCCCCCAGGTCATAAAAAAAAAACTTTGTTTTTCCACCTTCATGAAGAGATGAGTGCTATCTTTATGTCTTCTTGTTCACCTAAATGCAAGGTAAGGTGCCATTTTCCTTGCTTTACCCGAGGCAAAAAAAATTGTTGTGTAACAGAGACTTTAAATTATATGCATCTGTGGTGAAATTAGACCTTTATCAGTCCATTCAAATGTTTCAAATACATAGTCAAAATATACATTATATTTAACGTAAATAAATAAACTAACGTTAAACAAAATGCGTGTTTTTGGGGGGGTTGACCAGCGTACAAAATGTGAGACAAAGGCGCTTCCTTGATTGTCTCATTAAGATGACGCTGAAATGCATTCGAGAACAAGAGTTTTTTTGAGCCCTACACCCTTCATCCCTTCGAAGCTCTCACTCCGGAGGGTAAACCCTTTGAAGGGATTAGGGCATAGGGATCAGCCCTTCTGAATGGAACACAGTGAGGGTTAATCTTCAGAAGAGAAGTAAATTGCGCTGCTCTCTTGTGAGAAATGAATCAAACGGACGCTCTCCATTCTCCGTGTGATTGGCTGTTTGCCGCACGTGTCACACTTTCAGGTTCACGCGCTTAAAGGCAGGAACACACCAAGCCGACGGTCGGCCGTCAGGCAGTTTTTGTTTGTCAGCCGACTAAGTTTTCTCAGTGTGTTCCTCACTGTCGGCTGAAGTTGGTCCCCTTCGGCTTGCTTTTGGCCGATTCGACATGTTGAATCAGCGTCAGAGCTCGTCGGTCTGTCGGTCCATCTGATCATTCTGATTGGCTGTTCAGCTACTGCCACCTGCTGGTACGGAAAGGCATTTCATCTTACGCAGGCACAGAACGGACGTGCTACTTCGCTGTCGGCTGTTGGTTTGGTGTGTCAGGCCAACTTTGGATCCAGATGCTGCTGACGTGACCCAACCCCGCAGTCTAATTTCATCGCCACTAGTTCGTCAGCGTCAGCTTGGTGTGTTCCTGCCTTAAGAGTTAATCAAAAAATCTGGATTAAACCTGAGTTGACACAGAAAGTTTATACCGAGCGTTGTGCAAAATCTGATCCTGAATTAAACCAGCTTGGATTTATCTGGATTTTCAACTCTAAATCTACTCTGAAACTCAGAGTTTGTTCAACTAGGTTCATGCAACAGGCCACAGCTGGTGATGCTGACTTTATGGCATCAGATACAGGTCACTTTACTCACAGCTGATTGGTCGAGTTTGGGTTTGTGATCTCTAACCCAGAATAAATCCTGCTCCAGAGCAGATTAGCCGTGTAGCGTAAGTTACCATATCAATGAAACCCGCTAAAACCAATCCACCTTCATGAGCCTGAAAAACAGAGTTTGCTCAAATTAATCTTGAACTTACTTGTGTAGAAACTGAAACCATCTTCGTGCAACAGGCCACAGGAACACAGTAACACAATGAAAGTAAACAGACTCATAGCATTATGATTTCCAATTCATTATATAATCCAGTAAGAGGGATTGTAAATCCACTCCAGCAGTTACTGAGAACTGTCTGATTGACTGACTAAAAACTGTAATGAGTTTAGTTATGAAGAAGACAATATAAAACTAGTGTAATATTAGTGTGATATGTATTGTGAAAAGCGCTATACAAATAAATGTGAATTGAATTGAATATTACATTAGAATTGACACAGTGGCGTTATTATTGACTGGGTTCCTCCTGTTGTATTGCAGGTTTCCTCTCACAAATATGAACTCTATGCCATAGTAAACCATTCTGGCAAATATGATCATAGTGGACACTATTATGCTGGCTCAGATCGTAATGGATACTATTATGCAGACATCAAATGTGAAGATGGAATCTGGCGTCAATTTATTGACCACAGAGTCTTAAAGGTATTTATATATTTATATGTGTAAGTTATGCACAGGCTTTGTTGTGTCACTGAAGAATTAGTGTATATAATCTTTCATATGTGTTTTCATATAATTACTCATATCTCATGTTATTTTTTCCTCAAAGACTCCCAGTGACGAGCACCCCACACTCAGGTATCAGTGTTATTTTTGATCAGCAGCTTCTGTGACTTTGTTCATGACAGATATTATTGTTTTAGTGAGTTCATATCTGAACTGTTTCTTCTCAGGAGTTTATATGCCTATCTACTCGTGTACAGACGCAGAGAGTAAAGTGAGTATCACAGTATTTCATTACCGCAGTAAGAGAAAGTCAGTGACAGCATGATCTCAATGTTGTGTCACTGAAGTATTAGTGTATATAATCTTTCATATGTGTTTTCATATAATTACTCATATCTCATGTCATTTTTCCTCAAAGACTCCCAGTGACGAGCGCCCCACACTCAGGTATCAGTGTTATTTTCTGATCTCAGCAGCTTCTGTGAGTTTGTTCATGACAGATATTATTGTCTTAGTGAGTTCATATCTGAACAGATCTTAAAGTGTCTGTTTCTTCACAGGAGTTCAGAAGCCCATCTACTCGTGTTCAGACAAGTATAATCAGCATGCAGCATTCAATAAATCCAGTAATACATGACTTCAGATTCACAAGAAAACACATTTATAAATCAGCCTAGAAATCTTGTTCACTGGCAAATATACATTGCAGAAAAGTACCAAATCAAAACTCATTTCATATTTGATGACCTTTACACAGTTATTGAACTGAACTGAATCAACATTGAACTGAATTGATCTGAATAATAACTCTATTGTCTTCTGTAGAGCTGATCTACAGCTGAATCTGAATTATTCTCATATTTGATGAAGTTTGATTCAGTTATTTTCCTCTTTATTACTGTGAAGTTGATTTAAAACAATCTGTAACATGAAACATATTCATGCATTTATTCATCTTTCATGTTAATCATTTAATGATTTATGGCTTATGATTTTTCAACATTATCTTTGATTTCATATACTCATGTACTCCTACTCCATATATTAATCCTCATCATATTTTCAAGTATTTACTCTTTATTGTACTCATGGTTACGGTTATTCTTTCATCTTTAAGAGAATGTATTGTGCTGTATTCAGTTGTTCTTCAAGTGTTTCAGTGTTCAGGTCATGTCGACACGTTTGTGGTTAGATATTGGACGCCTGCCATGTACTGCAGAAGTGATGATCATTTTGAACTTGATGTATCTTCGTATCAAAATATGTCTGTTTCCATCTCTGCAGACATGAGATAATGCAAGATCTGCTTCTGCTTCTTCTCTTCTACCTCTCATTTCATTCTGCAAATATCTTCCTTCTTCTGTTCTCCCTTTCTCTATATTCTGATCTTCACTCTTCATCTGTTCCATACAATACTCTGGATTCTATTATAAACTATTATTTACTTCAGAAATTTCTTTGTGTCTATAATGTGTACTTTATTATTCCTTATTCAGATTTGATCTCTGACATAATCATTGCTGGACTGTCTGGATATATAAATAAATAAAACATAAATAAAAGTGAATTGAGTACCAGGGGCAGTTCTTATTGATGTTCTCATAAATCCAGAGTCAGAGTTTGCAAGGCTGTTTATCGTCATGAACAGTGTTCAACATTAGGTGGCTGTTCGGAAAAAAGCAGGAGTATGAAAGTGTTGTGACCTAAAACTGTTTCACTGTATAGCCATCCTGTCACTGTAAACTGGCCTGTCAATCATTCTGTCTCAGTTTACACCCCTCTCTAATACCCATTTATTTTATTTATTTATTTATTACATTTCTTCATATATATATTTATTTATTATTTTGGCAGCTTTGGAATTCCGTAGAAAATATGAATCATACTTAATCATACTAAGTAATCATACTTGAAAATGCAGAAAGACATTACATAGTTCAGTGAATAGGCCTAATGTTGCTGATTACAGTGTGATTATTGAGAATTATAGTAAATTACTGAACCTGGTCATATAAAATGAATTAATGAAATTAAATGTATTCATATTACCAGCCTGGAGGAACACTTTCATATAAATGAACTCGTGTAATCTGAAGTCACATGATCATCTGTGTGTTTTCTTGAAACAGCTCCATCTGCTGGTCATTCATGAGTTTATCACGACAGTTATTGAGGGCTGATATATATTTTATCATGTTGTTACATTATCACAGATTATTTCAGTTCAGGATAATTAATTAATGTATACAAGAATTCATGGCAAAAGGCACGACTCAGTGCTCACTTAATTTATCTGAATCTACTGCAATGGTTTTTGGTTGAAACTGACCATATACCCTTCGCTAACGGTCTTGTGGAAGGGCCCTTCGTGAAGGGATTCAGTTGTTCACTTTCGTTTGGAACAAACCTACAAATGGCGTCCCCTTCTTGAAGTGCCCTTCAAGGGTGCAGAAATGCAGTTCGAAATTTGCCCTATGAATGCGATCTGGACATCATCCGCCATGTTGACATTATCATGTGATCTACAACATTATCACGTGACCTGTGACTTTATCACAAGTGCAACAAAGTGACAATTCATCCATCTGTAAATATCTTGATATTGATTTGGACATGTACCAAAGATGCTCTTAGGACTAAACCAAACCAAGCGATCTAGTTTTTTATAAATTTAACGTGTTTAGTTTGTTGATCAATTATGTTGTGGCCAGGGGTGTAGCACCGATTCCTGGGCCCCATGCAAAGACAGTGTGCGGGGGCCCTTATTATTATAGTATTATATTTTTATTTTATGTCACACTTTTGTGAAATAACAGTGTACAATTACACACAGAGCACTCGCTGATAGAAAAACAGTTGTTCTATATATCATGTAACACTTTTGCTATAAATAGAGCACCCCACCCTTACAGAAAAAACACATGAACTTCACATGTGCAAAAACAAGTGGCCACATATGAAATTCATGTGTTTTTTCTGTAAGGGCAGTAATATTAGACATGAAAATGACAGTTTTGTGTTTTATTAACAGACATTGTGCCTTGTATTCCAAAACATTACAATCTTTCTAAACTATTTAGCATTGTAGGTACCTCTACAAGCATGATGAACATGGGATTTAGGGCTGTGCAATGAATCGTATATTCGATTTCGATTTTGGCTTCCAACGATTATGAAAACAAGATAATCGAGGTAAAACGATCACTGTACCGCTGCTGTATTCCGTTCAGCACACCTTCCTTTCCTTCACAGTGGTGCGCTTTAATTCCTCCCTAACCCAAACTTACGAGGCTGAGTCCAGCTTCTTATTCGCAGCTTCTTATTGACGCTATCCGGTCCACCTTAAAAGACGCGACGCTTCCGCGTTTGTAGCTTCTTATTCACGCTCAATTTAGGGACAGTGCGGTTTTTCTCTTTTTCGCGCTTTTTTAAGGTATTGTGTTGCTTTTTGTGTCTATTTTCAGAATTAAAGGAAAAGAAACTATTTTTAAATGCAAATAACACTGATATATCAGCGAAAATAGGCTGCAAAAATATAAAGGCACATAAAATATAATTATAGTATTCTTTGTTTATTGAACGTGTCATCAGCTCAACTTGAAGGACCGTGTGGTTTTTCTCTTATTCACGATTTTTATGTTATTATTGTCTATTTTGAGAAACAAATAATAAACTATTCTGAAATGTAAATAACACAGAAATATCAGTGAAAATTACTGTAAAATAACAAAGGTATATAAAAAACAATTACATCATTCTTTTTGCACGTCATCCTTTGAATGCATTAATGAATCAATTGAATAAAAAAATAATTCAAGCAAATATTACAGATTTCAATATCCAGCTCCAGCTTGGATCCAGCCTCGCATGAAGACTTCAAACATGGATCAAACATGGATGATTATACAAAATGGTCATGTTATCATTGCTTTGAATGCACACTACTTTTGCTTAAAAGAAGTAAATACTACAATCTGTAAATCTTACAACTGTACGTTATGATATCATCTCATAAAAGAAGACTGTTGTGTTTTTGTCACATAGAAACATGAACTTGCTGTAAACTTCTTTTGAAATATGTATAGTGAAAAGCGTTATACAAGTGAATGTGAATTAAATTGCATTGAACTGAACGAGCCCTTGCATTGTTGGTTACTGTACCATTTTGAAGTTATGGACCCAATCTCACACTACAGTTTGGAGAGCCATTACATTGTTGGCTCAACTGGGGTGCTTGACTATCATCATTCAAATTTTTAGACTTTTTTATTTTAGCGTTATGATGTTATGGACTAAATTAAATTGACAAAGCGTGACAGAACAGTTAGAAGAACGATTGCATCGTTGGCCCTATATCTCAGCTAATGTTGAGGGTGCGTTAAAAGTTTCACCGAGGCCTTATTTCCAGGGCAATTGCCTGTCACCATTCACATGTTCAGACACTGATGACTTAATTTGAGAAATTTTCTGTTGCTGATTTGGTTGTGAGATTCGTCGATTTTGGGCATCATAGGATTCTATTGTCCAGTTGGCATTTTCACCCACAAATGGCTGCCACGCTACTGAAGCGCCACCTAGTGGCTGTTACCCAAAAAGCATCAGAGTTTTGCCTCTTGGGTTCTATCAAAGCCAGTGGAAGGCAAGCTTGCAACCTTTAGCCAAAGAAGCATAACGGCTAATGCTAACACTCCTCCGGCGGTACGCAGGGAAGGAGACCAGAGGCTGTTTTTTGAATGGGTGTCAATGGATGAGAGGCTTCACTATGCTGATTAAACAGCTTTTGCAGGGAAATAGCTAATCATTTAATTAATTGACATCCTGTTTCCCAATCTTCAGCATGTTTTACACTAAACAATACTTTAGGATTTGATGATCACTAGTGATAGTATTTTATTCTGTGTTGTCATCATTCAGGTTGGATTTCAGCTTTACTGTACGTTTTGTTTTAACAAAGCAGCTGAAACTAGTGGACTGCCGACTCGCTTTCACCCCAAAATGGCGGAAACGCAGGGCCGCTGCTGGGCGCTGGTGTTTCAATGGAACGTTCTATTGAGTGTTGCTTCTTGTTAGTGTTTATTCTTTGCTATTATATACAATCTCTGGTTCTATGCTCTTTGATGTCAGACACAAAAATGGCGGCAGGCATGTGACGTCTTCGGTACCCATAGATTGGTTACCGAGGCCCATGTGATTCAATTTGACCGCAATGTTTTGTCCAATAGCAGAGCCGGTAAGATTCGTCTCTCCTTATTTAACGAGATCTGAAGAGTGGGAAGAATTTCAACCAAAAGGAATTCCAAACATGCAGAACATAAACCATTGCTGTAGATTCAGATAAATTAAGTGAAATAATCTGTGATAACAGAACATGATCAAATATATATCAGCCCCCAATGACTGTCATGATGAACTCATGAATGACCAGCAGATGGGGCTGTTCTTCAAGAAAACACACAGATGATCACGTGACTTCAGATAAAGCTAAATAACTTACATGAGTTCATTTATATGAAAGTGTTCCTCCAGGTTGTTCATATGAATACATTATATTATTCATTCATATATTCATGTTATATGTTCAGTAATTTACTATAATTCTCAATATTCACACTGTAATCAGCAACATTAGGCCTATTCACTGAACTATGTAATGTCTTTCTGCATTTTCAAGTATGATTACTTAGTATGATTCATATTTTCTACGGAATTCCAAAGCTGCCAAAATAATGAATATATATATATATATATATATATATATATATATATATATATGAAGAAATGTAAAAAATAAATAGATAAAATAAATGAGAATTAGAGAGGGGTGTAAACTGAGACAGAATGATTGACAGGCCAGTTTATGGTGACAGGATGACTGTTTTATTTATTTATATATCCAGACAGTCCAGCAATGATTATGTCAGAGATCAAATCTGAATAAGGAATAATAAAGTACACATTATAGACACAAAGAAATGACTGAAGTAAATAATAGTTTATAATAGAATCCAGAGTATTGTATGGAACAGATGAAGAGTGAAGATCAGAATATAGAGAAAGGGAGAACAGAAGAAGGAAGATATTTGCAGAATGAAATGAGAGGTAGAAGAGAAGAAGCAGAAGCAGATCTTGCATTATCTCATGTCTGCAGAGATGGAAACAGACATATTTTGATGCAAAGATACATCAAGTTCAAAATGATCATCACTTCTGCAGTACATGGCAGGCGTCCAATATCTAACCACAAACGTGTCGACATGACCTGAACACTGAAACACTTGAAGAACAACTGAATACAGCACAATACATTCTCTTAAAGATGAAAGAATAACCATAACCATGAGTACAATAAAGAGTAAATACTTGAAAATATGATGAGGATTAATATATGGAGTAGGAGTACATGAGTATATGAAATCAAAGATAATGTTGAAAAATCATAAGCCATAAATCATTAAATGATTAACATGAAAGATGAATAAATGCATGAATATGTTTCATGTTACAGATTGTTTTAAATCAACTTCACAGGAATAAAGAGGAAAATAACTGAATCAAACTTCATCAAATATGAGAATAATTCAGATTCAGCTGTAGATCAGCTCTACAGAAGACAATAGAGTTATTATTCAGATCAATTCAGTTCAATGTTGATTCAGTTCAGTTCAATAACTGTGTAAAGGTCATCAAATATGAAATGAGTTTTGATTTGGTACTTTTCTGCAATGTATATTTGCCAGTGAACAAGATTTCTAGGCTGATTTATAAATGTGTTTTCTTGTGAATCTGAAGTCATGTATTACTGGATTTATTGAATGCTGCATGCTGATTATACTTGTCTGAACACGAGTAGATGGGCTTCTGAACTCCTGTGAAGAAACAGACACTTTAAGATCTGTTCAGATATGAACTCACTAAGACAATAATATCTGTCATGAACAAAGTCACAGAAGCTGCTGATCAAAAATAACACTGATACCTGAGTGTAGGGCGCTCGTCACTGGGAGTCTTTGAGGAAAAAATGACATGAGATATGAGTAATTATACGAAAACACATTTTCAAAGATTACATACACTAATTCTTCAGTGACACAACAAAGCCTGTGCATAACTTACACATAGAAATGTATAAATACCTCTGAGACACTGCAATCATCAAATCGACGCCAGATTTCATCTTCACATTTGATGTCTGCATAATAGTATCCACTACAATATGTGTCCTCATGGTTTACTATGGCATAGAGTTCATACGTGTGAGAGGAAACCTGCAATATAACAGGAGGAACCCAGTCAATAATAACGCCACTGTGTCAAATCTAATGTAATATTACACTAGTTTTATATTGTCTTCTTCATAACTAAACTCATTACAGTTTTTTTAGTCAGTCAATCAGACAGTTCTCAGTAACTGCTGGAGTGGATTTACAATCCCTCTTACTGGATTATATAATGAATTGGAAATCATAATGTTATGAGTCTGTTTACTTTCATTGTGTTACTGTGTTCCTGTGGCCTGTTGCACGAAGATGGTTTCAGTTTCTACACAAGTAAGTTCAAGATTCATTTGAGCAAACTCTGTTTTTCAGGCTCATGAAGGTGGATTGGTTTTAACGGGTTTCATTGATATGGTAACTTGCGCTACACGGCTAACGTGCTCCGGAGCAGGATTTATTCTGGGTTAGAGATCACAAACCCAAACTCGATCAATCAGCTGTGAGTAAAGTGACCTGTATCTGATGCCATAAAGTCAGCATCACCAGCTGTGGCCTGTTGCATGAACCTAGTTGAACAAACTCTGAGATTCAGAGTAGGTTTAGAGTTGACAAATCCAGATAAATCCAAGCTGGTTTAATTCAGGATCAGATGTTGCACAATGCTCGGTATAAACTTTCTGTGTCAACTCAGGTTTAATCCAGATTTTTTGATTAACTCTTAAGGCAGGAACACACCAAGCCGATGCTGACGAACTAGTGGCGATGAAAGCAGACTGCGGGGTTGGGTCACGTCAGCAGCATCTGGATCCAAAGTTGGCCTGACACACCAAACCAACAGCCGACAGCCAAGTAGCACGTCCGTTCTGCGCCTGCGTAAGATGAAATGCCTTTCCGTACCAGCAGGTGGCAGTAGCTGAACAGCCAATCAGAATGATCAGATGGCCCGACAGACCGAGGAGCTCTGACGCTGATTCAACATGTCGAATCGGCCGAAAAAAAGCCGAAGGGGACCAACTTCAGCCGACAGTGAGGAACACACTGAGAAAACTTAGTCGGCTGACAAACAAAAACTGCCTGACGGCCGACCGTCGGCTTGGTGTGTTCCTGCCTTTAAGCGCGTGAACCTGAAAGTGTGACACGTGCGGCAAACAGCCAATCACACGGAGAATGGAGAGCGTCCGTTTGATTCATTTCTCACAAGAGAGCAGCGCAATTTACTTCTCTTCTGAAGATTAACCCTCACTGTGTTCCATTCAGAAGGGCTGATCCCTATGCCCTAATCCCTTCAAAGGGTTTACCCTCCGGAGTGAGAGCTTCGAAGGGATGAAGGGTGTAGGGCTCAAAAAAACTCTTGTTCTGGAAAGCACTTCAGCGTCATCTTAATGAAACAATCAAGGAAGCGCCTTTGCCTCACATTTTGTACGCTGGTCAACCCCCCCAAAAACACGCATTGTTTAACGTTAGTTTATTTATTTACGTTAAATATAATGTATATTTTGACTATGTATTTGAAACATTTGAATGGACTGATAAAGGGAGCTGTTAAGTATTGTTGTTGAAGTACAATGTCGTTTTGACTATAATAATGTACCAAATCTAACTCGTATAAATATTACAGTAGTATAGAAAAATACTATACATACATTTATAGTTAAAATCGAACTCCAAACCTCCTGTACCCAGAACTTCCCTGAGCAAAGGATTGCGGGGGCCCGAAGTGTCCATCAGTTGTACCCTTCATAATCCTTCATTCCGAAGGGCCCTTTGAAGTGGCCAGTTTTGAGCACTTCGTTTTGGAACGACCCTTCAATATGGTGGCCATGATTGTTGTCACTCCGAAGTAAACAGACTCGTAACTTTATGATTTCCAATTCATTATATAATACAGTAAGAAGGATTGTAAATCCACTCCAGCAGTTACTGAAATCGGCTCTGTGCAACAGGCCACAGGAGTGCCCTTGATGGCCTCACTATCATAGACTCCATTTCCCACAATCCACTGATTCACTAATCAGCCATGATTACATTCAGCTGTTGTTCATTTGCTTGTTAGTGTCTGCCTATATAAACCTGGTTCATTCAAGTCTTGCATGTCTAGTGTAACTACGGCATCTCTGAGCATTATTCCTGGTTCATGTCTCTTGGTTTTTGGATTTATTGCCTGTATTTCCTTACTTGTTTGGATTGCCAGCCTGGATATTGACTTGTTGCCTGTATTTTAGATTATGTGTCTGGATCTCCAGCTTTAAAACAGGTTAAGATTACATATATTCTTTTGAGCTCTTTGTGAAACTATGTAAATTATAACCCTTTCTAAAAAAATTAAAATAAATAAATTCTAATCCTAACCCTATTAGTTTGATTGACATGCATTTATTTAGTCAGATATTTTCTTTCAGTTGCCTTCTCAAAGTTTCTTCCTGCTTTGTAAAAACATTTAATTTCATGATATTTTTCATAACGATCTTTTTATCTTCAGAAGAGAAGTGAATTGCATGGCTCTTGCGAGAAGTGAATCAAACGGACACGCTCCATCTTCCGTGTGATTGGCTGTTTGCCGCACGTGTCACACTTTCCGGTTCATGCGCTTCAGAGTTAATCACAAAAAAGAACGTTTATACCAAACTTATATTTATATACCGAGCTTATTTATATGGATTTGTCAAATCAAATTGAAACTGAGTTTGTTATAGCTTCATACAACAGGCCTGTCGTCATTATTATTTCCATGGTTTCTGATTAATCTCACACCTGTTTCTGTTCTAGTTAAGAATCTCTCTCTGTGTTTAAGATCTTTGTTCCTTTTGTTCTGTGTTCAGTCTCACTTTAGTTTATGTGGTTGTGTACTATATTACTCCATGTGATCTATGCATGTCCCCTTTTGGATATATTACAGACTGTTTGTTATATTCTCCTGTGTCGTGCGCATGATTTAAGCCACAACTGACACGTCAATGTCTGTATTTCGTATATGAGATTCTGACCCATGTCCAGAATGTAATAAGTTTACTCATTTAGCCTGACTTCCTGATAATAAATATGTACTTGTTTTGTAATTAAGGCTACATCCACACAAAGCCAGAGCTTTCCCTATCCGAATTATTTTTATTTATTTATTTATTTTTTCTTCCCTCAAGAAATATCTGTGTACATATGAAACCGACTCAAAACAATGTAGTATACATGCCAGATCAGTATGTGGTGCTGTAATTCTGCCACAGAGATTCACTAGAAATGGAAAATAAGACTTGGAGCATGTGCATAAACCTTGTGAGCTTTAGTCCGCTGTTGTTGTTACGTGACGTAGCGATGTCTGACTAGGGTCGACACGTGGGTTGATGACATCATCGTTTCACAAAATATACGGATTGGCTGTACACACGAAAACGCAAGGATGTCACTTTCAGATTTATCCACTCTGAGACCTGGTTTCAAAAATTAGCGTATTCACATTCTGAAAAAGCCGGATCCGTCTGGATGAAACACCTATATGATACAAAATTTATGCATATACACCTAAACACATCTCCGTGTGGACGGGCCCTAAATTGCTCATACAAGTACATTAACCAGGAGTCATATTTTGTAGAAAGAGAACAAAGTTTGAACTCTTATTATTCTGCTCTTATGATAGCTGTTCGAGACATGTAAAGACAGCTGTGTCTAAGGTCATGAAGGTCAATAAAACATTACATGTATCCACTAACACATATACATATGTAATTCTTTTTAGGGGTTATAGCAACATTGGTCACTATGTTAAACTATACATCATGTGAAGTTTGTCAGTGCTCTGTGTGGATGTAGTTTTCACGCTCTACAAAATGCTGGGTTGTTTCAACCCATGTTTGAGTCAAATATGGATATATTTGCCAAAGCAATATTCTCCAGGAGAATTCAACAGTGGCTCAGATGATATCCAGAAACCACTAGGCCAGTGTTATATATTTTGTTCACTCGAGTACTTACAATATCCCAAATGTTTCCAACTATTTGTAAATCATGTCAAAATTTCAATTTTAACCAAGGCTCCGGGACGTGTGAGGAGTCACCTGTCATTTGCGTCATACCCTCGGTTTCCGTTTTTTTTAAATTTACATGTTTTAATAGAACAACTGTTGATGTATTTATAGACAGAAAACTAATTGTTATAACTTAACATGTTTAGTCTTATTGTTTAGGCTAAATCTAGTTGATTTTTTTTTTTTTTTTTTACCATGCATAACAGTAATACAGCATTTTCTCCATCATACAATACGTTTTAAAATTAATTGCATGCCATTTATCAACACAAGCCATCCAGCATTTAATATGATATTCTTAAATCGATCTATCTTACTGCAGTGTGTAACAGTGTCTCACAGCAGCCGCCGAGCGAACGCACAGAGTAACGTTATAACATCATTTTCAACACTCTCAAATGTATCTAATATGATAAACAGAGCTGCGTTACCTCATACTCATGACCGGAAAAGCAGAAGCAGCGCCAGTGACTGTGTCATAATAAAAGTCCCGCTGCTCGTGAGGCGTGTGTTGCACAATCGCTCCAGCTCCTCATTCAGCTTCACAACACTCGCTCCTGCTCTGCTTCATACTACAGTAAAGCTAATAATCGCATCCATGAACATGATTTCTTCACGAGCCCTATCCCGATTCTTTTGCACCGTCCGTTGAGGTGGACCACATGTCCCAAGATTCCACGCTAAAACTTGGCATCATCAAGCTACGCCTTTGTTTTGAATAGACCTCTAGCGACCTCTAGCGGACAATTCTTACATACTGCACCTTTAAATGACCTCATTTGTGTAAAGAACTTGATTTTCCTGCGAAGACAACAGCTGAGATCAAGTACCCTGCAATAAAGCTAAAAAACTCATTTAGAGAGAAGATCTCAAAGAAATAGGACAAGTAAGTTGCAGTTTTCGTAAATATATAAAAACTATGCTTTTTGTTACGAGTAAGCAGAGCACGAACAACTTAAAGATAGATATTTACCCTGCATCCTCTGAGGTCAGAACTGACTAGTTTGTGCCCGAGAAGAGCACTGTCGGCCGAAGTGACTTTTCTAAGCGATGCCGGGACGCAGTGAACAAATGTAATATTGAAAATATAAGGTAATCAGAATAATCAAAGATCTAAATGAATACATAACCAATGATTAATTTCTAATTGGAAACACAATCTAAGAGTAATAATCATTTGAAACTGGAGTCAGATTAAACGAGCAGCTAAAGTAAACCTGAAACTAAATTCTAACAATTAAATTGAACTTCACAGAACAATTAAGTTGAACTTCACATGGGCGCTGAAAAGACATAGACGCATTACACCTTCGCCCAGGCCGTCGGATTCTGTTTTTGGGCCGATGGGGGGTTCCTTACACAATTAACTGATTATTTAATTATTCAACTGTAAGTACTAGTGTTTCTGTATTCTACGTTAGTTTGAGGCTGGATCTCTTACTCGTTTCCTACAGTCTTTGTAAGTGTGGAGAACTCTGTCTTCAGTATTGTCTGTCACCTGACTGATCTTCAACTTTGACTCCTGGTCTTCATTGATCATTCTGGTCTATTATGGGGTGTAACTGTAATTCGCCGGCACTGCAGTGCAGGTGTGTTCATCTGTTCCTGGAGCCTCCCCAGCACTTCACAGTGAGGATGATTCCCTTACTGGACACGTGCAGCTCGGGTCATTGAGTACTCTACTAACCCGCTAATGAGTTAACTCAGAAGGGTCAATAAGACATATTGATACCTAAATCAGTGTCAGACTCAGTTCCTGGAGGGTCACAGCCCTACTGAGTTTAGTTCCAGCCCTGCTCCAACACACAGACCCGTCATTTTCAAATAAGACCGAAGGACTTGATTAGCTGGATCAATGTGTTTCATTGAGGCTGGAGCTAAACTTTGTAGGGCTGAGGCACAAATTATTTCAGTACCTTAATCTGAGGACGAATGAGCACTTCCTTGTCACCAGACCTCCTCAACTGAATAATCAGTAGTTTTGGAAAGGTGATCATCTCACTTTTCTGTTGAGAAAATAATTTAGTTCATAATACACTGCAAGAATTTAACATGAAAACAACCCAGCATGAATGAGTTGTGCTTTCTTTCTTCACAAAGTATTCATGAAGCAAATACAGCATTGAACAATTAGATACAAATCAACAACAAATTATTACTAACTAGTTTAATATCCAAACAAAGTATATGTTACAACCACATGAGGATTCTATGAACAATCAAAAGAGAAAAGAGTATTTGCATTATTATTAAATGAATGACCCAACTTTTCAGTATTTCTGTCACAGTTCCGGTCATTCCTGGACTTCATTTCCCACAATCCTCCCTGCCTATCACCTGCACTCACTTCACCAATCAATAATCACCACACCCAGCTGCAGCTCATTACCCGGACTATTTAAGCCACTCACATCCACACACACTTTGTGAGGTCTTGTTTACTCTGTAGCAATTCTAAGCGTTATTTACCATGTTTGTCTGCCTGTTTCTGATCCTGTTTGTTCCTGTCTACGATACTCTGCTGGCTGCCCTTTGGCCTGTTTGTTTCCTGGATTTGTGATTGTTATCTGCCAGCTCTGACCCATTGCCTGTATCCTGACCACGATTCTGCCTGCTCTCTGCCATACCTGTTTGCCACTGTTTGACCCCTGCCTGTCTTACTACGAACTCTGTTTAATAAAAGCCTGCAGATGGATCTTACCTTGAGTCCCGCCTCGTTACAGAAGACCTCGCCAACACAAGGATCAAGCAGCTTTTCTGGAGAACACTGGTCTGGTAGGAACGTTGCATTATTGCTGTTATGGCTGAAGCAGGGCCCAAGATCGTTGGAGGATTATATCAAGGATTATTTAGACATTGCGTATTATTCAGATCTGCCTGTCTGTGCACTGATAGACTTTTTTTTGTGATGGCGTTAAGCAACCTCTTCAGAACAAACTTAGACAAGAGGGACCGCGTTCATCACTTAGTTGCTTTCTGGATTATGCTTTGTTGTCTGTTGGTTCTCTATTTACTGTGGGTGTCACGGAGAAATGCGACACCTCCCTTAATCACGTAATGGCCGCCGCACCAAAGGACACTCAAATGGCGGCCACCATCACAACAACACCAGTCCATGTCTCCGCTGATCTTCCTGAGCAAAGTCAAGTCCCAGTTGATCTTCCTGAGCAAAGTCAAGTCTCTGGATCCGTCCGAGAGCGGAGAGGATTATTGTCCAATGTGGACGATCCACCGCTGATTTCAGCACGAGCAGCTGGAATTCCAAAGCCTCCGCCGATTGCTACGGACAAGAGGGCCACCCTGCCAGTGTCTACGGACAAGATGGCTGCCACGCCTGAGCCCTCAGACACTACAGTGCTGACCATTATGGCCACAGCCATTTGGTGTGTGTGGGTTGCGCACACATTGGCCCCAGCCCATGAATCAGCTTCAGAGTCTCGTCTCATCAAATCTTCCAGAGCCTAGCCTCGTCTCGCCTCATCAGATCTCCCAGAGCCTCGTCTCGCCTCATCAGATCTCCCAGAGCCTCGTCTCGCCTCATCAGAGCCTCGTCTCGCCTCATCAGATCTCCCAGAGCCTCGTCTCGCCTCATCAGATCTCCCAGAACCCGTTCCAGCCCGTGAGTCTGCCCCAGAGTTCGCTGTAGGCCTGGAGGCCGCCCCAGAGGCCATTCTTGTGCCACCCAAGCTCCTTGCCCTCAAGCCAGCTCCAGACTCCGCACCAGAGCCCGAGTTAGCTCCAGACTCCGCACCAGAGCCCGAGTCAGCCCACGAGCCCACTCCGGCCTTCGATGAACCAGTTCCAGCCCACCACAAGCCAGCTTCTTACTTGGCATGGCCGCCCACGGCTCCCGACCCGCCGTGGCTGCCTGAGGCTCCTGACCTGCCCTGGAGACCTCCCTACTGTCTGTACATCCACCCTCACCTGCCAGTAGGTCTCCAGGGCACGTACGATACTCTGCTGGCTGCCCTTTGGACTGTTTGTTTCCTGGCTTTGTGATTGTTATCTGCCAGCCCTGACCCATTGCCTGTATCCTGACCACGATTCTGCCTGCTCTCTGCCATACCTGTTTGCCATTGTTTGACCCCTGCCTGTCTTACTACGAACTCTGTTTAATAAAAGCCTGCAGATGGATCTTACCTTGAGTCCCGCCTCGTTACAATTTCATCTTAGAAAATGCTATTGTGTATTTTCTTTTTATTTAAAGTATGGAAGAGTTTATGTACTGCAGTTTTATTATTAACAGAATCATTTTAAACTGATTTACTTAAATGTAAATCAATCCACACTATATTTCACAAATTATTTCACATTAAAACAGATATTACCTGATAGAAAAGATACTTGCCCAGACTGTTGTTTTCTGACAGTTACGACAACGCAGCTGATACTTTTCACACATTTGAAGAATATGTGCCTCTAAAGCAACTTCCTAAATGGAAAGAAATATTTCAAAATAAGATTGCACAGTTGCACTGATCATTCAAGCTTGTACATTAATACACTTAAAATATAGACATATATTCAACAGAGTCCCACTGAAGCATGTTTCAATGAGCAATGGAGCAAAGATACATGTTGTTTAGAGAAGAAGCTCAAATTAACTAAATAAAAAAGCTATTTTTATGTTTTTGAATTAAAGGTTCACTTTAACAAACATTTGACCAAATATTTAGAATAATGAATCTAAATTTAGCTTGATCATGAGTGACGAATCTGTCAGACTAAAGTATGAACAACTGACAGTAAACATTAGTGAATCAGCCCTACTGAGTGAAATTAAACATTCTTAGAGAGTAATTCAGATGAGCAAAGATCTGCTTACCACATCCTGAGAGTGTTTAAAAGAGACTGGCAATGAGAGAAAATCCTGACAGGGTTCTTGTTTGTCTCTGCATGACACGCATGCTCTTTTGGTCGTTGAGACCTTAAAAAGCTGCAAAGGTGTCAATAAAACAGATTTAATGATGATTCACAGATATATACATGCTTTAATCATTCTTTAATCATGTTAAAATAATCATTCTCTGCAGTTTATCCTCCATCACATTAAACTGCTCATAAACCTTTAATTGTGTCACATGACAACAAGTGGTTGAGGGGTGGTAGTTAGTCTTTCAATATAAAATATATTTAATTCTATAATATATTAATATTCTATTTAGAGGGTAACAAACTCAACAAACAACTGTTGCTCATTATGCAAGAAGTTCCTAATTTTGTTTCGGAAGTGTCCTTAAACAGGTTTACATGCATCAAAGCTGAAAAATTATATACATTATTATATACATCTCATTATATACATTGCACATCACCACATTTTTCAATGATTTCTCTCTAAACCCCTCTTTCCATGTGCCTGCTCTGCTCTGATTGGTCAGATGGCCCAGTCTGTTGTGATTGATCTACTGCTTACAGTGTGTCTGAAACAAAGCGCCCATTACCACAACTGGACTTCAGCTCTGGAGGCTTCCTAATGATTGTACACACTGTAAAGACAGTAACAGTGGGATTGATTGTACCATATCAGTCCAAGTGTGAGTCCGATAATGAAACACTGGAAGAACAGGTTGTGATTCTGTGGAGCAAATAATGGTCAAAATAAAGAGGAGGTTAAGGAGATTTTACCAATCAGTGACAAACTTACTGGTGACGTCGGAATGGATACAAGAACCCTGTTGTAAGATGATTTCTGCACTCATATCTGCTCTTATTTCTACGCTAGATTGATAAATGAGACCCATTGAGCTTCTCTCAGTATTTTAACGTTTCTGTTCCAGCGTTCCTTCTGTATTATTAACGTTCCGAAACCAGTTTGATTAAAAAATAATGGTCAATAATGTTATTTGTTAACTTTATTTTTTTAATTTTTTTTTTAATTCATTTTGGCTTGAAGTTTATATAGCCTGAATCGCCTGAATTTAACAGTAAGACTTAAAACTAACTGTTATAAAAGATCATTGTAATGGCTAAGATACAAGACTCTTCATTTTTGAATAAAGAAAATGCTGTGCGTATTATTAATATTATTATTATACAGATTAAATTTTTTTTCATTTTTAAGCCCTAACTGTCAATCATGATGTCAAACCCCCGTTTTTATTGCATCAAATAAGTAACTAAAACTTTTTTTTTTTTTTTATGAACATTTGAACTTACATCAATGTGATAAAAACTACATATTTGAAGTGTAATTTAATTGTTCAGTTTGTCTCGCATCCCATTAAATTACTTGGAGAGGGCGGGGTTTATGACCTATACTGGGACCAACCACCTGGGGGCGATCGAGACGCTTTGGCTTCACTTTTCAGGACTTGTGTGGCACACTTGGCTTACACAGATACACATGGAAGCGTTTGAAAGCAGGCGTCTATCAGCAGATCCCTAATATATCCACTGATAGATGCCTGCTTTCAATGCTCCCATCTGTATCTGTGTAAGCTCTGTGAAGAGACATTACAACCAGACTTCAGTCTACTTTACTGAATGATTTACTGAAGTCCTTACTGAATGATTGTAAATCAATTCAAGCACTGGTCAAGGATCCATGTGAAGTAAGTTTGTGCAGACAATGAATCGGGAGATCAAAACCAAATAAGAGCCAATAATGTGTCTGAACTTTCTCTGGAGAAACACTTCCAGAGCTGAACTGAGATGACTGATGCTCCTTATGAAAGTCACTGAACACTGAGACAAAAGAGGACAGAATAATCCAGAAGAAACTAGTTACCTCAGAGGATCCAGGAGTCTTTTTAAGGATCGAATGTAGATGTTCTGCTGCGTCTCGTTGTTTATAAACTTTGGGTTTGATGGAGAGAAGCACATAACAATCAAACACTGATACTGAATAACTTTTATAAACAAGAATATTGACTGAATGCTGGAAACAGCAATAAAAGAGACCAACCGTCTGTAATGCCGAGGCTTCTGGTGACCCCAGCTGCTGAAACTGCATTTTTCTCTTGTGTTTCCAATTCATTGAACAATTTCTTCAGCTCTTTAATGAAGTTATCATCAGATGAAACACTACAGAAGACATTGAGTGTTTATTGATCAGCTGTTGTTTCCACTGCAGGAAGTGAAAGACGTTTCTTTACCTCTCGACATGTTGTCTGAACTCCTTCGTCATGAAGAGTGTCTGAAGAACTGCATTCAAGTAGGAGGTGGAGTCTGGATTCTCCAGCCCACAGTATCCTTAAATGAGAAACACATTATTAACACTGACTGACGTCAATCCAGCTGACCACAGAAACTTCAGAAACACATCCAGCAGATCTTACAACATACAGAGCCATCGAGTATCCATCGAGATCAGAAACTGACTAACTCCAAGCAAATGTTGACTAGCTTAAAAATGAGTAGATCTGGACACAAGTCAATCAATATTCATCAGCTTTAACAGCAATGAGATGAAATGTGAGTCATCTATCATTTTGTGTTAATAATGTCCATCTTCAGAAAACAACCCAAATATAAATGTTTGATTGAAGATCGAACTGTTTCTCCCTGAAAACAAAGCAGATCATTGTGAGAAACACAGACAGTAACGTGAGCATCAATGCTTTACTGTAGCAGGAGCTTTACATCTACACAGGGATTCAGGGACGGAGAAAGAGTTTTCAAATAATGATTCACACAAGCTTTATGGATGATCAGATCAGATGAATTGTTCATTTCTTACTTCTGCTCATGTCTGTTGAGTCCGTCTTCTCTGTGTTCATTGAGAGACTCTGGAAATGATCCTCTCTGGGTTCTTTTGTCTTCAGTCTCTGAAATATGTTTTTTAGAGGAACTTGATCAAACCCAAACACTGTTTCTGACTAAATGACAGTGTCAGTAATGACTACTGAACATCTTTACATCTTCTGTCCTCCTCTCTGACAAGACAATTTGACGTTTGTCGTAGGAGAAGTCACGCTGCAGGACTGTGTGCCAAATCTTCTGACACTGCCAGAATTTTGTCGCAACAGTCATTAATCGGCTGTCGGTGAACATGTCAAACTAGCGATCAAAGACTACAGACTTTAGCCCAGGATTATAGGAATCTTTTAGGATTCTCAAAATTTGTCTTAGACGACCAAATTGTGGCCAAAATCGCACAGTGTGCACCCGGCTTATGTTTTTTAGTTCATTATTGTCATGTAAACGTATCCTTTGTTTGAGTTGTTCTTTGTCCATTCTCATTTGTTTAGTTGGTTGATATTCCAGCACTCTACTGTGCACCTCCATGTTTATTTTTTATTTTTTTTACTTACTCATGCCAGCTCGGAGAGTCTACTGTTGTGAGTGGTGAGCAATTTGTTGTTTGTGCTGTGGATATTTCAGAAAAAAGCTTGCTTCTCTTCAAATATATTCAGTTTAACAGCTGTGTAACTGAACTGCTCACATTTTTTTTGACGCTTAAATTGTGTTCTAAATTATGAATTGGTAAAATGCCTTTGCAAAACTGTCTGAATCCACGTGCATTGGTTTGGACTTAGAATTTGCATATGGTTTGTCTTAAAGCATTATAAAAACACCACATAGACATAAACAACATTAAAAACTTGATTTTCACCACAGAGGACTTTAAGTGCTGCAACTAACTATGACAGAAGTTTAAAGTTTAAAAGTTTGCAATTCTCTGTTCAGTCTTGCTCAAAGTCAGACAGAAGCTGTACACTCAGGTTAGCATGGGCAAATGATGTTGAGTTAGCAACTTTTAAAATACAAATTTTAATTTTTTTTACATTTTACAAATTTTTCTACAAATTTTTACTAATTGATCCTGACAGATGTGTTAATGTGAGGAATCTTTGATCCAGTATGTAATTCTCTCTTAAATAAGTTTATTTCATATTCATATCTGTTCTCTTACCTGTTGTCCTCTTCAGTGTTTCCTCGTCAGCTGATGTAGAACCAGAAAGCTTGTGTTTGACGTCTATTTCTTTTAAAATATAGTAGGAAAATGAGAAGACTTAAATCAGAACTACAAATGGTGTTACCGTCTGTTAAGCCACATCAAGATTATCGATTGTATCATTCAGTATATTCAAGAGTGGGGAAAATGTCTGTTTCCATTATTTTCTCTCCTCGGTCTGTTTTACCTTCACTTTCAGATCACACAGTGTGTGTGTTTGTCTCTACTGCACCTAACCGCGAGATCATCCTCCCCTGAGCTGAAACAGAGCCGTGCAGTCGAACACTTTCTGCTTCCTGTAGTCACGCTCGTGAACTTCATCACAGATGAAGTGATACAGATATGAGTGACAGGTGCACTAACATCAAAGTCTAAACCAGGGGTTCTCAACTGATTAGGGCTGGAGATAAACTCTGCAGGAAAGAGGATCTTGAGGACCAGAGCTGACAAACCCTGCTTTAGAATTTGCTGTTCTCCTCCTGAGCATCAGAAATGCATATATCTGTTATAACTGCTTAATTTGTTGTAACAAATTAAAGAAACTATCATTTATACATCGCCTTTTTTACTGGTAATACTTTCTGCAACCTCTTATTTGCCTAAATAGATAAACTATACATGAAACTTGTTCTCCACGTCATGTTGAAGAAAATGTTGAATGACTTAGGGCTAAAGAAAATTAAGGTGAGATCACGAGAAAACAAGGAAGAAAGAAAAAATGTGCATGAGCTCTTGGGCTGTAGTGTCCAAGTAAAACAGCATGCCTTTAATATTCAAAACATGTTTAATTTAACTTCACTTCAACACTACCGTTACATATATGTTACACACACACACACACACACACACACACATATATATATATATATATATATAAACATGAAATAATTATTACACACTATTGTCACTTAAAATAAGTTACCTAATTACAAGCAATATCCAATACTGTAACACTTTACAATAACAGTACATGAATAATCATGTACTAATAGCTGAATTAATAGTTTCTTCAACATGAACTCATGATTAATGAAGATATGAACTAATCATGAACTAATAAAGAGCTATCATTAACTATGACAGGAGTCATAAGGATTCATGCATGAAAACAGCAGCCTTAACTACATGTTAATACATGTTTGATAATTAATGCACATTTAGGGTAAACTAAATCAAACAGCCTCGATAAGAAGGAATAAGAAATATTCTGACTTTGAAATCAATTTAAACAATTTATTATTGTCATAATTTCAACAACTGACATCAGCAGCTTCGTTGTAAACATTACTGAAAGGCACAGGATTAGTTTGTCATTATTTTCACTGATCCTCCTTATCAAACATATAAAATACTAAATCCTCTAATAATTTTTCTTAAAAGGTCTTAATCTGTTTTGTGATATTCTTGTTCATTAAACTAAACCTACTGTGACTTACAACAGTTCCTGAGGAATCGGTTCCCAAAAAAATAACCAAACAGGAACATGCACTAAGGTCAGGGAACGTTTGCTGGGATCAGATTCAGTGTTCACTCTCTATCCAGACACAGGACTTGATGATACTGTGCCTCCATTCTCTGACTATTTGAAACCACACAACTGTACTTTACTGGGCTGAATACTAGTTTCAGTTTCAGTTTCAGTTTAATTTATTTATATAGCACATTCAATAACGACAGAGTCGACCAAAGTGCTGCACAGAGAAATAAAAGTATGCTATTAGCAATAAAATAAAACAATCACAAAGAGTATACAACACTAAATTCACACAAAAAACTGAATACAGTAGTTACTCCAGTCCATAAGCCTTTTTAAAAAGATGTGTCTTAAGTAAAGATTTAAAAACCTGTACTGAAGGGGCTGATCTCAAGCTAAAAGGCAAGTTATTCCACAACTGGGGCGCTGCCACCGAAAATGCACGATCCCCCTTAAACTTTAAGCGTGTTTTGGGTACTGACAGCAACAGTGTGTTTGACCTTAAAGGCCTATTGGTCTGATGGTAGGAGAAAAAATCCGATAAGTAGTTTGGAGCCAAGCCATTCAGGGACTTATACACAAACAATAATACCTTGAACTGGATTCTATACTCAATGGGGAGCCAGTGCAAACTAGCCAAAACAGGCGAAATATGTTCCCTCTTTCTTATCCCTGTTAAAAATCTGGCCGCAGCATTTTGGACCAGCTGCAGGTGAGACAAACACGATTGAGTGACCCCCAAATAGAGTGAGTTGCAGTAATCCAGTCTTGATGAAATGAATGCGTGGATAATGGTTTCTAAGTCCCTGAATGAAAGAAAAGGTTTAATTTTGGCAATCATCCTGAGCTGGAAAAATGCTGATTTGACAACTGAGTTTATTTGTTTGTCAAACTTAAGTGCTGGGTCAAAAATAACTCCCAAATTTCTTGCATAGGTACCTACAGTATTAGTTATAGGACCCAAAGTTTTTGAGAGGATATTGGCTGAATCCAGATGTCCAAAAACTAACACTTCAGTCTTTGAATCATTTAACTGAAGAAAGTTTTCTTCCATCCAACTTTTAACTTCACTCAAACACTCAAATAATGACTGGGGAGATGTATTTTCATCAGGCTTAACTGGAAGATAAAGCTGTACATCATCTGCATAACAGTGATATGAAATCTGATGCTTGCGAAAAATATTGGTTAATGGAAGGAGATAGAGGGAAAACAAAACAGGGCCTAAGACAGAGCCCTGTGGAACACCGCATGTAAACGCAGCAGAGGAGGAAGTGAAGTTTTCAATTAGTTGTACTAGTATGATGTGTGAATGAATACTAGAATGATGTGCCCCCTCAAGTAAAGTCATGACAAAATTATGCATTAACAAGCCATTAGTTGATGCTACTATATGGTTAGTTAATAATAAATTAAGTACAAACCCGATTCCAAAAAGTTGGGACACTGTACAAATTGTGAATAAAAAAGGAATGCAATGATGTGGAAGTTTCAAATTCCAATATTTTATTCAGAATACAACATAGATGACATATCAAATGTTTAAACTGAGAAAATGTATCATTTTAAGGAAAAATAAGTTGATTTTAAATTTCACGGCATCAACACATCTCAAAAAAGTTGGGACAAGCCCATGTTTACCACTGTGTGGCATCCCCTCTTCTTTTTATAACAGTCTGCAAACGTCTGGGGACTGAGGAGACAAGTTGCTCAAGTTTAGGAATAGGAATGTTGTCCCATTCTTGTCTAATACAGGCTTCTAGTTGCTCAACTGTCTTAGGTCTTCTTTGTCGCATCTTCCTCTTTATGATGCGCCAAATGTTTTCTATGGGTGAAAGATCTGGACTACAGGCTGGCCATTTCAGTACCCGGATCCTTCTTCTACGCAGCCATGATGTTGTAATTGATGCAGTATGTGGTCTGGCATTGTCATGTTGGAAAATGCAAAGTCTTCCGTGAAAGAGACCATGTCTGGATGGGAGCATATGTTGTTCTAGAACTTGGATATACCTTTCAGCATTGATGGTGCCTTTCCAGATGTGTAAGCTGCCCATGCCACACGCACTCATGCAACCCCATACCATCAGAGATGCAGGCTTCTGAACTGAGCGCTGATAACAACTTGGGTCGTCCTTGTCCTCTTTAGTCCGGATGACATGGCATCCCAGTTTTCCAAAAAGAACTTCAAATTTTGATTCGTCTGACCACAGAACAGTTTTCCACTTTTCCACAGTCCATTTTAAATGAGCCTTGGCCCAGAGAAAACGCCTGCGCTTCTGGATCATGTTTAGATATGGCTTCTTTTTTGACCTATAGAGTTTTAGCCGGCAACGGCGAATGGCACGGTGGATTTTCTGGAAGTATTCCTGAGCCCATGTTGTGATTTTCATTACAGTAGCATTCCTGTATGTGATGCAGTGCCGTCTAAGGGCCCGAAGATCACGGGCATCCAGTATGGTTTTCCGGCTTTGACCCTTATGCACAGAAATTGTTCCAGATTCTCTGAAACTTTGGATGATATTATGCACTGTAGATGATGATAACTTCAAACTCTTTGCAATTTTTCTCTGAGAAACTCCTTTCTGATATTGCTCCACTATTTTTCGCCGCAGCATTGGGGGAATTGGTGATCCTCTGCCCATCTTGACTTCTGAGAGACAGTGTCACTCTGAGAGGCTCTTTTTATACCCAATCATGTTGCCAATTGACCTAATAAGTTGCAAATTGGTCCTCCAGCGGTTCCTTATATGTACATTTAACTTTTCCGGCCTCTTATTGCTACCTGTCCCAACTTTTTTGGAATGTGTAGCTCTCATGAAATCCAAAATGAGCCAATATTTGGCATGACATTTCAAAATGTCTCACTTTCAACATTTGATATGTTATCTATATTCTATTGTGAATAAAATATAAGTTTATGAGATTTGTAAATTATTGCATTCCTTTTTTATTCACAATTTGTACAGTGTCCCAACTTTTTTGGAATCGGGTTTGTATGATGTGCCTCCTCAAATAAAGTCATGACACAATGATGCACTTACAAATCATTAACTAATATATGAATAAACACTATCCTGCCATAAACACCATCCTTATTCCTTTACAATCCTGGTACAAAAAACAAAGATACAAATATCTGTATTTCTTTTATTTTTATTTATATAATTAAACGTATATGGACTTAAAGGTGCCCTAGAATCTCTATTTCAAAAGATGTAATATAAGTCTCTGGTGTCCCCAGCATGTGTCTGTGAAGTTTCAGCTCAAAATACCCCATAGGTTTTTTATTATACCATGCCTGTTTTGGGGTGGGATTAAAAATGCTCACCTTTAAATGCTCGCCCCCAGCAGCTTCTGAAATTAGTGAGGGTATTTCTCGTCCTTTTCTATAGCCTATGATGATTACTGTGTCAGTCGTCGCAATTTCGAGAGTGAATCCCGCATTTAAAGCGGATGGGACTACGTATTAAAGCATGTATGTAGCTTGTAGAGCTTGGAAAACAAAAGTTTTATCCAAATTCGGAAATGATTTGCTGCTCTGGAGGAGGAGACAATGGGGGGTTCCGGCGGCATGCCCATTTATCTCTCATCCACCCGCAATTAACTGGAATGATATTTTTTATTACGTGGCCCGCCCGACCCGCTGATTATCCGCAGTATCAAATGGTTCGAGAATGGACACAGGCCGGGAACCACAACAAAACCGTGTCAGTGGAAAATGAGTTTCTGCGCATTAAAATAAACATGTATTGATGTGGAAATCTAGTCATTTCACCATAGATGCATATAATTTAAAGCCTATTCTGATTTTTTTTTTTTTTTTTTTTTGCCTTGGGTAAAGCACGTAAAAAACACAACCCTCGCATTTAGATAATCAAGGAGACATGGATAGCACTCGTCTCTTGGAAGAGGTGGAAAAACAAATGTTCTTTATGACCTGCAGGATTTCTCTATAAAGATTTTAAAGCGAAAGAAAAGAAGAGATTTGGCTGATTTCATCTATTTTAAGTTTTAATTTAAAATGTTTTTAATTTTAACGTATAGCCTTTATTTAGGCCTAAATGTTTTGCAACTTAATTGAGCAATGTAATATATAAATCTAAAGTATTACTTTATATAAATATAAAGATGAATTGAATAAAAATTGCAAAAAAAATGCATTTACACTGACATATGAAAGAGTGTAGCTTATGCACAGTGAATCGCAGTGCTGACAAGCCATGTTCAGTAACAAATTTGAGTTGAAATAAAATCAGTCGGATCAGTTGCGTACTGCAAACACAGCATGTGAAAGCTCAATCCTGCTGCTGCTGCTGCAACACATACATACTGCAACGCACCACAAACGCACCGCAAACACACTGCAAACACAGCATGTGTGAAATGAATGTATGTGTGAAACAGGGCAGGGCAGTGGCATTTTAACTTTAAAAGATCTCTAGCGGTGCAGGTTATTGTTGTTTACATTCACTGTGAGATTATGACAGTCTTATTTAATCTTGAACTGAATGTCATTAAAAGAATTAGTAACAGTTTATAATAACTGCACACTATGAAGCATTAGTTAAGCATTAGTAAATAATTAATTCATAATTTATAAAGCATTAATAGACATTACTAAGCAGGTTATGAAGCTCTAAATGCTTTGTTCTCAATTTATAAGCATATCTATAATGTGTTTAATAATTGTATTTTCATACTTTATTAATGATCATTTTATCATTTCTAAATTAAGTATTGCATTATTTACAAACCAGTTATTTAGGAGTTGTCAGTGGTTCATAAGATCATTTAAGAAGTGCAAGTAAATGATTAATAAACTATTTAAACATACATTTATATCTTATTATTTAAAGTTACTCTGCATTTATACATCTTATTCAGCAATGTTTACATAAGTTTATTTTTTTATCAGATTGCAAAGGCTTAGTTTCATTTTACTGCACAGTTATGTTTTCTGGAGGTGTAGAGAAATTTCAACTTGTACTGACAGATCTTAAAATATGTGCCATTGTTTTGTCTCAAGATGATCACCAGTAATGTGTTTTTTCTAGGGTAGTTTATAAAAGCTGCTTAAATGCCCTAATTGAACTAAGGCCTAATCCTGGCTCAATCTAAGCCCCGTCTGTGAAACCGGGCCAATACCAGCAAGCAGACGCGACCAGAATATGAACCCAATAAGCTAAAGTGCATAAGCGCATTCCCATAAAGAACATACACACAAAAAAATGAGTGTGTATGTCCTTGAATATATACTCACACAAACACACACAAACATTTTTATTTATTTATTTAATGTAACACTTTAATTATTTGGGCGATGCACTGATGTTGTTGTTATGCAGTTTTAAAAATACAACATATGAACATGTTTGAATGTAGGAAAAAGTCTACTTTGGTGCAAAAATACAACATAAGGGCTCCTATATTGCTGTTTTTCATCACTCATTTTGCAAGCCAAATCTCTCTTTGAAAATTGTCTGAGACATTCTGAGACAAGTTGACCAAACCTCTAGGAAAAATCAGTGTTTTTTGCAATATGTGAAACAATAAATTCTGAATGCCAAGAGAGTCTAACATATAACTACATTTTTACGTGAAGTCTTTCCATGGATTCAGTCCTGCGAAGTCCTCCACCTGTGAGAGACAAGTTATAGATAAGTAAAAAATTAAAAAAAGGTATTTCTTTGACATGCACAAGAAGTAAAATTAACTAAATATCAAGAATCACAAATTGCATAATGATAAAAAATATCAGACATACTTTAAAAAAAAAAAAAAAAGCAGTGATTTAACATCTGAACAGGATTACGCATTTGAAAACATAAATCATACCTTCTGCTCCTTCACCACTAGTTTCACCTTCTTTTTTTCCACCATCCGTTCTTATCACAAAGATAAGAACAGATCCATGTGTGATATTATAACACTTAAGCGTTTTCTCATCATCCAGTTGTTCAGTTCCAAAAATCACCCTTATGCGATCTATGGCTGACAAAAGAAAAACATCGACAACATACTGAATGGAACAGACACTTGAATATCAATATAATTTAATACAATTAAACCCAATTATTATTTGGGCCTATTTAGTTATTTATTCAATTTTCGTAACAACAGCATAATAAACCATGATAAGCAGTGTTTCGTTTGTCACATGCTATTGTTTGGGTGTTCAGCATATTATTATTCCAAATGTTCAGCAGATAGCTATAGCCTATTGAATATTTGATTTATTTAGCCTATTGTTTAATTGCAGTTACAAAGGTTTTAGTAGTGTTATAGGAATTATTTGTCATGCATAGTTCAAACAGTCCTGGCTCGGCACATCGGATGACCGCGTTTCATTTACATGTTGACGGCTACTCTGCGTTTATGAATTGTAGCCTAATTTTTATTGCAATAGTTCTGTAACATTTGGAGGACGAAACCTGTAAAAGCAATAAATAAATAAATATAAAAATGAATAAATAAATAAGTCCACAAAATTATACATAAATAAATTATATATATATATATATATATATATATATATGCAAATAAATATTTATCTCCTCGCACATTTAATTATTTATATAATTACATAGGCCTAAATAAAAACTAATGTTGGGGGAAACAAAATATGTTAAAGGATATTTATTTATTCAGGAATATGTGGATGTATGTATTTATTTACACATTTATTTATTTATGTAATTATTTATTTATTTGCGCATTTATTTATTTATTTATATATTTATTTATTCACGGAATATGTGGATTTACATAATTTTTTTTTTTTTTTTTTTTTTTTATGTATAATTTTCTGGAATCATTTATTCATTCATTCATTCGTTTGCCTATGCATTTATTTATTGTTTTTGCAGGTTTTCGTCCTCCATAGTAACATAATATAAATACACCCTGTGGTCAAAATGTTGGTGACCTCATTCAGTCTGTCTGCTCTTTTTGTTTTGTGCAGGACAGGTGTGTCTTATGTAGCATAATTTCACAAAGCCAAAGTCATGCTGATTTAGCTGTAAATCTTGAAATAATAGGCCTACAATCTAATTTAAATAAAAAACAACTGCTCATACTCATGTGTTTTGCATCTTTGCATCTTTGTTTTGATTGTGATCACTACACATTTTTTAAGGCCAATTTGGCATGTTATAGAACAAATAAACAATAAATAAAATTGCATAAAAGAAAAAAAAGACAACCAGTATCAGAATTGGCCCTTTTTTTCTTTCTTTTTTTTTTTACAAACAAAAAGGAATTCACCATTATTTGCACACTATTTTAAAAATGTAATCAAGTATTTTTGCTGTAAAAAATACCTGTTTTTTAAAAAACAGTCTTTTTCTAGTACTTTTTCCCATCCGGCCCTCAACCTAAAGTGTTTGACACCCTACTGTCAAATTTCAGGGAAACTCTAAAATGAAACATTACAAATATTATTTATGTTAGATAAATACAACTACGTTCTTTTGTGTTGGTCAAGAGACTCCTAGTGGTGAATAGTACATACATGCCAGAACAACTTTCTATGAGTTCTTCATTAGTATCTGTGGATATGTTGACAAGAAACAATGGCAAACAAAAATTTTAATATGATCATTTGTGCAAAATAATATTTACTATTTGAAATAAAAAGATATACATAAGCAATGTAAAAACACTTAATTGTTAATAAAACATAATTGAAGATCAGTGGGGGAAAAAATAAAGAATGAATAAGTGTGTGGAATGTGCTGGAGGCAAACACAGATTTTTTTTTTTATTCAAGAAACATACTTGACTCTACATAGATTTGTTTGTTGAGTCAAATATCTAAAGGAACTGTTAAGAATCATTTACATATATATGAAGAGGACATAAAATACAAGGGACAAACAGAGAAATAAGGAGATAAAGTACCATACATTTTATGAGGAAACAATACTAAGAGATAGATAATCAGAAAAAAAGTGGGTCAGTACATGAGAAAGCTGATTAAATTTGACCATCAGAGCCATTACAAAAGAACTGTTCATATAGTTTTAGGAATCGATCACATTTTGCATTACTAGTTAACCTAAAAGATTTAAGCAGCGAGTCTACCTCAGTCAAAAAATGTGAGAGAGTAGGAAGTGAGCTCATAAATTTCTGTTTATGGATGAAAAATTTTGCAAACAAAATAAATAAAAATGAAAATATATTCTTTAGATTTGTTGGAGTCAGTGTAGTAACAAATAATATCTTTCAAATTAAAAGATTGTGTATTAATGGGGTATTATTTAAATGGGAGTTAGACCAAAATTTTTGAACCAATTCACTGTTGATGAAGTTTAACTGGGAGTTTATTATACATTACATTTTAAGATAAAAGGTAGGCCTCCAATTTTATTAAAGATATAATTAGGAATAAAAAACAAAGAATTTGGATTTATTAGACATCTTTTAGGCCAGTTTATTTTCAACACATTAATAATGTTATGAAAATTTAACACTTCTAATCCCCCCACAGTGGCAGAGGCAGAAAGTGGATGGTGGGTGGGCCTCTAAAAGTGTGGGTGGGCCAGAATAATTCGCATCATCCCATGTTTTTCAACTGGCTCAATTTGGGAGGGAAAAAAATGATGGACCGTCCCTCAGTGGCGTTCTTGTCACATGACCTGCGGTGCGTTTGCGGCATTCTGAAAAGTTGAGAATTTTTCATCTCGATGCGCCTGGAAAACGCACTGCATGCGCGTAGTTTCCATTATGAGCGCGGCTGCCGCGTGCCTATAGGCTACATTTGAAATAATGAATTTGAGCGACCCCGAGTCCTGTATCGACAACCTGCCATACAAGTGGCTTATATCAGTGGCGTAACAATGATGGCCCCCCTGGGATGCAGTTATGAAGCACATGTGCGCTTGTCTAGAAGGGAACCTTACGCAAATTTGTGTCTAACTTACTTAATTTAGACCAACTAAAATATATTGTTAGACCAACAATATCTTATCAATTAATTAAGTAGCCTAATATAGACATGTATTTAAGAAATTGAATAAAAACAGAATATTGCTTCAGCCTTATTCAAAGGCCGCGGAAACATGGGTTCATTTGTTACGCACTTCAATCCATTCCACACCCGACGTTCTTGGTGTTCTTACTATTCATTAAATATAGGCAATTGGTTGATGAAACATTGATTGAAATTAAGATACAATTTCTACAAAACGAAATTCACTTTAAAGAAAGGCTTACTATAAAACAAAACTTAATGAAGTGGTCAAACTCATGTCTGACCCGCTGCATGTCTCCCGACATTGCATGCGCATCCGTCATGCTATTCACTTTTCATAATCATCATAGGTGAAATTTAAAAAATAATATTAGGTTCTATAGCCTAATATTTAAATATAAATATGAAACTAAATTGGCTATTTTTATCCCTCTGCAGACGAACACGCCGGCGCGCTCTAATGGATTTTTTCCTCATGACAGAAACAACTTAAAATAGGCCTTCCCTCATTTTTGGCGATAGCCTACAGATTGGTGCAAGACTACAAATGGTCTATTTTTATTCGTGTACGCTCACAACAACAACAAAACCTTGTACTTTTGTAAAATAAATAAAAAACAGGGTGCGCTTCCAGCTGTTTTTCTGCGAGAATCTTTCTGAAACGTTTCAAAAATGAGCTCAAACACAGCGAATAATTGTACCTAAAAGAAAGAAACATCTCCATTCGATAAGAAATTCGTAGGTCTGTGTTAAATAAGAGGCGATCTATCCGCTGGAATGTGTTGTTTTTGAAATCATGGCCAGTGCTCGTTCTTGGCGCTCGTGCACATGAGCAGTCTTCACACAGACAATCGAGCGTTTCATTCTCGTAAAAGCACAAAACAAAATGCACACAACGTGTCCTTGCTCTTGATGTACAATCACTGATTCACCTTCACCTTCACCTTTGGTTTTAATGAGAAAAAAACGATATGAGGGCGGATTAGAACCCAGAACCTCAGAACCGCTTGCCAAAAATTCTACCACGAGACCATTACAGCACACTAATAGATTTGGCGAATTTATGTATTTCTTCACTGCTGTAATATTTGTATATTTATATTAATATAGTCACTTCGTCGCCAGAGGCCGCTTGCGATGATGACTGAGGAAAATGAGAATTAGTCCTCTAATGCCATGTCCATAATTTATAGCAGAAATTCTAGCATTAATTAGATCTCAAACGGATTCATTTAAATAAGTTATTACTCACCACCTGCGTGACGTCATTCACCAATGTGGCTGAACGACAGGTTTGCGACAGTACGGTTTCAGGAAACAGTCGTGACTAGCTAGTTGATTTGTTCACCGATGCATCGTACTATGGTAGTTCAGCAGCGAGTTACATCGTTGTTCGGAAACGCACCCCTGGTAAGTTAAAGATTAATTTGCGCAAACTCTGTTTTTCGGGTTTATGAAGGTGGATTGGTTTTTAGCGGGGTTTGTTGCTATGGTAACTGATGCTACACGGCTAACCTGCTCCGGAGCAGGTTTTATTCTGAGTTAGAGATCACAAACCCAAACTGGACCAATCAGCTGTGAGTAAAGTGTATCTGATGCAATAAAGCCACTCCCCCTGTATCTCTCGCTCCAAATTAAATCAGTTTATAGTGAAAACATTTTAGAGACAAAATTGCTCAACATTTGCTGTTAATTATTCATTATATTTATATTAAATAAATTATGAATAATTCATGACATATTCATATAATTAGGCCTTTATATTAATTGACAATATTAAACTTTGCTGTTAAATTAAAATAAATATAATACATGCATAATATAAAAAAGCTTTTAAACAGATTAAGCTTACATGTATTCTTTTGAGCAGATATTTTCTTTCAGCTGCCTTCTCAATCTTTCACTGCAGCAGTGTTTATTCCTGCTTTGTAAATGCGTTTAATTTAATATTTTTCATAACGATCTCTTAATCTTCAGAAGTGACATGAATTGCGTGGCTCTCTCGCGAGAAGTGAATCAAACTGATGTTCTCCTTGTTCCGTGTGATTGGCTGTTTGCCGCACGTGTCACACTTTCAGGTGCACGCACTTTGCAAACTCTGGATTAAACCTGAGTTGACAGAGAAAGTTTATACTGAGCATTGTGCAACAGTTGAACCTGATCTAAACCAGGTTGGATTTATCTGGATTTGTCAACTGCAAACCTACTCTGAAACTCAGAGTTTGTTCAACTAGCTTCATGCAACAGGCCACAGGGCTGCGTTTCCCAAAAGCATCGTAAGCCTAAGTTGATCGTAGCTCTATTGGTGGCAATGAAGCTACGATCAATTTAGGCTTATGATGCTTTTGGGAAACGCAGCCCAGAACAAAACCTGGCACGTAGCATGTTAGCCGTGAAGCGTAAATTACTATGGTGATGAACACCGCTAAAAGCCAAGTCACTTTCATGGTAGCTAAAACCCAGGATTGGCGCAAACTAATCTGAAACTTACCTGGCTAGCCAGCTAAACCAGCTTCATGGTACAGGCCCCTAATCTTGGCTTAATTTCACCCCCTTTCTGTGAAACCAGACCATAGAATCATTATTCAGCTCATTCAGTTCAATTATTCAGTGACCTTATTTGATCATTTCCAGCACAGATAAATCCATACATTTTACTGAATATTAATTCTTTAAGCCCCACTGATCAAGACAAAGGGAGAGAAAAAAACTCTGAAGTGGAAGTAGTAGTATTGGAAAGTAGTTGGGGGAAGTAGTCCTCATCCCTATACCATTTCTTTATGACTATGGTCACAATCCTTAAATTCAAATATGAATTGCAATTCTGAATCCTGTTTGCTACCTCAGTTCAAATTAACTTCAAATTCAATAGTTGCCTGTTGTCTGAATAGTAGAAATAACAATAAAAACATGAAATCTGTCAGATGAGTAACCAGTGTTTTTGTGTGTTTAGTATGGATACAGTGGGAGTGAATTCGATTGAAACAGCGGCTCTAGGGAGACCCTTCCAGCTGGGGATGCTGTATGACTGCAGGAGAGATGCTCTAATACCAGGTACAAACAATCAAGTCAAGCTTTAGGAGTTTGAAAAAGGTCATTTTTGAATGGAAATCAAAAAATTAAGAAATGAAGTCACATTGTATCCATAACAGTAAACACTCAATGACAAATAATAAATCGCAGAATAAATCTGTGACTAGCACAAGTGAAATGATGCACCAATCACACATTGTTTGCTTTGTTTCCTCTAAAAACCTGCTGAATGTAGCATTATTGGTAGGCTGCGAAACTGTCAAAAGCAAAAGCTTTTGAAAATCTGATCAAAAATCAAAAATAAGACGTGATGCTATTTTGACAAGGAATCAGTTTTTCTAAAAAATTAACCTTATGGTGGAGAAAGTGTTACATATAAAGACAGTCACTTGTTTTTTTTCCTGACTAAACCAGTGTTTTTGAACAAATCAGTTTACTAAATGATTAGTTAGACCCTTTCCACACAATAATCCCAGTAAATGACCATAAAAATTACCAGATTGACTTTAACAGCAGATACACAAATGTGCTGTTCACACAAGCAATGGTGTTCTGGCTTTTTACCGCTACAGACCATTCACATATCAGCACCAAAATATTGTTAAATTCTGTGATGTCAGTCATTGAAAGCAGAAATCTTTAAATGCTGTGCTGTTGTCTTCATTTGCCCACTTTAGTTTTACTGTTCAATTTGACAAAAAAAAATTAATAAATTTGACTTCTGACTCTGACAGGTGTAAGAGAATGATCCCACAGAACATGATTTGCTCTTAAAAAACACAAGACACTCATAATAGAAAAATGAAAAAGGCTGGGTCTCAAGTGAAACACTGAAAAACCTGCAAGACGCAGCACAGCGGTCAAAGATGTCTATCTAGTGCATATTTGCATAGAATTTTTTTTTAAAAGCAGCAGAGCTTATAGTAAACAGCGTGGAGAAATTGAGTCTTCTTCTTCTTCTTCTTCTTCATCTTCTTCTTCTTCTTTACTTTACGTATTCTGAATTTCTAAAACCTTAAGCAATTGTACTGCTATCAGAGTGGCCTGATCAGTTATTCTAGCTTTAACTTTAGGTAGGCCACTCGTACTTGTCCTCCTTTTGAATTTTTGGTAGCATCTGTGTATATGTATAACTGGATGTTGTCTGCATTGTGTTTTGGTGAAATAACAAATAACCGGATATCAACTGATGGGTCGGCTCATTTAATCTGATACAACACACAAACAAGCAGCCTCTTAGAGTAAATTGCCCTTGTTCTCTCCACAATTTAGTTACATTCTCCCATTCGGGCTGTACATTTCATTCACTTCTACATGTAGTGATGAGATTGCTGTCGATGGGTATGCCCGACAGCAAATTCTCAATGCCTGTGCTTGAATCCTGTCCAGATTCATTAAATGTGATTTTGCTGCTAATCCGTATGCCATGCATCCATGCAGGTCTTATGATTGCTATATATTGTTTTTAATGGCATTCTGTCTGTGCCCCACTCCTGTCCAGCCAGTCATTTCCATACTGCTGCTGCTTGGATTAAAACCATCACTTTGTAACTGGCTCCCTGACTTTAACAAATAGGCCACAGACTGTTAAAGCCTATGGGATTTCATCTTCATCTGTCATCTTTAATATCTGCTCCCCCCAGGGATGTGTCCTGAGCCCCTGCTGTACACACTATTAACACATGACTGCTCGGCCAAATATCTAGGCAATCATATTGTGAAGTTTGCAGATGACACGGCTATGGTGGGATTAATATCCCATAATTCTGATTCCCACCTCCTTCTTCCAGTACATAAATGAACTGTGCTACATTGGTGCCGAAACCCAGGAGGAAGGAGGGACATGCTGTTGGAGAGCCCTCGATGCTGAGGGGGATCGCGGTGCTGCGGAGGTCGGGCAGCGCGGAAGATTGAAGACTGCAAGTGGCTGCCCGAGGCAGTGGTGTTGGAGCAAGCATACAACGGGTGGGATGGAGAACTCGCTGCTCTCCTGGGTCGAGGTTGGATGGCTACCGTTCGAGAGGGAGCAGAGGAGTCGCCGCCGTTCGCCGTGGGCCGGAGCCTGCTGCCGTCCACCATGAAGGAGACTCGCAGGGATTGGGGGACTCGCTGCCGGCTGCCCTCAGCCACTGCAAGGAAGAGCCTCGGCTGGCTGGTCTCAAGAGATGCTCTAGCGACTGACGCTAGAGGTTGCAGCCTTTAGCCTCCTTGTTAGAGCGTCCAACTCCCACACTGGAGACCCAGGTTTGAGGCCCGCGCACAGGGGGGGGCGAGTAGGACCTGGGTAGAAGGGTTACGTTTATTTTTATATATTGAAGTTGTTGAATGTTCGCCGGTTCCTGCATCCTTCTTCCCGTATATATGAACTGTGTTGCATCCTGCTTTATTGGCTCCTAATAGACATATCACACTCACATACCAAAATAAAGACCCCAGTGCACGCCAAAGACCACAGCACAAAATGAAGAAACACCACCATCTAAAGAGGAAATCGTCGACCCTGGTTAATAGAGGCCAGCAGCTCCTAGAAAAAACATGCAAACACACACACACACACACACACAAAGAGTTTAATACAAATCGTTCTAGATCATAACCTACATGAATCTTAAACAATTCGCTTTAACTCAATCAAATAACAAAAGAAACTAAAGATAACTAAACCAACAAGACAAAATTTCACAATATCGACAATCAAGAAAATTAGATAACCTAATTCAAAAGAAAGCAACTTAAATTGAGACACAAAGAAAACAAACTAAATCAGGCAGATTAACAACAAAAGTAAATCCAACCAATTCAAAAAAATGAAAACAACCCAAACTCAAATACAAAAACTCACAATACAAAAAGAACAAACTGAATACAAAAGATTGACACAAAAACTACAAAAAAAGAAGCAAAATAGCGTATACACGAAAAAATAAATCAAACTGATTTAGAAAGATGAATAGAAAATTCACAAACAAACAAAAACAAAAAACAAACTACTGTAATATTCAAGTTGTTGAATATAGATTTGTAATTCTGATGTGCTATGTAGTTCCTGCATATAGGCACTAGGGGCAGAGGATGAATAGGATGTGATGCAGTGTATGCAAAGAAATGATAGAATTAAAAGAAGACCCGCATGTGTTGAAGCTGATCGAAGATTCTAGTCATCTTTTCACAAATAATACAACTACAACACTAAATAAAGACTCAACTTTCAGAAACAAAACATGAGCACAACAAAAACAAAATCCATTGTCATGGGTCCAACAACACGACCGTGACCCAACGCACACACAGACTCAATGAAGTTCGACCTAGAACGAGACAGCGGTGACGCCACTGCGAGGATATTATCCACCCTGCAATATGCACAACAACAAAAAAAAAAGATACAATTTACTTACAATAATGTACAAAAAAAAAAAAGTAAACTGCCACTTACCAAACAATTACTGCAGGAATGGGATGAGACCAGATGATTAAATACACAGCTTATATGCAACAGCCGACGCCCGTACGCAAAACATTAACTGAAATAGAACACAAATTGCAATTCGCAGCACTTCTATGGCTGATAAGCATATAATAATTAAAAATTTAAAAAATACTTGGAGGAGGACAGATGCAGTCACATTCATTAGCCGAACAGGGCAGCCGCGGCAAAACACAAAAACATGGAACTGACTGTACACACAGCCGCTCTCCTAACAAGAGCACAGACCAAATGCAAAAGCAAATAAACTAAAACACACCAAAACCAGAATAAAGCAAGCAAATGCAATATATCAAAAGCTGCATTACCCATAGATATACATAATAAAGGCTAGATGTCTTACGGCGGAGTCTCTAACGTCATCACCGGCAGCCATCTTGTCACAGGCAAGCTTTCTGGCGGGCTCTGTGGTACCTGATGTAAGGTGAGTGATCTGCACGAACACAAATACTCTTATCTCGCTGAAATCTTGACGGATTTACAAATGGTTTGGTTTCTTACAAACGTTATTAACCTGGCTATAATTCTGGATACTTGAACATGTTGAAATTGCAGCTTTTCTTTTCAAAAACGACTTAATCGTGCAGCATAATTGTGTATCACGGCTACTTGCGCAAGTTATCAAGGCTGAGACCACAATCGAGCTGTTCAATTATATAGGTTTTACTGACACCAATAATGATTTTATGACAACTAATCTTTTGTCTAAATTACAATCTTTGTGGATGTGGTTGTAGTTATTAGCTGGCTAAAAACAAGAAGCTTTGAGTGAGACCTTACAGTTTAGCTGCTACCCAGCAATTTTACATCAGTGGGAGAGGCAGAATTGCTCTTTCTTTTCAATATAACTTAAGTTGCACGTGATTTCCAATCGGTTTGGTTTGTTAAAAACATCTTGCATTATAATACAGGAAATTGCTGGCTTTATAGGAGAAGATGCCAGACTTTTGTGCAGCCTATGGATGCTCCAATCGCCGTAGTCTCAAAACGAGAGCCCGTGGGATCACCTTTCACCTGTAAGATATGACAATATTATGATTATATTTGGAATAATCGTTAGTTACTTAGTGGATGTATGTACAATACAGGTCCTGTTACACAGGAACAGCGGGGCTATGGCATAATAGTATTACAAGATTGTTGTTGACCCAAAGCTTTTTACAAGTTTGTTTACACAATCGCAGAATGTTTCTTTTGGTTTTTTTTTTTTTTTGGAACAGTGATCTCTGAAGTAGGCACAGTGCAATGTCAAGGGGAAAAGCCTAGTAAATGGCCCAACCCTGAAGAAGTTAAAATAAACATGTAATAATTCAAATTATTTTATTATAATAGTAATATTCATATTATAAAAGTGTGTGTATATATATATATATATATATATATATATCATGTTGCCATTCTGTACACTGAGTTTTAGTAGCCTATATATTGATTTAACATAAATACCTTGTGCGTGTGTATATTCATTGCACCTATCTGTTCTGTTCAATGTAATTTTCATATGGAAGTCCATGGTTATAATTATTCATAAGTATGCAGTGTCATAAGTACATCTTTGATGTTTATAACAAACTAAACAGTTTGAAAATCGGTAGAAAATTGAGCAAGTTATAGTTATTTAAAAAGTACATGCACCATTAAAACACAATGTTACGAGTGAGCGATCTGACTGTTACTAGATGGCCGCCAGGTGTAGACGTCGACCTCCATTGGCCAGCAGCGCGGACGAGACATCTAGCCTTTATTATGTATATCTATGGCATTACCCACCTTTACCGACCCACAGTCATGTTCAGCAGAACAACAATAGCCAAACCACATCCAGGAAATGACGCCTGCCCAGGTACAAAAGCCAATGGCTTTTATAGACGATACCAATCAATGACGCAAAACAGTATTGGATTTATTACGCTTCCTTGAAGGGTGTCATTTTCTATAACACTCTGAGATGATTCTCCAACTCTCACTTTTATTGTTCTCTGGTTAAGAAAGTCATTAATCAATAAACATCCTGCCACCTTTTTTCCAGTTTCACCAGCAGACCCTCTGTGTATAGCATATTGTACGCCTTCACTATATCAAAGAACACTGAGACTATTTATTGTTTATTTGACCAGGCTTTCTTGATATCTGCCTAGACTCTTCCTACCCTAACCAACTTTGATGAAGTGAACATTTTTCCTCTTTTTCTAAATAATACAATAGTCTATCTGATATAATTTTCTGCATTACTTTTCCCAAATGTGATGTGACAGCCTGGTCTCGTTGTTAATACAAGGTATCAATACATAACATTTACAGGCGCAAAATGCAAAATTTTGTACATTTAGATAGCTGAAACATACAATATGGACATATTGACAACATTAAAACATAAACATTGTTGTGTATTTATAGCTAAAGAAATGCAAAATATTCAGGGATCTTTTATATCATAAAGACATTTGTATAATTACCCTTGTACCATTTTATAGATACATTTTAGATCCCTTAACCCCACCCCAAACCTAAACACAACCATTTTATAGAGAATATAAAATCAATGTAATGCACAGAAATGTAGGAAAATTGCAATTAGAAAAATGTAAAAAAATATATATATATATTTTGAGCTGCTAATTCACTCATACCTCTAAACCTTCCATAACCATTTCTTAAAAATATGTAGTTATAAAGGAAAAACACAGCAGACAGAAAAGTGTAATCACAATAATTTATTTATTCCAAAAATTTTAAATGTAAATGACAATGTGAAAAAGTGCACTTTATATAGTTTATAAAGTGTACTTATTGCACAAATAACTTTAAAAGAACATACTTAAGTGTGCATTAAATGTGTTGTTTTCACTGCTTAAGTGCATTCTATTCCCTAGTGAAAAAAGTATGCTAAGTATATTTGCAGCCAGACTAATTATCGTATATTTCAAGTGTGTTAATGATTATTTAACTTAATGTGTGCTATTTTGAAACAACTAATTAAAAGTATATTTTAGTTGTAATTAAGTTGTATAAAAACACAACTTTAAGTATATTTAGTGTACTTTTGTCTGCTAAATTGGAACAACTTCAAGTATACTTAGTACACTTTAAGTACATGCTTGATTAGTGATATTAAAGTGTACTTTATTTGTGTTATAAGAACACTTTATTTGTGATTTAAGTACATTACAAATTAATTAAGAGTGTCTTCCAAACACACAAGCAATATACTATGATCTATGAATATATTATTTTACAGGTAATAGTATATACTGTATGCTCAGTACCTTTGGCTTATTCCAAATACTAAAAATTACACACTTTGTATAATATAGTCAACATTTGAAGTGGATCAAAACTTTTCATCAGAATTTTCCTAAAACCTTCTTCTTAGGACAACTTTGATGAACTTTTTTGATCCACTTCAAATGTTGAATACTGTATGTTGAATTACATAATCTCCCACAATACAGTATTATAATTGTGCTACTATTTAAATACTTTTTTAAAGAGTTACTTAGGTGACATTTTCCCAAAGTTGAATGCATTTGTTTTCAAGGCCATTAAAATAAATAAAATGTAACAACATCACTAATGAAGAGACATATTTCATTAACAAATCCAATGGTTTTTATTTAAACTTAACATGGTTTCAGCAAAACTTACCATGTTTTTAATAAAGAAAAAAAATTATTGGACCAATAGTGACCCTCTATACACAAATACAAATTACACATTATATTCAATTTTCTGATGAGCTTCTCATTATTGTGTCTGATGGCCGCTTACACAGAGGCAGTGACCGCAGAAACTCATGAAGAACAGCATCTGTTAACAGAATATACCAAAGATATAAGGTCAGACAGCATGTTCACCTTTTTATTCACGTTTACAATAGTCTGTCTAAATCCTACATTGAACCAATACTATTGTTGAACAGTAAATGAGGATTAGCAGTAGGGAACTGTATCAGTATGGCATGTCGATATTGTTTTCGGTAGTCAAGCAACACTTTATGAATTTATGAAACTAATATCGTACAAAATACGGGCCGATTTGACCAATCATATGAATGTTTGGTGCTGCATACAAACATGTGCCATAAACCACCACACACAAACTCAAAAAGGAGATATCAAGCCGAAATCTTGCTCTCCGTTTGTTAAAGCAAAACAAAGTTTGTTAACTGGTAGACTACAACTTACCTCCAAATAGCAGCACTTTTCTCCGGTTCTTTCAGGATCGCGTAGGCCATTAAATTCCTAGCCGGTTGTTTGAATTCCGAAGTCTCAAGTTCAACCACTCAACATATTTTTTCCGCATGTAACGTTACTTGTGCTGCTGGTGTGTTGTTTAATATAGATTTGTGTGTATGATTGTAAAATGATTCTGCCAGTGTAAACTTATTAAACATATTTACACATATTTGGAAATTGTATAGGCTACACTGCATATATTAAATGGGCTTGTAATGCATTAGTCATACTGAAATAAATAGGCACAAGTAATAAAGTGAATTCCAAGGATGAATAAGTAAACTTAAAAAATATACTCAAATTTAACTTTAGATACACTACAACTTCAGGATATGTATTTTTTAAATATACTTCCAGTGCATTGTTACAATGATCATTTTCAGCACACAGTTAAAATATACCTCAAATATATTTTTATAAAGTGATAATAAATACACTTTTAAAAAATAAACTCAACTTTCACTTCAAGTATATTTTTCTAGAATATATTTTTTAGAAAATATACTAAAGTACAATTATTTTAAAGTGTGTTAAAAGTTGTATTGTGAAAATATGATGCTAATATACTTTTTATATATTTAAAGAGAGTACATTTTTTGTTAGTATATTTGCAATGTACTATTGAAAAAGGGAATATATTTAAAATACAATAAAGTATACTTTTTTCAATAGGGTTTGTAATTAACTTCAAATGCATCACAGATTAAGTTCATATTAAATGCAACTACATTTGAATTTTTTTTTTTTGAATTATTTTTTTAAACCACTTAAGTGGAACTTTAATACAACTTTATATTTACTTTTGCAATTGTTTTTAGTGTCTTTAAAACATAGTTAAAGTGCACTGCTCATTGTACTGACAAGCAATTAATATGAACTAAAATATACTTTAATATCAGTTAACAATACACCTAAGTGTTGGAGTGATTTTGGATTCGCCTAATGTATCTGTGTACGCTGACCCTAGATAAACAGTCTCTACACAAATAGAAATCTCATATAGCAACAACCTAAGGCCAAGGCCTTTGGGAAAGGATTGGTTAGCTTATATTTACATTTCACTTGGTCGGGAGAATCTAATCTAGACAACTGTAGGTCAGACAGTGGTCGTTCTGTAGGTTGGCGGTACTTGAGTTATGAATGTCAGGAGCCAAAGTCCTCAGTTGGGCTGCTTGAAGGTCCGTGTGGTGAAAGGTTTACTCACAAGAGTATAACCTTGGTCGTATTGTTGTTCTTCCTTCAACAGGTCAGAAACTCAGAACAAGGGTTTGCTCACTTGAAAAGCTTTTATTCCTTCCTGTTGGGGATGGGATTACTAATCCCTGTCTTTCCTGATGTGGTGATGTGATTGGGTCATAGCATTCCAGGTGTCCACCCATCACATCCCACATTTCCACAGTGGAATTTGTTGCATTGTCCCAAAATAGACAGTTAAATAAAACAATGTGTTTAGGAACTTTGAAATGCTTTATTTATTTTCCAAACCTTTCTCATCAAGTCATTGTGGCAGTGTTCTGAACTTGTAGAGTCCAAACTTGATGTAAAGTTGTTGAGGTATCACCCAGATGTCCATTTCTGTGTCAGTGGGTGAGATTATATTGGCTTTTATCTCAGGTGCAGTTTCCAATGTGTGTACTGTTTTGATGTAAAGTAAATGGAGTCGATGGAGCCATTTGGATGTTAGACACTGGATTTTAGTCCTTGCTATTCGCATATTTGTATAGAAGATTTATATATATATATATATATACTTAGAGGACATATAGACTTGTGCTGTTTCAATTGGATTGCACAACAGAACAGGTGAGTCTTTTTGTTGGGGGGCAGTTTTATATTTTGGCTCCTTAAGCATTAGTTCACTTTCAAATGAAAATTACCCCAAGCTTTACTCACCCTCAAGCCATCCTAGGTGTATATGACTTTTTCATTCTGATGAACACAATCAGAGTTTTATTAATAAATATCCTGACGCATCTAAGCTTTATAATGGCAGGGAAAAGGGTTTACGAGTATGAGCTGAAGCCAGACCGCCTTCTGTATTCAAGTTACGCAGGAAGTGTAAACTGGCGTCGTGTCAATTACACTTTTTCTGTAAGTTGAATAGTTAAGGCGCATGATGTAACATAAGCTTTGTGAACTGCAAGAGTTTAACACTTTCTGCATATGTTGAATACGGAAACTGTCTGGCGGAAGCTCGACATTTGACTTCATAACCTGTTTAAATATGGATTTATTTATGATGGATGGATGTGGATGGAAGCTTTTTCTTCAGCTCATACTCATGAAACCTATTCAGTCTCATTATAAGCTTGGATGCATCAGGATATTTATTAATATTTCTTCAGTGTTGTTCATCAGAAAGAAGGTCATATACACATAGGATGGCTTGAGGGTGAGTAAAGCTTGGGCTATTTTTCATTTGAAAGTGAACTAATCCTTTAAAAACTTAACTAATTAAAATTATTTTCTCTGTGAGAATTATAATTACACACTTTCCTACAAAACAGTCAGTCTGTCAAATGTGGCAGCAGGTATGAATCATACTTACAGGTTGTGATTCGGAGGAGGAAGAAGCTGGTCCAAATAAACTGGGTACTGACCAATCCTTCAATAACAACCGGCTTGCGAATCTGTTGTTGAACACATTTAAGTTGAAGAAGCAGTTGTCAGTAAAATGACGGGAACACGCAGCACAAGGTTCACGTTTCCCCTGGCGTCTGCGCGTGCAATAAGTGGGCGGGCAATATGCTAATGTTTCTTTGTGACATCACAATGAAAAGGCTTGGGATTCGTTTTACAAACAACTCGTTTAATTAACTCTGAGTCAGCTCTTACATTTGAGAGACAGTAACTTAAAATACGGTGCACTTTCAGATTTAAAACTTTGCAGGATGTTTTCATTTACTTAGAGCTATGTTACACACTACATGAAAGATAATTTTCAAAAATCCATAATAGGGGCACTAATATGTGGTGTATAGGTATAAATAATGGTTGTACTGTATTAAACACTTTCTTTTTGCAGGAATCACACTGTGGGATAAAGAGAAGCTACAGCAGAGTCTACGAGTCCATCCCCAAATTAACACAGATTTCAAAGTCACAGCTTCAGACTCCATTCAGGAAAAATCCAACTTACTGAACATTGATGGCTCTCTGAAACTGAGTGTTTTAGGTGGACTCGTCAGTGTTACTGGAGCAGCCAAATATCTCAACGACACCAAGAAGTCTTTCAGACAGCAGAGACTGACACTACATTATCATTCAACCTGCAGGTATGAAGAACTGACCATGAACCACTTGGCATCTGCAAATATAGTTCATCATGAGGTGTTTGATAATGACACAGCAACACATGTGGTGACAGCAGTGCTGTATGGAGCAGACGCCTGCTTTGTGTTTGATAGAGAGGTTTCCTCAGATGAGAAAATAAACACAGTAGAAGGAGAAGCAAAAGTGGCCCTTGAGAAGCTCAAGTTCATATCAGTAGATGTAAACGTCAATCTGAAGATGAATGACACTCAGAAGAATGCAGTCCAAAAATTTACATGCACATTTTATGGCGACTTCCAGCTACCATCTAACCCGACTACTTTTGAAGATGCATTGAAGGTTTTCAGTGATCTTCCAAAACTGCTGGGAGAAAAGAAAGAGCTGGCAGTTCCTCTGAGAGTTTGGCTTTATCCTCTGGACAAACTTCTCTCAAGAGCTTCAAAACTTCAGAGGGACATCAGCATGGATCTAATAATTAAAACTGAATCAGTGATTGAGAGTTTAAATACAACTGAGATGAAATGCAGTGACCTTCTAGAAGACTCACCTGCTTCAACTTTTGCTGAATTTCAGGATAAAATACTGCAAATGAAGCAAAACTGCTCCAATTACAAACTGAGACTCATGAAGAAACTCGGCTCTCTGCTGCCAAACATCCGTGGAGACGTGATGAAGGAAACTGACCTGAATGATCTTCTACAAGATCATAATGAATCTCCATTCAGTGAAAGAGATCTTGCAGAATGGCTGAAAGCGAAAGAAAGAGAGTCTGACGTCATTAAATCAGTCCTCAGACAGCTGAAGGATGCTGGTGCACAGGTAGAAGACAACATAGATCTGATTTCACTGGATCTGAAAGCTGGAAATGTGGTCTGTTACACGTTCACATCACTGAACTGGACTGGTGTACTCCTACCTAAACAAAAGGCCTATCTGAGTCCTTCAAGAAAAGGAGAAACTGTTGAGAACAGCCTTGATTCAGAGCAGAAGTCTTGGCTCACTCCTGAGATCCAAAAGACACTGAGGAGCAACTTGAAGATATTTAAGAACTTGATTGATTCAAAAGACCGTGAACCAGCCAAGTTCATTGTGTCCTCAAAGGAAATGAAGAATAATCCAGGTTCCTGCATTCTGCTGTATGAAAGTGAATGTGATGAAGCTGTTTGCTTTATTCCTCCATCACAGCCAGCCTGTCCAATCACTGAAGAGGTCAAAGATAACAGTGTGGTTCTGAAGGTTCCTCCATCATGTTCTTCTACAGTGGAGCTCAGATTACTGTATAAACTGAAGCAGGACAGAGTCTGGAGATCTAAACCTGTGATGAAGGATGAAAACACAGTTACTCTGACTGATCTGAGAGCAGGAACTGAGTATGAGATCAAATGTGCAGCGCTGGGGAAACTCAACTACACCGTATACAGTGACGTCATCAGCGTCACCACAGAGGTATGATGATCATTCATAGCTTCATGAGAATAAGTAATAGATTTCTTCTCATCTTGGATATAGTTTGCCTCATTTTGTTAATTAGTATCAAATGCTTCTTTCAGAGAAGGAACCGGTCTGTTATGGGTAAGTCTTTTTTTTTCCCCTCAATTTCAGTAATGATTCACTCTCTAAAATAAAAAAATTAATTGCTTTTATTAGTCACATGGGCGATCACATTGGCTCTCTGGCCTTCTTAATTTTGTGAAGTAATTAATGTCTCAGTGTTTGTACAATTGATGTGTTGTTAACATCATCATGGTCAATTAACATTTTAAAGTTTTTTTATTTTTATTTATTTTATTTTTTTTTTGCTGCACGTTCACCCCATAGACTTGTACTGTAACAGTTTTACTGTACACACATTTTGATGTGAAAGCTTGACCAATACAATGTAAACTTGCAAATAATGTGTGTTTTGTGTTCCTGTGCCAGTAACAAACCTCTGTACATGAGGGCGGTAAAGTTTCATTCACATGTTTGAGCCATTAAAAGTCATCAGTTTAACAAACAAAGATTTTCTTCAAGCTGTTGTTCCACCATTACAGTAACTGAGCTGAAAGACAACACAGACTGTAGAAGAGTGTTTCATAGACTTCAGAAAACAATTAATGAAATCAAACTAGCTTAGCTTTTGTGTTTTGTACTTAAAAAAATTTTGTTGAATATCCTCAATTAAGTCATGTGAATGTTGATTTGAAAACCTTAAAACAGGAAACTGACGCAGCTAGAGATAAACACTAATAATGTTTCTTGTTCAAGAATACTGTGGCTTGATAAATCAAGGGTCGACCAGCTACTTGAACGCAGTTCTGCAAACCCTCTACATGACGCAGGAATACAGGGAAGGTGTAATGAGGTAAAAAAATAACTCTCACTTGTTTTTTGTTGTGACTACAAATACATCAAACATGTAATGTTTTTAATGTTTAGACTGGAGAGAAGAGAAGATTCCTCTGATGGTGACTTGAAAGAAAGTGAAAGTGAAAGTGACAGTGACGATGACAGTGATGGTGAAAGTGAAAATCAAAGTGACTTCATTGAAGAGCTGAAGTCACTGTTTAATAAACTAGACAAAGAGTCTCATCGGGTTTCAACAGCCGGGATCTCAAAGAGCCTCGGCATCACAGACGGTTGGTCCTCAAAAACCCTTTTTGTAAGTTTTGGCAGATAATAAATGCTGTTTAGCTGTTTTATTATATGTTTGTTATCTGCTTCCATCCCATAAAAACAGTTTATAAACACAAAGATGCCAAAAAATATCTGGATTTGATTCTGAGCAAGACTCCTGAAGCCTCTGAGGTGAATTTAACTTTCTTCAGGTTCATTCTGTCACTTTTGACTGTCAAATGTTTGCATTGGTTTCTTATTATGACTATTTAATGAGTTACTGAATGACATGAACTAACTGTGCATACATAAGTTTCTGATTCACATTGCACAAAGACATTTGAACAACAGAGGATCTAAATGTCTGAAAGCAGACACGTGGTCTTAGTGAATTTATTTGAGTACTTGACATTACAATGAAATGAGAGATTAAACATCAGCTGTTTCATTGAAACAATTTGTTTAGAATTAAAACTATTAAATGTCTAGCAAGAGTCTAATCTGAAGAATAGTGATCATTTTAAAATCTGATATTATAATTAATATGGCTGTAAAACCACTGGATTTGGCAAATCTTGACTTGGCAATTAAAGCATCTAAAGGTTATTAATGAAGTCTTGTTTTGACACCCTGCAGATTTTTAAGGTCAAAGTGAAGAAAACTGGTAGATGCAGTTCATGCAAGAAAATGACATCAGAACAGAGCGATATCTTCACATTGATGATCTATCGTACACAATCAGATCATATGGTAAGATACTGCTGTTCAGTTCTGATTTTTTTCTTAATTATTTTCTTAATATTCCTCTTGATTAATGGAAGTCTATAAGGACTGATGTTTTGAAAACTGTCTCAGAGCATCTTCATTCTGAGGTGGCTAAATGTCATAAGTTTTGATTAGTTTGGCCTGTTTGACCCATTGTCTGGTCTCCTTTATTTCACTTGGTCATGTACACTGATACCATATCTGCCAGAGTCCGTAGTGCCATTTTTAGTTTCATTGCAAACCTACTTTTTCAAACATCTCCTACAGCGTTCATCAGGGGTCGTATAAATGCTAAAAGTAGCTCCTAAACCCAGGATAGCTTATAAGTTCTCCTGCAGACCTCTAAGGCCCTGTCCCAAATTGAATCCTAAGCCCTCGCAGTCTTCCTCCAAGTGTACACTGGCAAAATGGCAAAACGCAAATGGCTTCATGTGCACAGCGCACTTGCGGTCTTTGGACTTGTGGAGTTCCACTGGCCACTGCATGCATGTGTCTGTTATTTCCACAAGATCGTAGGCAGGGCCGGATTAACATATGGGCTAGGTGGGGCTGAAACCCCAGGGCCCGAGCATGGAGATTGGCCCGCGATTGGCTGAGGGAAGAATTGACTGGCCATCGGGAGCACCTGAAACTTTCCTGGTGGATCAAATGGCAAAACCCCACCACACCTCTACTGGCACTACCTGATTAAACTGTGCACGCATCCAGCAGTCGCAGCGTGAGAGCAGCTGGACCGTCTCATGCACAGCTCATGTGTCGTGCTGCTCACGTGACCAGCTTCGGCGTTCTGAGAACCTGGAAGCGCTGGACATAAATAGTGTATGAGAATGACACAGAAGAGAAGATATTGTTGAATAAAGTGGTTATTATTGTTTTGTTTTTGCACACAAAAAGTATTCTCGTCTCTTCATAACATTAAGGTTGATCCACTGCAGTCACATGACTGTTTTAACGATGTCTTTAGTACCTTTCTGGACCTTGAAAGTGTTGATTATATTGCTGTCTATGGATGAGTCATAAACCTCTCGGATTTCATCAAAAATATCTTCATTTGTGTTCTGAAGATGAACGAAGGTCTTACAGGTGTGGAACGACATGAGGGTTTTCATTTTTGGGTGAACTAAGCCTTTTAATTGGGAAACGCCTGCCCCAGTCCAGCTCTGGTGATTCCTCTCTTCTAGAGCCAGAATGAAGAACTTCTAATGATGGAAATATTTATATATTAATGCGTTTATGCTGTTCATGTGTTGTAGCCTGGAATATTTACATATAGGCCTACCTAATATTAACATGGAATATCCAGCATATACTCATTGTATCACTGTGCGTTGGAGATGTGATTTTTATTTTTTTATTTTCATGTGATCTGTGGAAATTAATCTTCATTACCTCACTGACACGTCACGTGCCGGGCTCAAATACAGAGCTTGTCGATTGAGCCGTCATACCGCTATCCATTTAGTGCAATATTATAATTATACCAGTCATACCTATATGTATGTAGCTTTTCCTAAATGTATTAGTGTATATACAAATAAACCTTACAATGACATCCCAATGAACAATACATCTGAATGACACAGTTGATGTAGGAATTTTTATTGACCACCAGATGGTGAAGTAGAGCACTGTGTCAAAAGCTTCAAACAGTGTTGCCAGATTGGCGGAGGTGTGAAGTATTTGACTAATTCATTCAGTTGTACTCTGTCCAGGTGTGTTTGTGCCATTCAGATTGAGTGGATTTGCACACACTGCTGATGGATGATGGAGGGAGAAGTAGATATTGTCCTTCAGCACTCTTGAGCTCAGTTTGTTTGGGTGCAGGCCATCATGTGTGAACATTTGTCTCTGACTCCAGAAAAGATTTAAGTTGTCGATGAAATTCAGTCCCTTTACGTTGCAGGTTTGTTGCAGCCATGTGTTAAGCCCAAGCAACCATGAAAATCTATTTGTTCCTCTTGCTGGGAGTGGTCCACTGATGAACGACTGAACTTTTAGTCTTCTAAGCATTTCAAAAAGTTCATTGAAATCTCTTTTAAGGAGTTCTGACTGCTCCTTCCAAATATCATTCTTCCCCACATGGATGATTAGTCGATTTGCAGTTTTATATTTCATCAGAATGCTCTTAAGTTCCCTGTTTACATCAGAAACTGTTGCTTGTGGAAGGCAGCATGTAGTATCCCTGCTGCTAATGTTTCTGATAACAGAGTCACCCACTATCAGAGTCCTGGGCTCGGCTGCTCTGAGAGCTGAGTGCCGCTGTCTGCTCGACCTTGAGCGGCAGTTAGCATTGGTGTTGATTTGATCTGTGTCCGATCATGTTTGGGGATTCCTCACCCACATTCATCACATCTGGAGATTCCTTACTCACATTCATTAACACTTCAAATCTGTTTTCCAGATGTATTGGTGGTGGTAGGGAGCTAGTGTTTGGAGTAGAGGATGCTACTGCAATATGTGATACTCGTGACAATCTGATGTCTTGAGTGCCTTTGGGTCTCGCTCCCTGTTTGTGCCATCGATTAGTATGTTGATCAGTTACGGCACTCAGTAAGGCCTGTTCAGGAGCACTAGATTCATGGGACTCACCGACTGTGTGCTGAGGACATCCATGACGAAGCTCTGTTGTGTGTTCCTTCTGGTTTGGTAGTCCCGCTTTGTTTCAAGAACTTCAATCCTTTGTATAGGTCTGTGGCAGTTTGTGCAGCAGGTGGATTCTTCAACCAGAGGAGGCATATTATTTCTAATCCTTTTGGATGTAGGCAGCTGTGTTTTCCCTTCTCTGGAATGTAAGCCGATTGCAGTGGGAGGCTGGTCGGATAAAAATTCCCCTTTTTTGTAGCAATTCTTCCAGTTAAAAAGTTTGTTGGTGCCAAGATTTGTTGTTTGAGCACTGTGCTGATTTGCTGTAGTTAAAATTAGGAGATAAAATATAAAAGAAATAGTTTCAAAAAAATTACATCCACCAATGATAATAAAAAAAAAAAAAAAAATCGATGTCCTCATTCACCAACATCTGGAACCCATTTCTGCAGTATTTCAATATATCAGGTGCTTGAAACTGAATACACACACACTCTCCCAACTATATAGATTTTTTTTTCCTCAGCCAGAATTATAAAATATTGCAATGAAGGAAATGGAAATATGAATCTATGTATGTCTATATGTGTGTGATATGTATATTATGTCTATGTACATAACGATATTGTCAATACATTAGTTTATATGATCATAAGATACATTGTTAACTATTTAACCATTATTATTATTTATTATTATTATTATTATTATTATTATTATTATTATTATTATTATATACTCTCCTCACTTTTCTATCTAGTTATTTAATTGTTTATTTCGGTTATTTAAAACAATTTTTTTTCTTTTTTTTTTTTCTTTTTGCTCTTTCCCTTATTATTATTTAATAAATTACATGTATTTGTTTTTCTATCTTGTCTATCTTTTTTTCTATCTTCTTTTTTCTTATTTTACTATTATTATTGTCATTATTATAATTTTTTTGTTGTATGTCATTGTCTTGCTCTAATAAGAAAAAAAAAAAAAAACTTTGAACAGTATTTTATACAAGTTTTATTTATTTTTTTCTAAAACAAGACAAGTGTAGCGAATTACAGGTATCTAATCAATTCGCTCAATTCATGGGTGAAATATATCTAAAACTAAATCATAACGCATTATGATTAACTATAATATAGATCGACCAAAGAGGGAATTATGCACATATATTGTGAATTAATTACAATGGATTATAATTAATTACATAGATGATTAGTCCTAGTTTAATAGTTGTTTGAGAAAGACTATCCTAGTTTGTCCAGCAAACTATCAGTTTTCTCATAAATTATTATAAAGGAAGATATTCACTGGCCACGAGAATAACTTCCTATTATAGCATTAAAGCGTAAAGCAGCGTTGCAGAATCAAACGTAGAAGTGACTTGGTTTTCTGAATGAGCAACAGAACAATCGAGCGTCAATATAATGTGTTTAATATATGAAACTACGAATACAAAGGTTATACAGCTAAATATGCACAAACAATACACACATATAGAAAACGAAAGTAAAGAAAACAGGTGATCAAAGAAATGGCAAATTACAAACAGTTAAAACTTTTGAGAGCCAGCAAGGAAACTCCGCTTACACAGAGCTTAAAGCGCGTGGAAAGAAGTTGTTACTTGCATAAGTTCAGGTGCTGCAGTTTGTAGAGTTTCAGTGCACGCGGTTTGGCGATTGGTCCTTTTCCAGGAGGGCGTTCTCCAGCGGGATTTTCAAACAAGGTTTTAACTTAAGAGTAAAATAACCGGAAAAGAAAGAAGAGAGAGTCTGTCTCCTAGGTGATGGAGGATGATGAAGGCTTGACAACAGAGAAACTTGAGGAATGCGGCCGCATGGCTTGCAGTAATTCGATCCGAGTTGACCACAATTGTTTGAAGTCACGAGGGAGGGAATCGGGGATCCATCGCCACCGCCATAAAATGTGTCCAGTGAGCAGTTAATGTCAGCCAGGCCGGAGCCAATGTGAGATTTACAAACAAAAGTTCACGGAGTTAAAACTTAAACACAGTTTATAGTTGGCTTGCTAATTTGATCCTGTGCAGACCTTACACAAGGATAGTGACATTTGTTAGCAATGTAATGTTATGGCATTTATAATCATATTTTCCTAATGTCTTTTGCTGTTAAACATGGTGTCATGTGGATGGGAATATGCGTGGAAATGATATGCGGATGAGGTTATGCATAGTAAAACTAGGCGTTGTAAGCTCCATATATGGTTATTTCAGGGAGGAGACGGACAGAGATTCATGTACGCACAATCTTCTGCTGACTGGGTTTTATAAAAGGAATTTTGCGCAGGTTCTGGCATACGCATGTTTTTATAAGTCTGAAAACTTTTGTGCGTACAGAAAATCTGGCTTTTATGCGTACGCACACTAGGATGAAATCTACGGAAAGTTTTATTCATGAGGGCCCTGGTGTTTTCACTCTAATGTCTTTATTTTTAATGTTTTTATGAACTTATATAGTAAGCAAATCCATAAATTAGCTTAAGAGATAAACTGAGATAGGATCTGAAGCTCTGAATGTTACATTAGCCGTATTAAAAGTGTGTGTTTATCTCTGTTGCTGCATTACTGCATTTGTTCATATATTATTGCAATTACAGTAGCAGAACTGATTTCTTTACAGTGATTACCAGAACAACTTTATTTCTCAGTGTGTTTTTAGATGAATTTCCCATTATTGTCTCCTTTGTTCATTTAGGGATCTGCTGTGAATGAACGCATTGATGAAATGCGTAAAGATCTACACTGCAGTCACTGTTCAAATAGACCAATGCTGGAAAATGCAAGTATCTTTTCTATTGAGTCTGATGCGTTTATACCTGTACAGATGAACAGATTTACTGTGGAAATGTAGATGATTCAGACAGATTTATTAAATTTATTATTGGAATATGTAATCTCCATAAAAATGTTTAAATATCTGCACAAAATTCATTGTACTGTATTTATGACTAAAATGAGTAAGTTTAGAATAGCCTCTAATTGTTTAATGTAAATATTTCTTTACACATTTCTTCATTTTATAATTACAGATTAATAGTCATTTTGAGTTTCCACAAAGACTGATACTAGGATTGAATAATTTCCGAAATGAGGCAATGATTGCTCCATGTATTGAGGTAATTAAATATTACAGTGTTTGAGTGTCTGTAACAAGTAGTCAACCAATATGGGTTTTTAATGACCAATGCTGGCATATTTGCAGAATATTGATGGGATATGTTTAAGTAGTATAGTGTTTCCCTTTTTTATAATTAGACAGGACAGTTTAATAAGCCAGGAGACTAATGAGGACGGAGAAACAGAGCTTGAAACACTTCATGAGCTCGTGTCTGTCTGTGATCCACAGGGCTTTAACAATAACTGACAGAACAGGAAATCATTGTGAAAATAGATAACATTATATTTAAACAGGATAATGAAAAACATCAAACATATCGGTTGACCACTACATCAAGGTTTTAATGTTCAGAATGCTTTCTTGATTTTTTTTTTTTTTTTTTCAATCACACTCTCTCTATGACTGTCAAATCCATTTGTTAATGTTTAACTGACATGAAGAACATGGTTTCTGTTTCTCTGACAGGTTTCCACCCACAAATATGAGCTTTATGCCATAATAAACCTTTATGGTACAGTAAAAGATGGACATTACAATACTAACATCAAATCTGACAATGGAAACTGGTATCGGTGTAATGACAGCCATGTGTTTCAGGTATATATGACATGAAAATATGGTTACAAACATGATTGAAAATGGATTCACTTTATAATATCAGTAAGATTTGCTGCACATTGTCAGGCTGAATGTGATTTAACCAAGTACAACATGTTCCTTTATTGACATCTTTGTTCATTATGGAACAACATTCCAATCAACCAATCAGATTTGAAGTTTACAGTTTATGTCAAGTTTTGGTTTAAAACCAGGATTAGGTCCTTCTACATTCATCTATCGTTTTCCTCTGATTTTAGGGATAAGTTATGGATAGGGATCAGTTTAGGGATAGTGATTGGGATTGGAATAAATTTTCAGACAGGAATGCAGATTCATCAGTCTAAAGAAATAAAGAACAGTAGTCATAAACATTTATTTTAAATATTTTTCTGTTAGTGAAAATATAGTATATGTAATACAGTATATCAAATGTGTGGATGATGTTTCACATATTATATTTCTGCAAAACTATTTTTAAAGGTTCCTGCGGAAATGTTTTCAGAAAAAAGTTTTTTTGCCAAATTTAAATTATTTTTTCATCCAGAATCACGCAACTCACTCAGGTACCAGAGATTTGCTCTATACACAACTGTATTTGTGAGTTTGATATTGTTAGATATGTTACTTGATTATGAAGTTCATCTTTATTCACAGGTGTCCACCTGCCTATCTAGTCTTCTACAAACGCAGTGAGTATCACATGATTCTGTGACGCATAAACTATAAACCTTTTCAAGAAGAAAATTATTACTGCTAAAAGCAAATATATTATTATTGCAAAGACTAAATGTGAAGACTTGTATACGGAAGCCCTGAACCGCATGGTGAAACAAAAAAAAACTTGGTGGGGAGAAAAAAAAAACGTATCTCGTTATTTCAAAATATTAAGTCGTTATTTCAACATAATAAGTCGTTATAACGACATAATATCTTGAAATAATGAGATATTAAGTCGTTATTTCAACATAATAACTCTTTATTGTCTATCAAGTATGATAAAGGAGTGGCGCAACATTAAAGTGTTAGATCGCAATATCAGCTTTTACTGCGATCGCCGCAGTTTCGAGTTCGCTCTTTTCTATTTTCACATCACATATCAAAAATGGCATTCATTTTCAATAAAAATGAAAACAATGTTCTAAAAGTGGAAATAACCTGCCTAACGAGTGTTTAATAACATTAAAAGTATTTATTGGGCAGCGTTAGCAGCATGTTCTCTTTCGATAATAGCCACTAGAGGGCAGAATAAGACAGGGAATCAATTAAAGAACGCAATAGTTGTGTTGACCTACTGTTACAAGTTGGTGCTCCAAAATCCCAGAGGGTTATCATTGGAATTTTCTTTCATCCCAGGCTGACCTGGTTAAATTTATAGCCCATAGATTCTCATAAATACTCTATATGCGTTTATTCTATGTAGTTTTCATAACACTGGATATTCTACTAATTCATACGTTTCTACTAATCCATAATTCTAATACATGGCCTGATAATTAATTTATTTAGCAATTACATAGCTATAGAGTTTTGTGCTAATTGCCAGTATTGCTCTTTCAGCCAGCTTCATAGTTTTGCTTATCTGTTAACTTTTCAGAAGCCTATAACAAAGTGTCTATTTACAATAAGTGCAAATAGTGTCCCTTGTTGACAAACACTCTTTACACTAGCTCCAATGTCTGGATGGGCCACTCAAGTTTAAAAAGGGATTTTATTCTCCCAATAATGCGGCATCCATTTAATAATTTTAATAAATATAATCACACTCTATGATATTATTGCATCCTGTACAAAAATACTGAGGTACAAATAGTATCTGCCAATACAATGTAGCCTACAGCATCTAAATATATTTACACTTCTTGCAAAGAACTGCTACTTTTACATGGTGTCAATATATCAGTATTTTCACTTAATGTAAATAGCATCTACAGTAGGGTTGTCAAACTCATTTTAGTTTGAGGGCCGGATTGGAAAGAAATTAACCATATGTGGGCCGAATTACCTTTTTATAATAACCTTAGTGTGCTGATAGTTGCATTAATATTAAACATATGAACAACAAATTAATTTGCAAGAAAACTGTTTTTTTTTTTTTTTTTTTTTTTTTTTTTTACAGTGAAAAACTATTCTATTTTTAAAATTATTTTTTATTTAATATTTTTTTATTAGCACCTGTTTTGATTTTTCATGGCCAATTTCAATGTTTATAAGAAGCAAATCGTCTGATTCCGATACTGGTTGCAGATTTTTTTAAAGCAAATTTATTTGTTGTTTATTTTTTAACAGGCCAAACTGGCCTTAAACAAAAAATATGTGTAGCTCATTTTTATCATAATCCCAACAAAGATGTTGTGCACAAGAGCATGAGCAGTTGTTTTTAATTTAAATTACTGAATAATTTCAAGATTAACAGCAAAAACTAGGTCTGGTCTGACTTTAGCTTTGTGAAATTATGCTAAAACAAAATCAGCAGCGCTTTTCGATAAATATAGGCTAATACTACTACTTTATATGGAGATAAGAGGAAAAGCCATCAAAAGTTTTATTAATACAGTTCCCTTCAGAGATACATTCATATCAATCCCACTGTAATATTTATATTATTCTGCCTATTTTTCGCGAACAGTAAGCTTGTGCATGGTACAGTATTTCCTCTGCTGCGGGTCTGTTCTCTTTGTGTCCGTATTCAGCGTGTTAAAGTCCTGTTTACATACTTCGTAAATACACAGATGAAATGTTGGGAAATTTTTACAAAGCAGTTTGTTTGCAAGCCCGGAATAAAAAAACGCTTAAAAAACGTTTTTGGCCCCTGGACTAGTGCATCTCTGTTTTATTATAGTTCAAATCAGATTGGACACCGGGCCGTAAGTTTGACAGCCCTGATATACAGCTATTTGCACTGTAAATTGTTTTATTTACTATGGGCTATAAATTTAACCAGGTCAGCCTGGGATGAAAGCAAATTCCAATGATAACCCTCTGGGATTTTGGAGCACCAACTTGTAACAGTAGGTCAACACAATTATTGCGTTCTTTAATTGATTCCCTGTCTTATTTTTATTGAAAATGAATGCCATTTTTGATATGTGATGTGAAAATAGAAAAGAGCGAACTCTGCAAAAGGCGGATTCGAAACGCGGCGATCGCAGTAAAAGCTGATATTGCGATCCAATACTTTAACGTTGCGCCGCTGAAAACATTGAAAAGTGCCCCTCCTTTATCATACTTGCTAGACAATAAAGAGTTATTATGTTGAAATAATGACTTAATATCTTGAAATAACGAGATAATTTTTTTTTTTCTCCCCACCAAGTTTTTTTTTTTTTTCACCATGAGGTTCAGGGCTTCCGTACTTGTATTTTATTGTTGTTTGGAGAGATTTAGTGTTCAGAGAGTTTTCCAATATAAACAAACATTATATCTGATATTCATTCGATCAATGTACATTTGGTTTATCTGTTGCAGTCATTTTTTATTGCTTTTAAATCCAACAAAACAACATTCATTCAAACAAACAAACAAACAGAAGGGGGAGCAACAGACATATTACCAACAATTTTACAATCTAAAAAAAGGGGGAAAAAATTACTTTAAATGATCGTTCCTAAATATCTACTTTATCAAGTCACTATTTTAAGGAGGCTATGAATCCAATATTTTTGCACATAGTAAACCAGTTTTGTATTATTGTCTTCTTTCCAGCTGTAAAACAACATTCTCTTTTGTAATGAACTTATACAGGAGTCAGAAAGGTCAATGAGAAGACATAAATTAGAGATGTAATCAATTTGTACGAAACAGAACTCACATGAGCCCATACTGTATGTGATCTATTGCTGTAATTTGATAACATTGGAAACATTCTGTTCTTAACAGGTCTCAGCGCCTGATTCTATAACTGAACACAGAAGAACAACGTCTCACGTACAGATGAAAATCTAAACATCATGTAAGCAGAATGTGCTGTGGATGTTGTTTCACTGTAAATGTCTCTGGAAACAGACAGCATGTGTCCTGAAGACCTGCGGCTCTGATATTACACTGTTCATCTGATCAAGAGATGATGATCTCAGTCAGGTGTGTCACATTTACTCTCTATTCGCCTGAATTACACATAAAAATTGATTCAGTTTCTTGCTTGTTACTTATTGTGAACATTTTTATGCTTTTTTACCTTGTAATCTTTAGTCAAAATGTAATAACCTACTCTTCATATGATTCACTTGGTGTTTATTATGCATGTAACGTTCAATCACATTCAGATGAGACCATAGTAAACAGTATCATTGAGTTTAGTACATTTATGTTCATTTAGTAAGACACATTTGATAGACATCGTATATTAATCAAACTATATAATGATTAAGTGTTTATATTATAAGTCAGTGATATATACAACCACAGAGCTTACACACGATGAAGATGCTTTGTGATCTTAGAGGAACTGAAAGTGTTATTCTACATTGTTTCTGCATGAGAACAGAATGATAATCATCTATCATAAAATATTCAAATTAAATGTATTCATGTATATGTCAATAAAAGTCTGCATTGTGAGCAAATAAGATGAAATATATCATAAATATACTGTATGTTTACATGTTACAGAATCAGTGTGTAAATGTGTTAATGTGTTTAGAAGGAAATATAAGCCTATATTATACCAATAAACTGTAGTAGCAATACTCTGAGTCAGTGTTTTCTTAATCAAAATATTTGTTACGGTGCATGAATAACAGATTCTGAAGCACATCATGTTCGTTGTTTGTTCATCATTAGAGATGATTCATTCAGTACTGTCTGTAATAAAACAGTAACTGCTACAAACAGCTTTTCTCCAGCTTTGACAAAAAAGTAAATTAAAACCCAGAAAGAGAAGAAAAGGGTACACTCACTAGACTGTACCCTTGATTCAGTGTGTGTTAAAGGGTGTGTTTAACTGATCATAACCCGGTAGAGTTAGTTCAGAAGGTCAATGAGAGGAACAGAGTACAGAAACATGAATCTGAACATTATAAGGTCAGGCCAATGTGTTTATTAAACTTTGGTAACACTTTATAATAACTTTCAACCTTAATAATTTTATATATATTATAGATATTATATTGGATGCACAAAAGTTGTCTCCATATACACAGCAAGCTATAAAGGTAAACCTTGTTTTATGACAGCACAAACCCATCTGTCTTCATCAGAGCTCAACGTTTCTAACACAGATCTTTTAAACCGATATAACATAATGACAGTCCTAGCCGAGTGAGTGGCTGCTGTCATTGCTGAAGAAAATCGAGTTTCCCCATTGCATCCTCCAAAACTTAAGATCAGAAAAAAAACATCTTTTCAGATTGTCCCATGCTGCTCTATCTTCAGGAGACATCGGCTCTAAGAGATGCAGTTTATTGTCAATGAGATACTTGCAACCTTTAGCAGCACCTGAAATAATGTCTCACATATGCACCGCTGTGAGAAAAGAATTGTGATCGATCTGGCCATTCCATCCGCCCACTTCAGACCCAGACAAAGAAATCGGTACAGTCCAGGAGCCCATCTCCGACTCCAGGGGCAATCTTCCCTAAGATGTTGAGAACCACACTTCAGACGTCCTCGCTGTCCACAACGCCGTGCCACTTTAGCAATCAACTCCAACTTTAATATCTGCATTTCTGTACACTTGCTTTCAGTGATTTGTTTTCCTCTCTCGGAGTGTGAACCTTAGATTCCAGATGATCGAGAGCCTCTTTATGGAAGCCAACATCTAAAATAAGCTGTTGCACCGTCGCTCAAGTCAGTTCAGTGTTGATTCAGTTTAGTTCAATAACTGTAGAGTTTATCATACTGTATATACAGTGTGTTTCTGCACACATCTGTACATGTGCATGTATCAAACTCCACTGCACAATGTACAAGGAAAAGACAAGAGTGTAGTGTTTTACATTTATTACATCCGTGTGTAGTTTGATGTGTAGATGGATAATCATTTGGTGTGTAGAGTTACTATACAAAAACACCAGTTTTAGTAAAGTTAATATTTTTGAATTAAGTGTTTGCTTTTGCCAGAGATGTGTTTGTTTTGTGTCTTTGTATGTAGAGTTTTGAGAAATGGATCCATAGTTTCAGAAATTGTAAGCAGTTATTCTACTTACGGTTTACAGTAACCCGCAATTTTCACTGGGTTTAAAACACACTCTAAATTAAACTGCAGTTCATTTTCATTTTACTTTAACGGTTGGTGTTATATCATCAGAAAAACTCCTGAGATCCATAAGCTAATGCCAGCGACTTACCTTTGAGACTCGACAGCTGAGCGCGGGCATTTCTCTCAGCGTCACATTTCGTACACCGTACTATTTGAATTCATGATTGGTTGACTGCCAAATTAAAATCTTAAACAGAGCGATAAAATAACATTAACTGGTTAATATACATTTCAAATGAGTGTTTGTTCAGAATGATTGAACTTGATTTTGTTTCCATTTTGTTCCTGGTTTGTTTGTTCCTTCGTTTCATTCATTCTGGTGTTACGCAGCACATTTGAGCTTCTGCTAGAGGTTTGTTCTCTCGTGTCAAGCAGGTTCGGTTGAGCTCCTGTTTATATTCGCTGATCAATGTTTATATGTGAATAAAAAGCCTAAATTCAACCTGTTCATCATATAAAGTGTTTGTGTCTCTTCAGAAAATGTTGACTAAAACCGCTCAATTCATATGGATTAGTTCTATGATCTCTTCATGAACTTTTTGAAGCGTCACAGTGATAGTTGTAGCTGTCAATGGAGGGACAGAAATCTCTCAGTAGTCGATCAAGCCTGTTTTCATCGACTATCTATTGACACTGTTTTAAGAAGAATATCTTTATTTTGATATTAAATCATATTTAAATTGTGAGATAATAGCCCAAGTCACCATGTACTCTCTGTAGTCAGAGGATCGACCTGCTGTCTGTTCTGTCTTTCAGGAAAAGCCTCAAGCCAGAGGATTTAAGAGGCGAAAACCTGCTTCGGGAGGATTCATCAATTCAGACCCCTGAAGGTCAAACAAAATCTGCTTCAAGAAAATGGAACAGACTGAAATTTTAGTCTTAATTAAAATGTCCTTTGACTATTTTAACAATGGACAAGCCATTCAATGTGTCACGCTTCAACTTCTAATGAGAGAGCCAAAGTTCAGTCTGTATGAGGGTAGATGGGAAATGGAGTCCAAATGATGTGTGTAGTCCAGGGTGGAGTGCCCTCTGGTGGCAATGACGGGCACTCTCACTGGTGATCGTGACAGATACACTATGGCGATTCAAAGTGGTGGACATAAAAAGGAACAAATACATAAGAATTAAAAAGATTGATAGAAAATGCATAAAGAGGATACATGAATAAAATACATTGCAGTCAGTTTGGACGTATCACAGTGTTCATTCAGTAAATGCACAGCTAAACTGAAGTGTTTTGACTCTGGATTTGAGTGTGACTACTGTTGGAGCACATCTGGAGCCTCATTTCCGTAGATTTCATCCTAAAAGTGTATGTATGCACAAAACATATATTCTGCATACGCACAAGTTTTCAGATATATAAAACCATACGCCAGAACCTGTGTAAAAATCCCTTTATAAATCCCAGTCAGAGGAAGATTGCAAATCAAAGATATGCAGTTTTGCTGATAAGGTGAACATATCTTTTAGGATGTTTATGGGCTATTTTTAGTGGAAACAGATCGGCCTGCTTATTTATTGCAGTGTAAATACAATTGTCTGTCTCTGCGCGTCACTGACAAAGTATTTTAATCTTACAATAATCCACCCTGCTGGAGATGAAAACATGAACAAGTTTCTCCAAGTCTTGCAATATTTTTGAGATGATTTAGTTATTGCTTTTACGAGACTACTGAAACTAAGATCTGACTCCAGAATCACACCAAGATTCCTGACTTGATTTTTTGTTCTTTGACTCCAAGAGTCAAGGTGTGCGTTCACCTTGAGATCTTTGTTTCCAAATGCAATGACTTCAGTTTTGTCTTTGTCTTCTACTGAAGGAAGTTTTGGCTCATCAAACTGTTAATTTCATCAGTGCATTGGCACAGGGAGTCAATGGGGCTGTAGTCGTAGATCTGGGTGTCGTCTGCATAGCTGTGATGAGCAATCTGGTTCGTTCTCATTATTTGGCTCAGTGGCAGCATATACAGACTGAACAAGAACGGTCCAAGGATTGAGCCTTGAGGGACTCCACATGTCATGGATGTCCACTCAGACTTATGGATACTCACATAATAACCTCTCCATTCTGAGTTTGACCTGAACCATTTCAGGACCATCCCAGAAAGCCCGACCCAGTTTTCCAGCCTGTCGAGAAGTATTCTGTGATCGACAGTGTCAAACGCAGCACTGATATTTTACCAGAATCGGTGTTTAAGGGAATATTATTTATTATCTTTATGAGCGCTGTCTCTGCTGTGATGAGGTCAGAAACCAGATTGAAAGTTGTCAAAGTGTCCATTTGAACTTAAGAACTTGTTCAGCTGATTGAAAACAACTATTTCAATGATCTTGCCTATGAAAGGGAGATTTGAGATTGGTCTGTAGTTGCTCAATATGGTGTTATCCAGACTGCTCTTTTTCAGGAGGGGCTGAACCACTGCAGTTTTCAGGGATTTTGGAAAAGTCCCAGAAAGAAGTGAGGCGTTTACCACTTCTAGAAGATCTGCTTCTAAACAGTTTAACACGCTTTTGTTGAGTTTCTCCAAGGTGTTTTGTGTCTGCCACTCTTCTTCCTGACTTTCACTGGAGCAAATATACATACATACATACATACATATGTAAGCCGTGTGTTGCAACTGTCCACATTATCACCTCCATTCATTTTGCAGCTACACAGATCAGCTCAATGAACACAGCAGAATGATATCTTGAGTTGCACACAAATGAGAAAGCATACATTACATACAGACCCTGGACTGGGACTAAAGGTTACTGTAAACGTTAATCATATGCCATTGGAAGCGTGTCACTGTTTTTTTTTTTTTTTTTAAAGGCTCCACAAATATCATAGAGACACAATAATAATTTCTGTGATTACCATGGAACAACCATGGAAACAAACAAAAGAGATAAGAGAAACAGGAACCAAATGAAAACGGATCAAAACTTGACTTAACATGACCTGACTAGGAACAAAGCAAGAACTCCAACAAAGGTCAAGCCAAGTTCTCCTCAAGTGTCCAAAACACTCCTGACCCATGTGATTGATGTGATTTGTACATTGTACATAAATTTGGTTTTGACAGATGACCCAACAGTTGACCGGCCCACGCTTTCATTGACCAGCAATATGTGAAATATTCAAGTGACAATGCCAAGTGAGTCTTATCCATTTATATGTTGGGAGGCAAGTGTTCCTTGGAATTAGTCCGCCGCATTCCCTCATATGGTGGATTTGGTACTTGAACAGAGAGGGAAAATTATAAATTATTAACATAATCAATGATTATAATTAACAAATCAATATTAAAAATATTTCTGTCTTGTTTTCCAGCACAAATATCTAAACATTCTTAAATCAAGATAAATTTACTGGAGAAGCAAAATGACTTAAAGAATTAGTTCACTTTCAAATGAAAATCAGCCCAAGCTTTACTCACCCTCAAGCCATCCTAGGTGTAAATGACTTTCTTCTTTCTGATGAACACAATCAGATATATTTTAATAATGGATCAATGAGTATGAGCTGAAGAAAGTGCTTCCATCCACATCCATCATGAACATACTCCACACGGCTCCGGGGGATTGTGTAAATGTTTGTGTAAAAAAAAAAAAAATATCCATATTTAAACAAGTTATGAAGACAAATATCGAGCTTCTGCCAGACCACCTTCTGTATTCAAGTTATGGAAAAAGCATAACTGACACCTTACACTTTCTGAATTTACTCAAAAATAAAAGTACACTGTCCTGTCCCGTCACTTACGATCTGTGTTTGAACGGGGTTTTGTTGCTCCTGTATATTGAGGCACTGAGTCTCCTTCTTGAATCTTCCCTTTCTCTACTCCGCTCTGGTAAAATGAACTGCCAATCTTCAGACGATCTGAAGAAACCATCACAATATTCAAGAAACAGCTGAGCACATGACTCTTACCATATTATTTATTTAAAAAAAAAAAACACTTTGTACTCTTTCTATCCCGTGTAAGGTTGATATTATGATAAATTGCTTATGATGTTCCTCATTTATGAGTCACCTGAATAAAAGCATCAGTTAAATTAATAAATATGTACAAATTCACATTAACCAAGATTAATTCTTGCTGTAAAAACATTGTTTATTAGCTCATGTTTACTATTGCATAAAATAATGCCAACTAATATCTTTACTGTAAAGTGCTAAACATTTAATTACATTGATGTATGCATTGAACACATTTATCTGCACATAATACACACCTAATAACCCCCCAGTTTCACTGACTTGCTCCAGGTGAGGTGGACCTACATGACAGGGAACAGAAGAATAGGAGGTAAACTGAGAGCAGACATTGACAAGTAACCAGTTACAGACATTCAAAAGGACAGTTCTTTCGAAATATTATAAAAGTGTTTTTTTTTAAGCAATTAAAAAGCATCTAATGTCTGATGTGTGGACGAAAAGATCTGATCATACCATTGATCAGAAAATTTACTGAAAAATATCACTATTGTCACAGCATAAAAAATTAAATTATATTTAATTAAACGTGGAGTTAAGATTTTAATTTGAGTTAAGATCAAAGACCAACATTTTCATTAACAAGCTATGACAGTAATGACTGCGATGGCAAAATAATAATTTATGTGCTTTACTTAAGCCCACTTTTTTTTTTAAAGAAGAGATTATTCAAAATAAAGTTTTGTGGTTCAAGCCGCAAATGTCGATTGAGCTAATCTTAAGTCCAGTATTGAGCCAGTATTCATATAACTTGTGTATTTAAGTAATATGCCTATCACATGCTGTTTTTATTCAAATATTATTTTGTAAATTCTTCTTTTGTATTTTATGCTTATATGGAGAGCAAGTAATACATAAAAAAAAAAAAAAATCAAGTTACAGTTTACATGAAATAGAATTAGAAAATGTTTGTTAAGGACTGAATTATTTGTTCTTTATTTGTTAACGAAACAATTGCATTGTCAGTTTAAAATGCATCCATCAAAGGCAAAAGTGCTATATAGAAGATGAAGAAATATAAAGGCTAATTCCTAAATTAGGCAAAGTGGGGCGTTCACGCTATTCGCGCGTAGTTGGACGCTTGAACATTGAGTTTATTCGCTTCATTCGCGCGTGAAATTCACTTCACAACAGACGAGAATTCACGTCATGAGAGGGGCTTCTGCCAGGCGGCTCATCTCGTTTCTCCACACTTCCTCTGAATAAACACATCAACTCGTCAGCGCAAAAGTAGTTGTAAAATACGGCGAATAAGCTCAATTTGCCGGCTTTAGCTAGCTTGTAGTCTCAATATGTATGTATATAACTTACCAGATTGTCGCCTCTGGCTTGCTTAGTTGGGGACACTTGACATTTGACTTGACATTTGACTTGACATTTGATATTCAACAGTGCTTTGATCTGCCTGCATTGACACTATTCTTTAAGAGCTGCTGTGCAGCCAAATAATGTACCAGTTTTCACTGTAAAGCTGCTTTGACACAATCTACATTGTAAAAAGCGCTATATAAATAAAGGTGACTTGACTTGAGTTGACCTCCTCATTCACTTTCTTCCAAGCGAGATCCTTTTTATTCCTGTTTCTATAAAAGTATGAAGATGTATCGTACAGCGACCATGATTTTGTCCTCCATTGTTGTTTCGGATTTCTGCCTCCTCTCGCTACGTCGTAATACTAGAGCAAGCTCGTGATTGGTTAACGCGATGCAAATTTTCGACAAAGTTCAGATTTTTCAACTCGCACGAGTTACGCGCGTCAAACGCCCGAAACGCTCAATTTGCGCCACAGGATGTCTATTCGCGTCTTTGCATTAACTTAACATGTAAATCACTCGCTCTTAATGCTTCATTCGCGTCTGGTGTGAACACACTATAAAAGAGTCATACTTTTAGGCATCAGGAGCACGACGACAAGGAGAGACAGATGTCCAATCTCGCAAGATTCAAATGTTTGATTGTCTTCAAGCTCACTTTGACCAAAAATCACTCTCAGTCTGTTTGGATCTGACAAGAAAAACAAACATAGAGAGATACAGTGGATAAAAATGTACCTTTTCTATTCCAAATTCATTAAATGCGAAGACTAAAACAAACCTTCAACCTACCATTTACTCCAGGAAACAAACTTAATGCTTTTTCTTTTAGCCGTCTAATGGTGAACTTCTCAAACTCTTCTCTTGATGACGCCACAGACCATACATTAATCATATTTCTATTAGTCCTAATGCGGCCCTGAAATGCCATTCTGGGTTTATTCAAGCAATAATTTTGTTTGAAAAACTTGGGTGATCAAAAATGAAAATATCGCATCTTTCACTTTCACTTTAAATAGGCTATTTATATTCGCAAGGGCTTTGACCTTTAAAAAACTCAAAAAACTCCACAGTCTATGATAGGCTACACGATATATATTGGATGCAAAAAAGTAGTGATGTTACGTTCTGTGCCGAGGCTTCGGAACGTGTGTCAAGAAATCCAGGCAGCTTTAAAAAGAGACAGGAGTACTGTGCAGTCTTCGACAATTGGCCCTGTCCCAAATGGCACCCTAAACCCTCAAGGTCTTCCCGCTCTTTCACAACGTAATGCCGCTTTGATTGCTGGGTAAAGTCCTCTGGGTAGCTCACATGCTGTGTCCCAATTCACCTACTTATACTACGTCCTACTCTTTCTGTGAACAAAAAGTACTTACTTTTGAGTGTGTAGCAAAAGAGTAGACAAGCTTTGGGACATACTATCACGTCATACAATTGCGTCTTTGCTCTCTGTCGCATCCTGTCACCGTAAACTGGCCTGTCAATCATCTTACATCCTCCACATTTCATTTAATTTCCTACCGTATCGGAGAGAAATGCAGCAGCACGTTGATTTGCAGTCACAGGTCTTTCATGTGGAGAACTCTCCTCATATTAATGCATAATGATGCATTTAAAAGTTAATGGCCAATCAGATCTTTATAAAAGTCCACATTGGTATTGCAGATGAAATAGAAAATATTTATTTAATGTTATCCATGTTATATCAGGTTGAACTGATTATTAGTCACTCAAACCTCTCAGCATCGGTCGCGCATATCCGCCATGTTTTGTAGTTTTTTAACACTTTTTACTCTTGTTTGTAGTTCTGAATCCTCGTGCAAAGCGCAATGGGTTGTGGGCAATATTGGCCTTTATAGTGTGCACAGATCCACACTTCGAAAATATACTGGAAATAGTAGACCATCCGGGGACTTTTGGCATACTCTTTTCAACATACTATGCTTTGGGACACACTTATTTTAATCTCACATACTCTTTAGGATGGATAGTATGGACATTGGGACGCAGGGATTGTCTTGCGGGCTCAGCAGAAGTGCGCATAGCATCCGCAAAGGGGGCACTCACGAGCACCCTTCTTTAAGCTTAAATGACGAATGGGACACCCTATGGTCTTGTGGTAGACCGTGAGAGTTTAGGGTGCCATTTGGGGCAGGGCCGGCCCTGTCCCAAATGGCACACTTCATGTGGCTTCATTGTGGCCACTGCGTGCGCGTGTCCGTTAAGTCTACAAGACCGTAGGGTGTCCCATTCGTAATTTAAGCATAAAGAAAGGTGCTCGTGAGCGCCCCCTTTGCGGCTGCTATGCGCCCTCAATGCACATTTCTGCTGAGCCCGCAAGACTGTGAGCTACGCAGAAGACTTTACCCGGCAGTCAAAGCAGCGTTACATTGTGAAAGTGCGGAGAGGAAGACCGTGAGGGTTTAGGGTGCCATTTGGGACAGGGCCAAAGTCACGTGATTTTAGTAAACGAGGCTTCATTACGTCATCACTGTTTCGAAACATTTCTAAACAGTTAGAAATTTCAATGGTTCAATGGTAGAGGGCGATGATAAAGTGAACCCATGAATCATGTAGATTCACTGAGAACTATTGAACAAGTGTCTATAGGGCTTTACCCTATGGTTTTATACATTTGTAGATGTTTTAATTAGACATTAGAGTAATTAAAATGAATAATGGTAGTTATTAATCTTATTTGCCTGTTTCGCTTGAGCCATGGAACAAAGAAAACAAGCCCTGAAAATTGATAAAAGAACACATATTATACACACAATCTATATTTAATCTTAATAGATGATTAGTTAATTGCATTTGATAGATTTTTCAATAAAACTTTTGCAATACATTTGTAAAAGGTGTTTTTGTGCATGTTTAGCTTGAGTTTTGTTGCATTTACACTGTTCTGACCACTAGGGGTCACTGTGGAGACGGGTGTCAGATTGTTTCGAAGCCTCGACACATTAAGGCACATTTGCTTCAACTGTTTCAGTGTTTCACGAAGCCTCGATCTGCCAATCACTAGCAGCAGAGAATCAGGTACGAGAAACAGGCCAAGTCAAACACAGGTATAACAATCCACAATGAAAACGCTCAGAAATGATCACCGAGGCAAATCAACACTTCACAACGTGTGTGAGCTGCTTATGAAGTGTGTGTGCAATGTGGAGCAGGTGTGTGTGCAATCAGTCCCCGGAATGAGGGCCTATGGGTAATGAAGTCCGAATGGGAAACAGTCAATATTCAGGTGATGGCTCCCTCCGGTGGTGAGAGGAAGGAGGTGCGGGAGCCTCACTTGTAATAGAAATAAAGACCAGTGAACAAAGCTGCACTTTATAATAACTTATAATAATAACAGTGTGAGCCATTTATATTACAAATGCTTATTTTTATTTTATTTAAAAACTAATGTTGATTAGATTGATCACTTTCAGCATTTCAGCTGTTTGATTACTTCTGTGTTTCTAGATGTACAGTGGCTATAAAAAGTCAATACACCACTAACTCTTTTTGAGATGTAAAAAAATAATTTAAAAAAAAATATATATATTTTGACACCATTATTGAAACCAGAAAATTCACATAACAAACAAGTAGAAAACCCAAAAACAATTAAAACCCTAAAATGACCTGCTGCATTAGTGCATTAGTCTGAGGTATGTTTATGACTGGAGAAATCATTTGATATCTGAGGACTGTAAACATTTTGGTCCATCAGAATATAGTCACTGAAATGCAAAAACAGTTGCTCAGTCAAGTAGCCAGTAAAGCAATAAGGTTTTTTCTTCTAACAAAGAACGGTCTCTGCTTCTAATAAACCAGATGACTACTATTACTACTACTACTACTACAAACCCCATTTCCAGAAAAGTTGGGACAGTTTGTAAAATGCAATAAAATCAAGAATCTGTGATTTGTTAATTCTCTTGGACCTCTATTTAACTGACAAAAGTACAAAGAAAAGATCTCCAATGTTTTCACTGAACAACTTTATTGTATTTTGTGAATTTAAACAAATTTTAATTTTGATGGCTGCAACACACTCCAGAAAAGTTGGGACAGAGCCATGTTTACCACTGTGTCACATCACCTTTCCTTTTAATTACAATTTTGAATCATTTAAGAATTGAGGATACTAATTGTTACAGTTTTGCAAGTAGATTTTTTTACCCAATCTCGCCTGATACAAGACATCTGCTCAACAGTTTCCCCATGACCCATCTTTTCTTGCAAAGACTGAGAAGCTCTTTTACACCCAAACATGATACCCTCACCTATTACCAATTCACCTGCTAATTGTGGACTGTTTAAAAACAGTTTAAATTGGATATTATCTTTTCACTTTCATTTTGCCACTATCCCAACTTTTTTGGAGTGTGTTGCAGCCATCAAAATTAAAATTTGTTTAAATTCACAAAATACAATTAAGTTGGTCAGTGAAAACATTGGAAGTATTTTCTTTGCACTTTTGTCAGTTAAATAAAAGGTTCAAGAGAATTAACAAATCACAGATTGTGTTTTTTTATTGCGTTTTATCGAAATGTCCCAACCTTTCTGGATATGGGGATTGTACTACTTCTTTTTCTTCTTTTTGTGTATTCAACATAGTGACGATGCAAGCTGCCTCTAAAAACACCAAAGAAGAAGAATAACAACATAGTGACGAAATGCTCTGTTGAGCAGTTTGTCCATTTAGGGCTGCTGTAGAAACATGCTGGCACAAAATGGAGACTTGACATGGAGGGGGACCCGTGGTGTATGTAGTACAGTAGTGTTGTAGTCAAGACCACCTAATCTGAGACCAAATCGAGACCAAGACAAGACCAAGACCAAAGCAGTGCGAGACTGAGTCAAGACCAAGACCAGACCAGACCAGCACTTCTTAAATTCATAAAGATTACTGCCTGAGAAATGACTTATTAATCAATAAATATAATTTGAATAAGACCGAGACAAGACTAAGACCTTCAAACAATGGTCTTAAAGGGTTAGTTCATCCAAAAATGAAATTTCTGTCATTAATTACTCCCCCTCATGTCGTTCCACACCCATAAGACCTTCATTCATCTTCAGAACACAAATTTCGATGGCTCAGTGAGGCCTCCATTGACAGCAAGATCATTAACACTTTCAGATGCCCAGAAAGCTACTAAAAACATACTTAAAACAGTTAATGTGAATACAGTTGTTCATTAAACAAATTCATAAATAAAAAGGGGTTTAAGACCAGTCTGGAGTACTACAACACTACTTTTTAAGATAGAAATGGCTCATTCTAAGGTAATAAAAACATAACGGTTCATTATGTAAAGTTTTTATAAAGTTTTGTTCCAACATGACTGCGCACCAGTGCACAAAGCAAGGTCCATAAAGACATGGATGAGTGAGTTTGGTGTGGAGGAACTTGACTGGCCTGCGCAGAGTCCTGACCTCAACCCGACAGAACACCTTTGGGATGAATTAGAGCGGAGACTGTGAGCCAGGCCTTCTCGTCCAACATCACTGCCTGACCTCACAAATGCGCTTCTAGAAGAATGGTCAAAAATTCCCATAAACACACTCCTAAACCTTGTGGAAAGCCTTCCCAGAAGAGCTGTTATAGCTGCAAAGGGTGGGCCAACTCCAGATTAAACCCTATGGATTAAGAATGTCATTAAAGTTCACGTGCACGTAAAGGCAGGCGTCCCAAAACTTTTGGCAATATAGTGTATGTCTGCACTGGAAGCTGCTGTCACCAAGGCAAATTCCTTGTGTGTGTAAACATACTTGGCAATAAAGCTCTTTCTGATTTCGATCTCATGAAATAAATAAATAAAATTATATATAATATTGAAATTATTTCTGGGCTGACATGATATTCTGAAACTGTAATGCACACAGGCACACACCAACAGAGAGAGACTTTTCCTTGTTCTTTATGGAGGTGTTCAGAAGCTGCTCTGAATTTACCAAATTAACTTCTATTGACAGAACAAAGGTGCTCAATTTCTCCTGCTGGAATCACTTTAGATGAGACTGTATTGTAGCTTTAGTGTTTGTTGTAACATGAAGCAGACAATCCACATTCCCTTGAAGCAGGTCTAACCTGTTTCTTCACTATCTATAGGATTTTGTAGTTTCTAGGTGAAAGGTTCATTCATGAACACACACACACATTCATTACACATTTTCAGGAATAGTGAGGTTCATTTCAATAAATAGATCTGCCAATAACAATACATTTACATTTATTATGCAATAAAACGAGTAGTGCTAAGAGATTTAAGGGCTTAGTTCACCCAAAAAATGAAACTTCTGTCATTAATTACTCGACCTCATGTCGTTCCACACCCGTAAGACCTTCGTTCATCTTCAGAGTCGTTATTGTTTTGTTTTTGTGCACAAAAAGTATTCTCGTCTCTTCATAACATTAAGGTTGAGCCACTGCAGTCACATGACTGTTTTAACGATGTCTTTAGTTCCTTTCTGGACCTTGAAAGTGTTGATTATATTGCTGTCTATGGACGAGTCATAAACCTCTCGGATTTCATCAAAAATATCTTAATTCGTGTTCTGAAGATGAACGAAGGTCTTACGGGTGTGGAACGACATGAGGGGGAGTAATTAATGACATTTCATTTTTGGGTGAACTAACCCTTTAAACATTGTCTAGAAGAAATGTGATGTTAAATCTTTTCCCAACACACAGGAAAGAAAAAAGTTTGCATTATGTAAATTTTTTTTATCAGCCTCATACTGTATGAGACACACATGTAAGTTGAAATACACCTCTGAGATTAATGCACAAATGCAGCAAGATTATTTTACATTTTGTTTTATTTTTTCTTCAAAGTTTCTACTATTTGTCACATGAATTGTGTTAGTTTTAATATCACATTAAAGGTGGAAAAAGTTCTGTCATGATTTTTCTCTGATTCATTTTTGACATTTAATTTTGTTTTACATAAATTTAAATATTGTATTGAGTGCTCTTTCTGTTCTTGTGTACATTCAGTTTACAGCTGTACACAGATCAGCAATGAACAAAGAACCGAATGACATTTCAGGTATATAGATGAAAAAGCATATACATTATATACAGACCCTGAAACAGGGCCAAAGATTAAATTAAATGCTTCCATTGGAAGTGTCACTGTTTTTTTTTTTTTTTTTTTTTTTTTTTTTTACAGGCTCTACAAATATCATAGAGACAAAGACAAGTAAGTTCTGTGATAAAATTCATAATGGACTGAGCCATAACAAAAGTCATAGCCTTGTAAACAACACTAATATATTTCACAACAAAACTTAAAGTCCCAGTCAAAAGTCCTTTCCTGATCCGTCTCTCTTTCTCGGTCATGTCAATAAAGACAAAATGCCTTAAAAATAGACCAAACTTGACTAAGAACAAAGCAAGAGGCACTACAAAGGTCAAGCCGAACTTAGAGAAAAAACTCTCTCCTCAAGTGTCCCAAATTCCCCTGACCCACAGATTTCAAGTCTTCTATTAACTGCAATAAATAAATAAAATAGGTTGTTTAAAAGCTGCCCTTTACACATTCTTGCCTTTAGTCAGTTAGAAGACAGTTCTATCTCTCTCAATGTTTCTCACAGTGTTCATCCGTTACCAGGTAAAGCGACTTAGACTGCAAGAGAACTGGACGGGATGATGGAGGAATGCAGCTTACATGGGCCTGATAACGGGAGATCTTTCTCACATGAATTATTGTACATTCAATGTATATAAATGTAGTTTCAAAAGCTGACCCACAAGTCCTGGTGCTTCCTATGACCAGCAATATGAGAATTATTCAATTCTTTTGACAAAAGTCTAACACATCTTCATGCTGGGAGGTAAACTTTCCATAGAATCAACCCAGCGAATCCGCTCATGAGGTGAGTCTATGAGAGGGAGAAAAAGATCAAGACATCAGTCATAAACACTGTTTTTCTACCCAATTTGTTTATACACTTAAAAGTATTTAATTTGAGTGCATGAAATTATTCAAATTTCTTTTCCACCCCATCCAATGTGTGTCTAGCTCTTTATTTAATCATAAAAACTAATTATAAGATCATATCTGCTATTAAAACAATAAGTAATTGGTGTGTTTGTTACATTAACCAAACAGTCAAAAAAAAAAAAAAAAAAAAAAAAAAGACAGGAAACAAGCACTTAACACAACACAGCTTTAAACACTTCACTTCATTCAACCTGATCACATTAAAGATTAAGAATTGCTGTTAATGTATTGTTCATTAGTTCATGTGCACTGTTGTATTTTATTAACATTTCTGACTTGTCCTGGACCAAAAGGTCCGACCATGGAATTGATCAGGTTTGGGTCTGAATAAAAATTAATATTAATTATTATCAGACCTAGTAAGACAATCATGTCCAGTGGTGCAGCATCCATTTAACTTGATCTAATGATTAACTTGATAAAATATGCTGTCTTATGCTGTAGCTTATGCTGTGCTGTTTTCGAATCGTAAGTAGGAGGATTATTCATTTTTCAGTTTATGTGGAAAGAAAACAATATATTAAAATTACATTTAACGTGAATTAGAATCAGGAAATGTTTGTTGAAGTGAGACTGAAATATTGATTGTGTAGTGGTTGTCGAACCCATTGCATTGCAATTTTCAAATGCATCATTTGAAGGCAAAATACCACACATGCTCGTCAAAGGTGAAGAAATATCTACATTAGTTTAACGTTTGTAAAGCAAAGTGTAAAAGTATCATACCTTCTCCATCAGGCATTCTGAGCACGACAACCAGGACAGAGAGAGGTTGAATGCTGCAAGATTTAAATGTTTGATCGTCTTCAAGCTCATTATTAACAAATATTACCCTCGGTCTGTTTGAAACTGTAAAGAAAATCAAAAGCCAAATGTAAAGACAAATAGTGATAAATGGTAAAAATACTTTTTTTGTTCCAGCGTCCATAAACATGAAGATTGTGAAAGAAACCTACAGTTTACTCCAGGAAAAAGACGTAACGATTTTTCCTTTAGTTCTCTAATGGTGAGCTTCTCAAATTGTTCGTATGATGATGCTACGCCTAAATCTTCAATCGTATTTCCATTAATCCTGATGCGGACCTGAAAGGCCATTCTTGCTGTGTTCAAGCAAGACATTTCCGACAGAAAACGCCAGTAATTCAAACCAGGAAATAAACGCTTCATATAAACAGCTTTCGCTTTGTCCTGCTACCACTTGTGGCGTTATGGCAGTGGATCCAATCTTGGAATTTAAAATAAGCGATTATTTTTAACCGACAAGTTACTAGTCATTTAGTATCACAGTGCAACATTAACACTTGCTTACAAGCCTAACGTTAGGCTATGTTCTGATAATTTACGTCGACTTACATCTGAATCGACAAATGAATATGTGTAGCCAATGATGTTAAGGAAGGGAGAATTTTCATTCGGGCAGCATCAAATTTTATATTTATGAATTTAAAATGACCAAGGTCCACTTCATAACAACTGCCGATAACAACATAATTAATAATTAAATAATGATTGAATATACTCCATGAACTGAATCAACAATTAATTTAAAAATTCAGATAATTACTGAATTTTAAAACTATGTTGGTTTGACAAAGTCTAAAATGCAAAATACCTTGAAGGTCAGGGTAGCTTGAAGATAGATAGATAGATAGATAGATAGATAGATAGATAAGAAGTAATGAATGGATGGATGGATTGATTGATTGATTGATCGATAGATATTTTGGCTTGACAAATTTCACATAAAGGGTTAAAATTCTATTTGGAACAATCACATAATGTTTCCGAACATATTCATGAAAAAATAGATACATTTGCTTGAAGTAAAAAACATGACAATGATGTATCATATTTCACACTTTAATAGTTCCTAAAAATGCACGAAAGTGATATGATAAATATGCAAACTACGTATACAGATTCATTTGCAAATAGATAAGCATGCCATAAATTTAACTTTTATTTAAAATTTAAGGTAAACCATGTAAAAAACGGTGTAATCTTAAAGCAAACAGCCCTGTTGTTGATATCAACTTTATCTGCTTAATCAGTTTGTCTGGGTGTGACACCAGCTGAGCATACATCGTAATGTGTAGATGTTTTTATGCACTCATCAGCAGGTTTTAAACAGATAAAGCAAAACCGGTTCATACATGCATGGCATGTCATGATTTTATGTCCATCATTAGTGTGTTCAATCAGCACACCACAGGATGGACAGGCACGAATCGCTGGACACAGGACATTTTGAACTGATGTTAAAGTGATCATTGGACAGCCTCTCAGCAGGTCCTGGTTAATGGTACATCCCTCATTACCACATCGATCAGCATGAGGTTGAGCTCCTTTCCACTCTCTCATACATGTCCAACAGAACAAAAATTATTTTCCAGTCTTTTCTGTGCAAATGGAGCACTTCACACAGAGATTGGAAACATTCAAACTTTCAATGAATGTATCACAACCAGGACACTGAATATGGAAAGAGAAAACACAGAGATGCACAGGGTCAGAAAATTATGGCTGTCATACTTGAGCCATCTCTAAAATGGCCATCTCCATCATCTGCAACATTCTTCAGCAAGTGTTAGTCACACTAAACAATTTGCCTACTTCAATATTTGTCCTCTTTAAAATACTCCGTCTTCTCCTTCCACCCAAGACCAATCTCCGCAAAATCCACTTGTTTTTCCTCAGAACTATTTCCATTCATCTGAATATTAAATGGTGCTTTTCTTTCTCTTGTGTGAGAGAGGTTTCACATTTCTGTCAGTTCTGTCATCTACCACTTTGATCTGTATAAAAGCTTAATTACATTATATAAATATCAGTTTAATACACCCTAACATACATACATTCTAATAATATAATAATTATAACCCTAACCTTACCCCTAATAATTAAATTAATTTGAATTAATCCTAAAATCACAATAATGAGGCAGAAATGTGCATACCTCCCTGAAGTCGACTATCTTCTTCACAGTGTTCTTCCCAATCATGTCCTCAAAACTCAATTGCTCTTCAATTGTAAGTTTTGCCAGTTTTCTTACTTCATCATATGGCCATTTTTTCCTGCACAGCGGACATTTGAACTCAGTCTGTCCCTGAAATTAGATATCAGTACGGCAAGCCGTTTTGACTTTTATTCATTGCCAGGATTTGAATTCTTAATATCAACAATTCAATTTTCACTTGTAAAAAATACTTGATATCAACAATGACATCACTCGCAGAAATATGAATTCTTGATATCTATAATTAAGTTTCCACTAGTAAAAACTATAATTCTTGATATCTGTAATTGTATTTTCACTAGTGAAATGTCACCATAGGCTGCCATTCAAATTCAGTTGTTGACATCAAGAATAGATTTCTTACTAATTGAAATTCCGAATTCACATATCAGAAATACAATTCTTAGTAGTAAAAATCATAATTTTTGATTTTTTTTATCATTATCATTTATCATTTTTATCAATTAATTACATTACTAGTAAACATGTTCATTTTTGATATCTGAAAATGTATTTCTGATATCAATATAATATATAATTATTGATATCAAAAATTAACATTGCTAGTAATTTGTTTTTATTGATTTTTTTACTAGTAAGAATTGTATTTCTGATATGTGAAATTGGAATTGAATTCGGAATTTCAACTAGTAAGAAATCAATTCTTGATATCAACAACTGAATTTGAATGGCAGCCTATGGTGACATTTCACTAGTTAAATACAATTACAGATATCAAGAATTATAGTTTTTACTAGTGTATTTTTGATATCAAAAATTTACATTTTTACTAGTGAAATCTGAATTGTTTATATTAAAAATTCATATCCTGGGAATGAAAAGAGTAAAAAAATGGCTTGCCATATGCCAGCATTATTATAGCATTAGAACAGTTTTTATAAACAACAAATGAAGTTCACATTGACTCACATCGTTCAGTTGAGCTCTGCAATAGTCAGTCAGAGACTGTGAATTAGTGACGTGACCACAGGATAATTTAACTCTCAAAACACTTGGATCATCGTCATATTCATCTGAAAGATTTACAAAGCTTTGTGACGTGCAATGAAATATATTCAAAATCTGTCTATAAGTAAAAAAATAAATAAATAAATAAATAATAAAAAAAAGTTTTTCACTTTTTATTAAGGCGTTTTAAGAGTTTATTTTCTTTCTATTTCGATGATTAACTTAAAACAAACTATGTTTGTTAAAATCTTTGGTTTTAAAAACAGCAGCCTAAACACATGAAGCTGTTACTGCAACTGCTGCATTTGTACACGGAAATAAACCAATTCTCACTCCCAAAATGTACAATACGGCCAAATAAAGAAATAATTACAAGTCATTTGCCAGTACCAGGAAGATAAAAGTACATATAATGATAAATGACAATGATAAATTATTTTATGTTTTTCGGCGCCAATGTTTGTTTTGTGTGGATAAATTAGATCATACTCCCTTGTTTATTTACAGTCATTTTTATTTTGACAAACTTACCGAGATCGTTTGGTTTTAATACCCGTTTGATGTCTTTGTCCGATTCAGTGTATTTCTTCATGTCTTCCGACATTTTAATCAAAGTCGACTTCCGCGTTGTCTGCTGTTTTCACTCAACAGTTCTGCATAAACTCGGAGGAGGAGCTGAAAAAGGCGAGAAGAAAGTCGGGCAGTTTCTGCTTACCGTATTTCGAGAATTAAATGCAACATGTTAGATAAACAGATAGATAATGTATTATTTTTGTAAATAGAATAGCCATTAAATTAGGCTACTTCAATAGGTTTAGCTTACTGTAATTTCTTTGTTATTCAAACATCCTACAAAAATAATAGCTGTGTTAAAGTTTACTTTCACTTTGGATGACAGTATAGAAACCTATTCACTTCAATTAATTTTTCTTTGTAAATCAAATTATGACAGTAATGCGTCAATTTTCACAAACACAGTTCTTTAAAAACAGACTGACAATGACCTTTTTATATTTCTATTATACAGAGTTTTTCTAATAGGAGGTTTGAAAACTGAAGTCTGATTTGACGTTTGTTTTCTTGACATTAGATTTTTAAGGACGCAGTAGGCTTTATATGCGAGCTATGCAAGCAAATATCAGAACTGAATATTTCATCACAATGTGCATCTCTTTTAAATAATCACATTAGGCCTATGTCATATTTCTGTTCAGAGGTCTATATATATATATAATTATTATTATTATTATTATTATTTTATCATTCAAAAATTGCATAAAGTCCTAATTTGACATTGAAATGTAAGTCTGTTAACTGTGAGTTGGTCAGAGGGTTCAAATGGCTGTGTTTATGCAACTGGCTACGTCTGAATTGTAATTATTAATATTCTCATTCAGTGGGTCAGACTTCAAACTGACCGATCAGTCTGATGCTGAAGCTGACAGTGATTAACATGTGAGTAAAATCCTTACAGTATGTTTTATTTGAGATTATTTTATTGTTGCTATTAGCCTATTATTATTATTATTATTATTATTATTATTATATTGCAGCTTGTTTCACAATTTTTACATTTGCTTATTTTTTTGTGCTGCATAATTTATATTATTTCACCATTTTAATGAGAATATTGTTTTCTGACCTTATGCTTGTACTTTTGTTTTTCAGTGTCTGAAGAAAATGATATTGGGTAAATGTAAAACTTTAGAGGTTCTTAGCATTATTCAATTCAATTCAATTCACATTTTATAGCATTAGTGTCATTATAACAGATTAAAGGGTCTGTGGTCTATCTAAAATAAAGCATTGCTCTTAAATTCTGTCATTTTCCAGTAAACAAAGAGCATAAATACAAAATTTACTCTGGATCAAGACTAAATCCTTTGATTTGAAATGAGTTAATCAAAACGTGTTTGTGGAAATGGACGGAATGTGTGACATTCTTGATGAATTTAAGTGTTTTGTTTTGTTTAAATATTCACTGTAAAAGCATGAAATTCTTTAAAAAATTAACTTTTATTCCTGTATAACTGTACTGTTTGTTTGACCTCTGACCACCAGAAATTTCAGACTGAAGATGGAGCAACAAAACAATTAATGGTGATGGACACCATTGTTTTCACAGGCTTCACAAATATAAGAACATTAAGCTGAGAAAATGAGACACACACACATGCGCGCGCGCACACACACACACACACACACACATCACTTGTAATTGTGTGCAAAATTCTAAAAAAAAAAATACCCAAAATGTTTGTTTTCACAAAGAAAAAAATAAACTCCAACAAAAGACAAGAAAGAAAATGAAATTTATGTTACTTATTTGCATGTATTTATTTATATGTATTGTATTCATTTATATTCAATATATATATTTATATGTATATAAACAGAAAAAAAAAAACTGAATGCATAAGTATAAAAAAGTAAATAAAGTATATTAAAAATATTAACGAGCATCAATAAGTGAGTGATATTGAAATCAGATTGCAAGTATAGTAATATTACATGCATTAAAGTTCAGGTGTGTTTTTGTGTTTGTTCAAAAGGTGACAGCATGAGTCTCTTTATGACGCAATAACATCAGTTATTCCACAGCAGGGGTTCCCAAACACATTCCTGGAGGCCCCTCAACACTACGGCTGCATCCAAAACTGCCTACTTCTCTACTATATAGTAGGGGAAAAGCAGTAGGCGAGTGAATAAATATGTCAGAAACCTCAGTAATCATAGTCGTAGTCGAGAAGTTCCCGGATGGCCTACTGCTCCCGCCCAGATTCTGAAGTGTTCCTCGATGAATACTCTTCTATCCCAGAAGGCAATGGGAGAGGATACATCATAATCGAACACAGAGAAGAAAAGCGACATGGATGCTGTCAAATGTGAGTATTGAAAACCAAAAACATGGTCCCTTGTGTTAAATCACATTTGTTGAACTACTGTAAACTGTTGAAGTGTTGAAGGTGTAAAGACACTAGACAGTGTAGTGTAGTTGAGATTTTACTGTAAAAACACGTTTTATTGTGTACAGATAACAGGAGAGCTTCAGTAAACACACATTCGTCTCCAAAGTGGATTTACATTAATTCTGAACCATATACATCATAAAGTCTCTTACTAAATGTTTATTTAACAACTGACAGGAAAATATTTAATCAGTACTGCAGATGATCTCATCACAACATGAAATAGACATCTGAGTGAGTGATGTGTGTGTGCTATTATGAAGAATTCACTGTTGTCTACACCGTTTACATTATACATGAATATACAGTAATGTAAATAAACAAATCTACAGTAACTACACAAGTTATCTATTTTATTTGTCCATTAGTAGTTGATAAATTAAGGAACATTTGTATTGGATAAGAAGTGAGTTAACACATCATCAACTACTTCAACATGTAAATGAAGATTTGAGCACATCAATCTCAGAGGAAACTTGAATCTTGTCTGATGTTACAGAGACAGATGATCACGTGTGTTTATCCGGTGAAGAGAGGCTGATGAAGGAATGATGCCATCAAAGGCTTTGAGTGATGATACTACAGAAATGAATACAGTCTATTTAAATCTGAAGTTGTAGTTTATTTTAATTATTGTAATTTCAAACAGAGTTATTGCAGCACTTTTCTGATTCTTGATGTCTGTATGTTTGCTGCAGAGCTTTTGTGGAGCAGGACCTATGAGGCAAGGCGACAGCGGCATTTGTGGGGAAAAGAAACCAGCAGGGATTTAACAGCATGAAGGCGAGTAAATAATGACTGAATTTATATGTTTGGGTGAACTAACCCTTTATGCCCCCAAATAGAAACTGAATGAAATGTATGTATGCATTTATATTATAGTACCTTGAAAAAGTAAACTTTAAGAAATAAGCAGCTTTAATTAACGTTTGTGCCCAAAACACTAACAAAAAAAGATTTACAGAAATCACATTTACATTTATTTACAGTTATGCTACAGATGTTTTTATCCAAAGTGACTTACAGTGCTCTTATTACAGGGATGATCCCGCTGGAGTAACCTGGAGTAAAGTGGATTGATCAAGGACACACTGGTGGAGACGCTGCGGAGATCGAACCAGAAACCTTCTGTTGACCAGCTCAGTGGTTTGGACCACTACACCACAAAAGTAAGGAAGCTACGACAAAAATTAGCCTGTAATTGTAAAAATATGACATGAATGGTAAAAAGTTTTAATGTTTAACTGTTTTACACGTAGTCATGCTGATGGAGAGCACATGAATGTTTGGAGCAGACACAGCAGCAGCCAGATTCCGCACATCTTCTCCCACTCTTGCTTCAAGGTTGTGGGGTTCAGGGGTCCATCATCATGATCTTCCTCTTCCTCTGGATCAACAATGTCCCCATTGAGAAGAGCAGCAATGAGGGACATGATGGACGGCAAAGACAGGCGAAGGTGTTCATGGTGGTCAGCTGCTTCATCAGAATAAAGCCACAGCCTCTGGCTCCTCCCACTCTTTCACTCTGGCAGGTAGCTGATTGCGACCCCAGCTGCACCCGTTTACCATCCAGGAGGGAAGCAGCATAAAAGCAGAACACAACTCTCAACTGATGAGAATCTTTCTCCAGAGCATGATCTGTGTCCTGCCCCCGTCCAGTCCTGTTGTAGAAGCTGTGGTGCATTCCTCCTTTGGTCAAAAATGCTGTTGCTTTAGCTGTTTGCTTTCTACTGAATGCTTTAGTCCCACTAAATTCCTAAGCTAAGAGTTCTGTTGTTTAGCTGTGACGAAGTACCTTATTTCTTTGTTTACCTTCTTAAGCTGTTATTCATCTGATTGTCTTTTTTATAATTTAACTTTTTTTATTGTTCAACAATCTTTGCAATAACACATTCAGCCACTAGTCACCATCAGTGGAATACAATCATAACAAAAGCACATGGAAATTAAACAGTTGTTAATCAGTCCTACGTATTCAAACCATTTTTATATGTTGCCAAAAATGATCCCATGTTTTTTCCATTTCTCCCTCACTATGCAGTCTCCCTAACATGCTCTCGTATGAAGCAATTTCAATCATCCCATCAATCCAATCTTTCAAGTCTGGGGTTTTGGGGCATTTCCAATTGCGTAAAATCATCCTGGCAGCTGTAATACAACCAATCTTAATTAGGGTAAATACATTTTTTGCTATGTTGGGTACCACCGATTTATCTCCAAGAAGACATAGACGTGGTTCCACAGGTAAATTAGATCCCATCCACTCTTCCATTACTCCCAGAATTTTACACCAGAATGGGTGAACTAAGGAACATTCCCAAATCATATGTAAATAAGTACCCTCTTCTTCCTTACATTTCCAGCATAGATTATTTCTAGCTATACCCATTCTGTGAAGCCTAGATGGTGTATAATAATATCTATGTACTACTTTGTAATGAATGAATTTCCCCCTAGCATTAACTTGTGCTCTATCCCCTCCTCTACCCCCCTTACTCCCATAATGTTTGGGTTTGCCCTGATCATAATGGCCAGAGGCTCTAAAACTATTGTGAATAATAACGGGGACAATGGGCATCCCTCACGAGTACCTCTTGAAATTGTAAAAAATGAGGAAGTCATGCCATTTGTCATCACCACTGCTCTAGGATTTTTATATGATAAACTAACCCAGGACCTAAATATATGACCAAACCCGAAATTCGACAGGGCTGTGGCCAAAAAGCCCCACTCCACCCTGTCGAAAGCCTTTTCGGCATCTAAGGATATAGCCGCGATTGGGGTGTTTTCTGTAGAATTTAGCCACATCAGATGAATTAGCCTTCTCATATTGTCGGCTGATGACCTTCCTTTAATGAAGCCCACTTGATCCTTATAAATTATACTTGGTAGAACCTTTTCTAACCATAACGCTAAAATTTTTGCCAACACCTTACAGTCCACATTAATAAGACTTACTGGCCTAAAATTAGCCGGATCAGTTAGATCCTTATCTTTTTAAGAATCAGTGTTATCAATGCTTCCATGAAAGTACTAGGCAATTCTTCAGCTTCAAATGCCTCTATATATAAATTTCTGTTAAAATTGGGGCCACTATGTCAACATATTTTATATAATATTCAGCTGGAAACCCGTCCGCCCCTGATGATTTACCAGATTTCATAGAGGTTTATTGCAGCTTTGACCTCCTCTTCTGTAATGGGAAGGTCTAGAGACTCAGATTGCAATACATCTAGTTTAGGTAACTCAATATTAGAAAATTTTTTTTCAGTTTTTCTCCATCCAGACTACCTGAAGATGTATATAAATGTTTATAAAACTTCTGAAAAACCTCATTTATTTCTTTTGTCAGTGATACCATGGTATCTCATTTCTTAGTTGCCGGAATAATGTTAGCAGCATTTTGTTGTTTTAATTGTCTGGACAGGAGCGTGCCCGCTGTATCACCTCCTTCATAAAACCTGGTCCGTAGCCTAAATAGTGCATATTCAGCTTTTTTATTATATATATCATGTAATTGAAATTTGTATTTACAAATATCCTGAAATAAATCATTAGAGTAGTGTCTACCCAGCTCTTTCTCCAGTGTAAAAAATTGTTGCTTCCAAGTTCTTAACCAAGTCTCTTTCTTCCTTTTTCTTTCTAGCTGCCTGTGCAGTTATCAGTTTCCCTCTAATGTATGTCTTTGAGGCCTCCCATACAGATGCCAATCTATCAGTGCTTCCCACATTCAGTTTAAAGAAGGAGGTCAGATCATCAGCCAATAATGTGCTAAACTCTTCATCTTGTAATAATGCAGTATTTAATCGCCATCTTCCCTTTCTACCATTTTCTGTATTTAGAGCTATATCCAATTCCACAGTCGCATGGTCTGACAATACTATTGCTCCAATTTTACAATTTACTACCTGATCGGTGATAGAATTAGAAAGTAAGAAAAAAATCTATCCTAGAGTGAGATTTATGGCAATGAGAATAAAAAGTATACTCTATTTCTGTTGGATTGACCAGGCGCCATATGTCAGTCAATCCAATATCCTCTGTTAGCATATGAAGGGCAGCCCTATCACTTGGTATAGAAGGTCCTTGATATTTACTCTTATCCGAAACCCCATCCATAACCTGATTAAAGTCCCCAGCCAAAATTATTTGCCCCTCTTTGTCACCAAGAATCTTGTTACTTTATTAATAAAACATGGATCTGTCTTATTGGGGGCATATACATTGCATAATATCACTTTAACTCCATTAATGAGGGTTTCTATACATATAATCCTCCCCACATCGCCTTTAGTTTCTGTTAACATTACAAAATTCAGCCTTTTGTTTATTAGGATCATTACCCCATTTTGTTTGCTCATAAATGATGAATAAAATACATGTCCCACCCAGTCTCGTTTGAATTTGAGTGCTTCATTATCTGTTACATGACATTCCTGCACAAAAGCAACATCCACCTGTTTATGTTTGAGATATGAAAGGACCTTTTTTCTTTTAATTGGACTTCCACATCCGTTAATATTCCATGTTATAAACCTAATATGACTACCTATGTACAATACACATTAATCGCACATTATCGTGCATGTAATCAAATACGTTGGGTGACTGCCCCCTATTGGGGAATGGCATATTAAACCGTGATGTACATTTATTCAAATTTAACAAATGACAGTTGAACATTTCAAACACTAAAACTACCTTCTGCAAAATTCTATTGCTCAACAAAAAGTAACAAACTATAAAACCCCCTACCCAAAACTTAACAACAGAAAAAACAGAAATAAGAAACAACAAAAAAAAAGAACAGTCATACCAAACAAAGAGGACCGTCTTAGTTCAAACACCTCGAGATTGCAGTCCGTGAAGTGCCGAATCAGCTATCCAGCCTTGTCTTGGCTGTCAAAACTGTTCCGAGACAGCACAGTTATCTGACTCACCTGCCCACCCACCGCACCTGACCCATATGCTCCACTTTGGTGATCTTGCAAAGAATATTTGGTCCCATCATTCTGTTGCCCCGCAATGTTCTTTGATGAACTGCTCTGCATCCACACTCGATGTAAACACCTTACTCTTCCCTTGCCATGTAAAATGAAGAGAGGCTGGATATACCAGCATATATTTCCTATTGATGCTTCTCAGCATCCTCCGCAAAGCGGTGAATTCCCTCCGTTTTCTGGCCAACTCTCTTGACATGTCGGGGAAGAAGGAAATCCTGCATCCCTCCCAATCGGTCATTCTTACTTACAAAATCCTTCTGCTTACCTTTAAATCACTCAATGGCCTTGCTCCTCCTTATCTCTCTGATCTACTGTCTCCTTACATTCTGCCTCGATCCCTTCGATCTTCAGGGTGTGCACTTCTTACAGTACCTAGATTTCGTCTATCTTCAATGGGCGGCAGGTCATTTTCTGTCATTGCACCTAAATTATGGAACTCTATACCACAAACACTAAGGACAATAACCTCACTCTCTGTATTTAAATCACAACTCAAAACCTACTTGTTGACCCAATATTATCAGTCATTACATGTCCTTTAGCCTCTCTCCTCTTCCTGTACTACCAGCTGTAATTCTCTGTGAGTATTTTTGTCTGTGTATTTATGTTGCATCTACTATTGTTTGTTTTTCATCCATTGCCACAATCCTTTTTCTGTTGTTACTTTTACTATGTCATCTATCTCTGTTTTATGTATGAAACTGTACCATGATATGCAACTGCATTCATTTCTATCCTTGGACTGGACAAATGTCTACTGTCCACTTGATTGTGATATGATTGTTTTGTTAATGTGTCCTTGAGCTTGGGAAAGGCGCTATATAAATTAAACAAATTATTATTATTATTCCCTTTTCTCTGGGCGCTTGTAATACTTTCTCCCTGGCTGACGAATGCAGAAACTTGATCAAAACTATTCTCGGTGGCTGATCTGCATTGGGCCTAGGAGTGAGAGCGCGATGTGCCCTCTCAATCTCGAACTCTCCATCCGGATCAATACCCAGTCCTTCCGATAAGATTTTATACACGCACTTGATCATCCTCACATTGTTGCGGCGGCTCCTGTTTTCTAAGTCTTCGATTTGGTTCCATATAACTTCCAGGCGTTTATCATGCCACTCTCCGTCACCGACGAGCTTCAAGGTGATGTCTTCCATATTAGAGATGCAGCCCTCTGCTTCGTCCAGCCTTTCTTGGAGTGCATTTACCGAGTTTTTAAGGTCGGTAACAACCTCTTTGATTGATGACACATCCGTTGCTACCCCTTGTAAGGCAGAGCTCATTTTGCTTATTTCGGATAATAAGTTTTCCATCTTTGAACCTTGTTCAGTCGGCTGGGGTGATGGCGACTCGTGTGCCGGCGAAGTCTGTCTGGTTGTCATGCAGCTCGTCGCTGTCCCCTTAAAATATTTAGATGTGGAGGTCGACATTTGTGATCTAGATCACTTTTTTTTGTTCCACAAGTGTTTAATCTCACCAGGGACAATAGTTTTGAGAGATAAATGTGGAGTAAATCCATCACGAGTTCAGTATGGAGTACCGCAAGGCTCAGTACTAGGACCGTTGCTGTTCACTCTGTACATGCTACCCTTGGGAGATATCATTAGGAAGCATGGCGTTAGTTTTCACTGTTACGCTGATGATACTCAGCTCTATATTTCTTCGCGCCCAGACGAAACTTACCAATTCACAAAATTAACGGAATGCATAGCTGATATTAAAAATTGGATGACCAGTAATTTCCTACTACTAAATTCAGAAAAAACAGATTCTAATTTTTGGACCAATAACGTCTTTACGTAATAACCTAGAATACTGTCTAACACTTGATGGCTGCTCTGTTAAGTCTCCGTCGTCAGTTAGGAACCTGGGTGTGCTCTTTGATACCAATCTTTCATTTGAAGGCCATGTTACTAGCATCTGTAAAACCACATTCTTCCATCTTAAAAATATATCTAAACTACGACATATGCTCTCAATGAAAAATGCAGAACAGTTAGTTCATGCGTTCATGACCTCAAGGCTAGATTACTGTAACGCTCTACTGGGTGGTTGTTCTGCTCGCCTGATAAATAAACTACAGCTCGTACAAAATGCAGCAGCTAGAGTTCTTACTAGAACCAGGAAGTATGACCATATTAGCCCAGTTCTGTCAACACTGCATTGGCTTCCTGTTAAACATCGTATAGATTTTAAAATCTTGCTAATTACTGACAAAGCACTAAATGGTTTAGCTCCCCAGTACCTGAGCGAGCTGTTAACGCATTATAGTCATTCATGTCTATTGCGATCTCAGAATTCAGGCCAGCTGATAATACCTAGAATATCAAAATCAACTGCAGGTGGTAGATCCTTCTCCTATTTGGCACCTAAACTCTGGAACAATCTTCCTAGCATTGTTCGGGAAGCAGACACACTCTGTCAGCTTAAATCTAGACTAAAAACGTATCTCTTTAAACTGGCATACAGATAACACATTATCAATTTATATTTTCAAATCCGTTAAAGCAGTGGTCGGCAATAGGCAGCCCGCGGGCCAAAACTGGCCCACCAGCAATAATATCTGGTCCGCGCCCGCAGCCATGTTATTTTGATAGCGGCTGGTTCTGAAATAGATCTTTGTCTCGTGGTGCTGTCTAATATTATCACCACGTCTATACCAGATGCGACTTTTTTTGCGTCGCATTGCTCCGCAACAGCTAAAAGCTGTCTACTCTGAACGCGACAAACCGACCGTTGCAAAGCACTTGGACTACATCAAAACCAGAATGGGGAATCTGTTTACTGTCGGGAACGTGTTGTGTCGTGTGACTCTGTCGCGCCGCGCCGCATCCAGTGTATAGTCAATATCACTGATTATAATGGGTTCTATTATCTTTTGACGGGTCACATCGCGCCGCTCGCGTCTGGTGTAGACACGGTGTTACATTCTTTGAAAACAGTGACAACTTCATTGCAGATAAGACACACCGGCTTTGCATTCACAAAACTAGGTAAGAACGCATAGTTGTCTTTCCATTCTTCTTTGTATGCCCTATTTTCGTTGTCAACTTTCCTCTTTAGACTCTTTAATAGTGCCATTTTCTCTCACCAGCTAGCTTAAATGTTAACATCAGTCTGCACATGATGTAATAGCATACCTCCAGCACACAAACAATTTAAATAAATGCAGTTTAGTGCGTGACGATGCCAATGAATAATTTTGAGTGTAAAAGTAGGCTACATCAAATAATTATTACAATAAGTTAGGCTCCATTGTGTAACAAGCAAATTAAAATGATACACATTTATTATTCACAATATGGAAAGAGGAGATAAAACATAGTTCGTTAAGAGCATGACTCAAACATGCCATTAATGGGCTTATTCAAGTCCTCTTTTATTTTTATCCATTCCACATCTCCCACATATGTGTGTTTTAGCAAGGCGGTCTGTTTTGCAAGTTGGCGAATGAAGATACTTGCCAGGTCACTACTCCACTTTATTAATTTATCCAGTGTAAAGCCCGGACACCGCCACACAAATGTGGCTTTTTGTTAACGACTGTCCTACTACAGGATTTAACACAGAGTAACAGTTCAATACCAGTTACAAAAGACACTGTAACAGTCTGTCACAGGCAATTGTAGTTGCATTTTTCATTAATTAATTCAAATTATCCTTTGACTAATGTTCTGGCCCACCATCTAGTGGTGAAATTTTTTGGCCTGATGCCAACCTTAATTGCTGACCAATGCGTTAAAGGATTGTTAGGCTGTATAAATTAGGTCAGCCGGAACCGGGAACACTTCCTATAACACCAGAAGTACTCGTTACATCAGAAGAAGAATGGCATCTATGCTAATATTAGTCTCTCTGTTTATCCCGAGGTTTACCGTAGTCAGCCGGATCCGGGCCGTATCCAGGTGAGATCGAGGACCTGCGCCTTGACACGACCACAACACAGCCCTGAAGTATCAGCAGAGATTGAGTCAACTAGATCATCCCCTGTGAAGGCCTCATCGACACGACAGCCACGACACAGTTCCTCAACAACCGTCCATACCGGTGTGATGAATACAATCCTCAACTGGATGGAACTGGAATAAATACTTTGACTGTTGCGATCCCATCGGGCTTATGATAGCTACCTGAATCGTAACACAGCACTGTTGGCCAGAGGAGAACTGGCCCCCCCGACTAAGCCTGGTTTCTCCCAAGGTTTTTTTCTCCATTTTTAACACCTGTTTGCCACTTGTCTGCCACCTGATGTCACCTGATGGAGTTTGGGTTCCTTGCCGCTGTCTTGGGTTCCTTTGGCTTGCTTAGTTGGGGACACTTGACATTTGATATTCAACAGTGTTTTGATCTGCCTGCATTGACACCATTGTATACGAACAGAACTGAGCTGGATGATGACATCACTGTTTACTCCAGTGCTGATATAGATAAATAAACTAAATTAATAACTATTGATTCTTATATCGGAATGAATCAATACTGAATTTACTTAAGATGGATTTTTTAAGAGCTGCTGTGCAGCCAAACATTATATACCAGTTATCACTGTAAAGCTGCTTTGACACAATCTGTACTGTAAAAAGTGTTATATAAATAAAGATGAATTTGTTTGTGTTTTATGCAATAAACAAGCAGGAGCTGAATCAATGTGCGTCTTTTATTAACATGGCATAGTGCCAATGACGCGCGTGCCGGAATTCATGTCACAACAGGATACAAACCATATATGGTATTTCACCATAACATCTCCCTTTCTTTAATTAACAACCCCAGCCCCGAACATGAACTCAAAGTTTACTAAACCAAATTTATGCTAATATTAGCAAACTAAACTGCATTCCTGGTGCGTTAATCTATCTACGACACTAAGAAAATCTCACAGGTCAAGTCTCTGTGGTGGCCGTGACTGAAGGCCGCTGCTTGTAATGATCGGGGTTCCGAAATGTGTAGGCCTGTCAGTCACTTGCTGCCTTCGTTCTTGAACTTGCTCTGGCACACATTCTGTGATGTCCGATGTGTCACCCTCTTTAATTGCTGTTTCACCGTTGCTAGCCACTGAGCACTGGCTGCTCTCCTTACTCGCTGCCTCTTGGTGATTAAACTGGGCGGAGTGCTCAGCGCCGTTTCCACCGCAGTTTCTTCGAAACTCCTTCGATCACCTTGGGGAAAATCAAACTGTTTTCCATGGGAAGTCCCGTCCTAAGTCTACGGGACATAATTCGCTGTGCAGGACTGCTGTCCAATCCATCTGTGGGCGTGTTTCGCCAGTGTAGAATTGTTAGCCATGGATCTGTTCCATCTAGTTTTTCCATCTTACAGAGTGATTTCGCAATCTTCACCGCAGATTCAGCCTTTCCGTTAGATCTTGGGTGCTGGGGTGAAGATGTGACATGCATAAACCCCCACTGTGCTGCAAATTTTCTGAACTGTTTGCAAGCGAATTGCGGCCCGTTGTCAGTGATCACCTGATCTGGCTGCCCATAACGTGCAAACTGCACTTTACAGCGCTTAATGACTGTGTCCGCTGTCAGATCTGGCAACTGATCAATTTCCCTGTAATCTGAGTAGTGGTCCACTATGATAAGAAATTCTCTGCCACCGTATGCATACAGGTCCATGCTAACAATTTGCCAGGGGCGCGCAGGGATTTCATGGGACATCATCGTTTCTTTTTGCTGATTGTGCACATACTCATTACATGCGGGGCAGTTAGCCACATAATCCTTTATTTCACCTCTCATGTTAGGCCAGAACAGTGTTTCCCTCGCCTGTCTGTAACAGGTCTCTCCTCCAATATGAGCGGCATGAATGCGATTCAGCATTGCTGCTCTCAATGCCTTCGATATAATGACGCACTGCCCTCTGTATAGCACACCGCTCTGAATGTTCAGTTCATCTCTGAATGACCAATACTCACGCATTGAGAGCGACACATCTTCTTTGCGCTCTGGCCAGCCTGTTAGCATGTTCTTTACCAGCTCCTGCAATGCGTCATCAGCTCTGGTCTCAGCTACAATTTGACGGAGAGTGGTGTCAGTCACATTGAGGTGTAGGGCTTGGTCTATGAGTGAGAACACGGCCTCGGCGCTGTCCATGGTGCGCACAGTATGCTGTTGTGGTCCGGGCTCGTTGGACACCTGCCTGTAGAGCGCTGCTCTGCTCAGCGTATCACTTATGTACATCTCCGGACCAGGCTTGTACACAACATTCAGGTTGTAGTTTTGCAGCTGCAACATCATGCTTTGGAGGCATTTGGGGGCACTCAGTAGCGGTTTCTTAAAGATTATCACGAGGGGTTTATGGTCGGTTTCAGCCGTGATTATTTCCCTGCCATACAGATAGTGATGGAACCGCTGACATGCGAACACAATACTCAGGCATTCCTTTTCAATTTGGGCATAATTTTGTTCGGTTCGCGCGAGTGCCTGAGAGGCGAAAGCCACAGGTTGTCCCTGCTGCAGAAGGCAGCAGCCCAAGCCGTTCTTGCTGCCGTCGCTGTGTATAGTCACTGGCTTGTCAATGTAATAATACTTTAAAACGGGCGTGTCCGTAATCATGTGTTTTATTTCTTGAACCGCCTCGTCGTGCTTAGGAAGCCAATGCCACGCTACATCTTTGTCCAAAAGCCTGTGAAGTGGCTCACATACCTCTGAAAGCCGTGGGAGGAACTTGGCCAGGTACGTCACAAATCCGATGAATGGCTGGACTGCTTTTACATCCTGTGGTGTCTGCATTGCCAAAACTGCTTTCGTTTTTTCCGGGTCATTACGTAACCCTTCTGCTGATATGTGTCCATGAAAGTGCACCGCTTTCAGTTTGAATTGCAACTTTTTTTTCGCTCAGTCTGAGTTTCACAGCTCTTCATTGCTCCATCAGGGCACGGAGATTTCTGTCGTGATCTGACTCGGCTTCTGCGTCTGAGTCACCGCAGCCAACAACCAATATGTCATCCGCAATGGGCTCTATGCCGCAGAGTCCCATCAACAGCTCGTGTTGCTTACGCTGATAAATTTCTGGTGCCACTGAAACGCAGAAGGGCAGTTTGCACCATCTCATCCGCCCCCAGAAAGTTGTCATTAGGCTACTTTCATTGTCCAGTTTGCAGTGTAGAAAGGCATCGCGAACGTCTACCAGTGTGAACAGACGAGCTTTGGGTAGTTTATACAGAACGTCTTCCAGTGTTGGCATGTGATAGTGCGATCTTTGAAGTGCTTGATTCAGGTGCTTTGGTCTATACATATTCTTACTTTGTCTGGCTTGGCTATGACTACCATATTGCTTATCCATGGTGTAGGTTCAGTGACGTTTGTGATGTGTCCATCTCTCATGTACTTGTCCAGCTGTTCTTTCACTTTGGCTTTCAAGGCCACCGGCACGTTCCGTGGCGCGCATTACACAGGGGACACGCTACTGTCAAGCATAAACCGGACCTCTCCTGGGACTTACTCGACTGGGTCGTTAAACGCATCCTTGAAGATGTGAGTTAACTGTTTCTTTTTGAGTGGCATGTCAGAGCATACAACTAATCTGTGAAGCTCCTCTGGAATGGTAAATTTCATTAGTCCTAGCCGCTCACATATGTCACCCGAGAGAAATGGCTCTTGATCGGCTTCGATCACTTCAAAAACTAGTTTGTGCTTGGCGCCCTTTACGATGCATTCTGTGTGAAATTGCCCCAGAGAAAGCATTGTGGCACCAGAATACAATTTCAGTCTTGTTGTGCTCAGGTGCAGGGGGCTTTCTGGATCCAGTTTCTCTTTGATTGTACGACTCATAACATTACAAGTCGCTCCCGTGTCTAGCTGACAGGCCTGCATTCTTTTATTAAGCGTCAGGTTAACGAACCATCTTGGACCTGGGGACTTTACTGTGTCAATGCATTCCTCAGCAGCAAAAAGTCGACCTTCACTGTAGGGTCCTTGCTCATCCTGACTATCGTCCATCATAACATTCACTCTGCCGGACCTGTCAGCTCTGTGGCGGGCTTTACAAACCTTAGCGAAATGATTCGATACACCGCATGATTGACAAGTCTTTCCATATGCGGGGCACTGCTCTCTGCCTTTCTTGTGACCACCCCCACAATATTTGCACCCCACAGTTCTGAGCGTTTGCTCATTATTCACTCCACCATCCTGGCGTTTCAGCCTTTGCGCTTGTGCAATATTCACAGTGTCACTGAATGTGTTGTCGATCGCTTTTACGCATTGCTCCGTGGCTTCTGCCAGTCGGCATATTTCCACAGACTGTGACAAGGTCAGTTCACGTTCACGCAACAGACACCGCCTGGTGTTCTCATTGGCAATGCCCAGGACAAGTCTATCACGAATAATTTCATCTTTGCGCTCCCTGTATTCGCAGGTCGATGCTCGCTCCCGCAACCTCGTCAGAAAGCACGCAATGCAGCTGCTCTCACCTCTTTGGGCTTCTTGATCAGCCCGGTAGCTAGTTCATAGTCTTCGAATTTCACTCTGAAATTATCCCAGTTTTTTGATATGTCTCCCGACATCCGCGTTCCCTCAGGGGCAGGAATGCTGTTTGAGGCCATGATCTAGTGCTCACTTCTGACACCATGTTCGTGTTTTATGCAATAAACAAGCAGGAGCTGAATCAATGTGCGTCTTTTATTAACATGGCTCAGCGCAAATTCACGTCACAACAGGATACAAACCATATATGGTATTTCACCATAACAGACTTGACTTGACTTAAATATGTTTGAATAAATTAAAAATATTGGTGGGCGTACGGAGCTACATAACTATGCTGCCATCTTCCTCGGCGGTCCCACGTAACTCCACGTAAATGTGAACGCGGGGGGAACGCGGGGGCACTTTCAATTTCGCGATAAAAGGGGCAGGGGCTCAAACCCCCAGTTTGGGTTAAAATTCTTTGAAGTTCAAGTATTAGCATTATAAACGCCTAATTAATACCAACATATGAAATTAAATTAAAGACATGCATCAGAAAAATTGGGAACGTTGGACAATAAATATATGAATATATATTTCACAGCTTTCACAAAATCACAGCTTGATTTTGCAGTGTTGTCTAATGTACGTTAAAGCAAAAGTGTCCAAAAGTGGGAATTATGGGATAACGGACACAGCAATGCATGTATTATAAGATCATTATGTTTGTAGCGTGATCCATTAAAACGTACAATATATATTTCAATTCAGACCTAGATATTATTAATGGTGCTTGCCTCTGGCAAAGCATCATTATTGTTCTCCTGCATACTTATTATTATTAATGGTGCTTGCCAAAGGCAAAGCATCATTATTGTTCTCCTGCATACTTATTATTATTATTAATGGTGCTTGCCAAAGGCAAAGCATCATTATTGTTCTCCTGCATACTTATTATTATTAATGGTGCTTGCCAAAGGCAAAGCATCATTATTGTTCTCCTGCATACTTATTAATGGTGCTTGCCAAAGGCAAAGCATCATTATTGTTCTCCTGCATACTTATTAATGGTGCTTGCCAAAGGCAAAGCATCATTATTGTTCTCCTGCATACTTATTAATGGTGCTTGCCAAAGGCAAAGCATCATTATTGTTCTCCTGCATACTTATTATTATTATTATTAATGGTGCTTGCCTCTGGCAAAGCATCATTATTGTTCTCCTGCATACTTATTAATGGTGCTTGCCTCTGGCAAAGCATCATTATTGTTCTCCTGCATACTTATTAATGGTGCTTGCCAAAGGCAAAGCATCATTATTGTTCTCCTGCATACTTATTATTATTATTATTAATGGTGCTTGCCAAAGGCAAAGCATCATTATTGTTCTCCTGCATACTTATTAATGGTGCTTGCCAAAGGCAAAGCATCATTATTGTTCTCCTGCATACTTATTATTATTATTATTAATGGTGCTTGCCAAAGGCAAAGCATCATTATTGTTCTCCTGCATACTTATTATTATTAATGGTGCTTGCCAAAGGCAAAGCATCATTATTGTTCTCCTGCATACTTATTATTATTAATGGTGCTTGCCAAAGGCAAAGCATCATTATTGTTCTCCTGCATACTTATTATTAATGGTGCTTGCCAAAGGCAAAGCATCATTATTGTTCTCCTGCATACTTATTAATGGTGCTTGCCAAAGGCAAAGCATCATTATTGTTCTCCTGCATACTTATTATTATTATTATTAATGGTGCTTGCCAAAGGCAAAGCATCATTATTGTTCTCCTGCATACTTATTAATGGTGCTTGCCAAAGGCAAAGCATCATTATTGTTCTCCTGCATACTTATTATTATTATTATTAATGGTGCTTGCCAAAGGCAAAGCATCATTATTGTTCTCCTGCATACTTATTATTATTAATGGTGCTTGCCAAAGGCAAAGCATCATTATTGTTCTCCTGCATACTTATTATTATTAATGGTGCTTGCCAAAGGCAAAGCATCATTATTGTTCTCCTGCATACTTATTATTATTATTAATGGTGCTTGCCAAAGGCAAAGCATCATTATTGTTCTCCTGCATACTTATTATTATTATTAATGGTGCTTGCCAAAGGCAAAGCATCATTATTGTTCTCCTGCATACTTATTAATGGTGCTTGCCAAAGGCAAAGCATCATTATTGTTCTCCTGCATACTTATTATTATTAATGGTGCTTGCCTCTGGCAAAGCATCATTATTGTTCTCCTGCATACTTATTAATGGTGCTTGCCTCTGGCAAAGCATCATTATTGTTCTCCTGCATACTTATTATTATTATTATTATTATTAATGGTGCTTGCCAAAGGCAAAGCATCATTATTGTTCTCCTGCATACTTATTAATGGTGCTTGCCAAAGGCAAAGCATCATTATTGTTCTCCTGCATACTTATTATTATTATTATTCTTCTTCTTCTGGACAAAACTTCGGCGCGTAACTTGTCCCGCAGTTTTTGTCCTAGACCCATGAATGAGGTGTCAAATCGACCGGCTCATTGAGGAGAGGTGTGCTATGACTTTTATAAGCGATCGGCCCAACGATGTTCGCACAGGGGGCGAAAAAGCGGCCAAAAAAGTCCCATTGACTTTCAATGGCGGAATGTTCAGAAATTTGAATCTCAACTGTCACTTTCTCACACACGCACACACACGCAGGGCCTTAGAACCCTTTCTGTCACTCACTCACATCTCTCACTATTGATCACAGTGTCATAGAGACAAGGGGGCGGGCTCATTTCACTCAGGCAACCAATCAGTCTCTCAGGATCAATGTGACGCTATTAAGCCACGCCCTAGCAACCATATAGAGCACCATAGCAACAGGTTCCATAGACTTCCATTCAAAAAGGTCAAAGATAGTCCTTTGGATAGAAGTGTCATAGGAACGTGAGGGTGGGCTCATTTGACTCGGGACAGCAAACGGCCAATCACGAATCACCTTCAAGACTTCATAACCACGCCCTAGCAACCATTTAGAGCACCCTAGCAACCCAAAGCATAGAGGGATATCTTCAAATCTGAATATCATAGGGGTTGGTTTATATCATTCATACTGGCAAGCAGCCTTTGGAGTATCATCACTGGCAGCTGCCAAGCCACTCCCTAGCAACCAAACAGAGTACCCTAGCAACCTTTTAGCAAGACCTATATCTCTGCATCAGAGCATCGTAGAGACATGGCGGTTGGCTCTTTTGACTCATGCTAGCAAACTGGACTTCCAACATGCTACACATGCTAGCAGTGAATAGCTACATGCTAATAGTGATTAGCTAAGTGCTAAAGTGTCTAAGAACATGCTAAGAACTCTATAAAAACACCATAGTAACCATCTGTGACAACTACAAACCACCTAGTAACATCATAGCAACCACCTAGGTTACCATAGCAACTGCCTAGCAACCACTCATAACACCCTAGCAACCGCCTAGCAACACCTTAGCAACTGCCCCAAGTACCTTACCAACTGCCTAGCAACCGCCTAGCAACCACCCAGGTTACCATAGCAACCGCCTAGCAACCACCCAGAACACCCTAGCAACCGCCTAGCAACCACCCCAAGTACCTTAGCAACTGCCTAGCAACCGCCTAGCAACCACCCAGGTTACCATAGCAACCGCATAGCAACCACCCAGAATACCCTAGCAACCGCCTAGCAACACCTTAGCAACCACCCCAAGTACCTTAGCAACTGCCTAGCAACCGCCTAGCAACCACCCAGGTTACCATAGCAACTGCCTAGCAACCACCCAGAACACCCTAGCAACCGCCTAGCAACACCTTAGCAACCACCCCAAGTACCTTAGCAACTGCCTAGCAACCACCCAGGTTACCATAACAACCGCCTAGCAACCACCCAGAATACCCTAGCAACCGCCTAGCAACACCTTAGCAACCACCCCAAGTACCTTAGCAACTGCCTAGCAACCACCCAGGTTACCATAGCAACCGCCTAGCAACCACCCAGAATACCCTAGCAACCGCCTAGCAACACCTTAGCAACCACCCTAAGTACCTTAGCAACTGCCTAGCAACACTCTAGCAACCACTCATGTTACCATAGCAACTGCCTAGCAACCACCCAGAACCCCTTAGCAATTGCCTAGAAACACCCTAGCAACCGAGTGCCGAGTTTTGCCACTGCAAGCACCATTCACATTTTCTTCAGGAAATGTACATTCTAGTTATTAAGTTGGCTTGAAAAAGCCAACTTACTGTAATGCTATTTAAACTTATTATTATTCTTCTTCTTACCTCAACCGTTGACTGCTACTCCTCCTAGAGCTTTAACTCTACATACTCCAAACTCGGGTCAGACCTTCAGACTGTTCTGAAGTTAGTTGCTATATCTTTTCAGACTGATCCGACTTACGGTTTTCCTAAAAATGCTGATTAAAGCTTGGAAAAATCCCATTGACTTTCATTGAGCTGCCTTGGCTGATCTGAACATTCCGTCCAACTGTCAAAATTCAAATTCAAACACACAGACTCAATTAAACTGCCATTCCTATTTCTAAGCAATTTAAACTCATTCAAACTCATTTAAACTCTCTCTCTCTCTATCTATCTATCTATCTATCTATCTATCTATCTATCTATCATCTGACCATATCTATCTATCTATCTATCTATCTATCTATCAAACTAAATCTATCTATCTATCCATCTATCTATCTAACTAAATCTTTCTATCTTTCTATCTATCTGTCTGAATATTTCTATCTATCTATCAAACTATATCTATCTATCTATCTATCTATCTCATAGCAACCACCCAGAACAACCTAGCAACCACATAGCAACCAACCAGAACACCATGGCAACCACACAAATCAATCTGGCAACATCCTAGTAACTAGCCCGAGTACCTTAGCAACCACATAGGACCACCCTAGCAAGGACCCAGGATACCTTAGCAACCGCATAGCAACACCTTAGCAACCACCACAAGTACCCTAGCAACCGCATAGCAACACCTTAGCAACCACCCCGAGTACCCTAGCAACCGCATAGCAACACGTTAGCAACCACCCCGAGTACCCTAGCAACCGCATAGCAACACCTTAGTAACCACCCCGAGTACCCTAGCAACCGCATAGCAACACCTTAGCAACCACACTGAGTACCCTAGCAACCGCATAGCAACAACCTAGCAACCACCTAGAGTACCCTAGCAACCGCATAGCAACACTTTAGCAACCACCCCGAGTACCCTAGCAACCGCATAGCAACAACCTAGCAACCACCCCGAGTACCTTAGCAACCGCATAGCAACACCTTAGCAACCACCCCGAGTACCCTAGCAACCGCATAGCAACCACCCCAAGTACCCTAGCAACCGCATAGCAACACCTTAGCAACCACCCCGAGTACCCTAGCAACCGCATAGCAACACCTTAGCAACCACCTAGAGTACCCTAGCAACCGCATAGCAACAACCTAGCAACCACCCCGAGTACCTTAGCAACCGCATAGTAACACCTTAGCAACCACCCGATTACCCTAGCAACCGCATAGCAACACCTTAGCAACCACTCCCGAGTACCCTAGCAACCGCATAGCAACACCTTAGCAACCACCCCGAGTACCCTAGCAACCGCATAGCAACCACCCCGAGTACCCTAGCAACCACATAACACCCTAGCAACCACCTTGATTATCCTGACTCTATCTATCTATCTATCTATCTATCTATCTATCTATCTATCTATCTATCTATCTATCTATCTATCTCAAAACTACTAAACTAAAACAAAACTTTCGAACTGAAAACTTTCAAACTTTAAATTTTATAAACTACTTTAAACTTTCTGGACCGACTTTTTCAAGCCAACTTAAAGTTTGTCTCGACGAACTTTTTTATCTAGTTATTATTAATGGTGCTTGCCAAAGGCAAAGCATCATTATTGTTCTCCTGCATACTTATTATTATTATTATTCTTCTTCTTCTTCTGGACAAAAACTTCGGCGCGTAACTTGTCCCACAGTTTTTGTCCTAGACCCATGAATGAGGTGTCAAATCGACCGGCTCATTGAGGAGAGGTGTGCTATGACTTTTATAAGCGATCGGCCCAACGATGTTCGCACAGGGGGCGAAAAAGCGGCCAAAAAAGTCCCATTGACTTTCAATGGCGGAATGTTCAGAAATTTGAATCTCAACTGTCACTTTCTCACACACGCACACACACGCAGGGCCTTAGAACCCTTTCTCTCACTCACTCACATCTCTCACTATTGATCACAGTGTCATAGAGACAAGGGGGCGGGCTCATTTCACTCAGGCAACCAATCAGTCTCTCAGGATCAATGTGACGCTATCAAGCCACGCCCTAGCAACCATATAGAGCACCATAGCAACAGGTTCCATAGACTTCCATTCAAAAAGATCAAAGATATTCCTTTGGATAGAAGTGTCATAGGAACATGAGGGTGGGCTCATTTGACTCAGGACAGCAAACGGCCAATCACGAATCACCTTCAAGACTTCATAGCCACGCCCTAGCAACCATTTAGAGCACCCTAGCAACCCAAAGCATAGAGGGATATCTTCAAATCTGAATATCATAGAGGCATGGGGGTTGGTTTATATCATTCATACTGGCAAGCAGCCTTTGGAGTATCATCATTGGTAGCTGCCAAGCCACTCCCTAGCAACCAAATAGAGTACCCTAGCAACCGTTTTGCAAGACCTATATCTCTGCATCAGAACATCGTAGAGACATGGCGGTTGGCTTATATTGGCAAGCAGCCTTTGGTGTATCATCATTGGCAGCTGCTAAGCCACTCCCTAGCAACCAAACAGAGTACCCTAGCAACCGTTTAGCAAGACCTATATCTCTGTATCAGAGCATCGTAGAGACATGGCGGTTGGCTCTTTTGACTCATGCTAGCAAACTGGACTTCCAACATGCTACACATGCTAGCAGTGAATAGCTACATGCTAATAGTGATTAGCTAAGTGCTAAAGTGTCTAAGAACATGCTAAGAACTCTATAAAAACACCATAGTAACCATCTGTGACAACTACCAACCACCTAGTAACATCATAGCAACCACCTAGGTTACCATAGCAACTGCCTAGCAACCACTCATTACACCCTAGCAACCGCCTAGCAACACCTTAGCAACTGCCCCAAGTACCTTACAACTGCCTAGCAACCGCCTAGCAACCACCCAGGTTACCATAGCAACCGCCTAGCAACCACCCAGGTTACCATAGCAACCACCCAGAACACCTTAGCAATTGCCTAGAAACACGCTAGCAACCGAGTGCTGAGTTTTGCCATTGCAAGCACCATTCACATTTTCTTCAGGAAATGTACATTCTAGTTATTATTCTTCTTCTTCTGGACAAAAACTTCGGCGCGTAACTTGTCCCGCAGTTTTTGTCCTAGACCCATGAATGAGGTGTCAAATCGACCGGCTCATTGAGGAGAGGTGTGCTATGACTTTTATAAGCGATCGGCCCAACGATGTTCGCACAGGGGGCGAAAAAGCAGCCAAAAAAGTCCCATTGACTTTCAATGGCGGAATGTTCAGAAATTTGAATCTCAACTGTCACTTTCTCACACACACACACACACACGCAGGGCCTTAGAACCCTTTCTCTCACTCACTCACATCTCTCACTATTGATCACAGTGTCATAGAGACAAGGGGGCGGGCTCATTTCACTCAGGCAACCAATCAGTCTCTCAGGATCAATGTGAAGCTATCAAGCCACGCCCTAGCAACCATATAGAGCACCATAGCAACAGGTTCCATAGACTTCCATTCAAAAAGGTCAAAGATAGTCCTTTGGATAGAAGTGTCATAGGAACATGAGGGTGGGCTCATTTGACTCGGGACAGCAAACGGCCAATCATGAATCACCTTCAAGACTTCATAACCACGCCCTAGCAACCATTTAGAGCACCCTAGCAACCCAAAGCATAGAGGGATATCTTTAAATCTCAATATCATAGAGGCATGGGGGTTGATTTATATCATTCATACTGGCAAGCAGCCTTTGGAGTATCATCATTGGCAGCTGCTAAGCCACTCCCTAGCAACCAAATAGAGTACCCTAGCAACCATTTTGCAAGGCCTATTTCTCTGTATCAGAACATCGTAGAGACATGGGGGTTGGTTTATATTGGCAAGCAGCCTTTGAAGTATCATCATTGGCAGCTGCCAAGCCACTCCCTAGCAACCAAATAGAGTACCCTAGCAACCGTTTTGCAAGGCCTATTTCTCTGCAACAGAGCATCGCAGAGACATGGCGGTTGGCTCTTTTGCCTCATGCTAGCAAACTGGACTTCCAACATGCTACACATGCTAGCAGTGAATAGCTACATGCTAATAGTGATTAGCTAAATGCTAAAGTGGGCTAAGAACATGCTAAGAACTCTATAAAAACACTAAAGTAACCATCTGTGACAACTACCAACCACCTAGTAACATCATAGCAACCACCCAGGTTACCATAGCAACTGCCTAGCAACCACCCATAACACCCTAGCAACCGCCTAGCAACACCGTAGCAACAGCCCCAAGTACCTAACCAACTGCCTAGCAACACCCTAGCAACCACCCAGGTTACCATAGCAACCGCCTAGCAACCACCCAGAACACCCTAGCAACCGCCTAGCAACACCGTAGCAACTGCCCCAAGTACCTTAGCAACTGCCTAGCAACACCCTAGCAACCACCCAGGTTACCATAGCAACCGCCTAGCAACCACCCAGAACACCCTAGCAACCGCCTAGCAACACCTTAGCAACCACCCCAAGTACCTTAGCAACTGCCTAGCAACACCCTAGCAACCACCCAGGTTACCATAGCAACCGCCTAGCAACCACCCAGAACACCTTAGCAATTGCCTAGAAACACCCTAGCAACCGAGTGCCGAGTTTTGCCACTGCAAGCACCATTCACATTTTCTTCAGGAAATGTACATTCTAGTATTGTAATTACTATTCACCTGAACAAAACTTTGGCGCGTAACTCGTCCCGCACCGTTTGTCGTAGACCCATAAATGAGGTGTCAAATCGACCGGCTAAATGAGGAGAGGTGTGCTATGACTTTTCTAAGCGATCGGGTGTACGAAGTTTGCCCAGCGGACAAAAAATCAGCTGAAAAAAGTCCCATAGACTTAACATTGGGACAAAATCTGTGAGATCATATCTTTGGATCAGAAGGTCATAGAGACTTGGGGCTGGGCTCTTTTGACTCGGCCAGCCAATAGGTAGTGACACAGCAACTTCATAGCCATGCCCTAGCAACCAATTACAGCACCCTAGCAACCGAGTGGCGAGTTTTGCCACTGCAAGCACCATTCACATTTTCTTCAGGAAATGTACATTCTAGTTAATGGTGCTTGCCAAAGGCAAAGCATCATTATTGTTCTCCTGCATACTTATTAATGGTGCTTGCCAAAGGCAAAGCATCATTATTGTTCTCCTGCATACTTATTATTATTATTATTATTATTATTCTTCTTCTTCTTCTGGACAAAACTTCGGCGCGTAACTTGTCCCGCAGTTTTTGTCCTAGACCCACGAATGAGGTGTCAAATCGTGCGGATTATTGAGGAGAGGTGTGCTATGACTTTTATAAGCGATCGGGTGTACGATGTTCGCCCGGCGTGCGAAAAAGTAGCCGAAAAATCCCATTGACTTAACATTGCGACAAACTTTGACGAGTCATAGCTCCTAACGAGAATTTCGTAGAAACATGTGGGTTACCACGTTTGAAGAGGCTGACAGTCTCTGTCAGACCATACCTCAAAATGGGGTGTAAGTTGTACCCCTGGGGCGCAAGAGCTGCCCAAAGTGGCCCCATAGACTTACTATGGTGAAGCCGTGCCCATGAAACAGTGTGTTTTTCCTACTATGGTAAATTACATAGGGATTTTGTATTGAACATAACTCTGGATCACAGTGTCATAGAGACAAGGGGGCGGGCTCATTTCACTCAGGCAACCAATCAGTCTCTCAGGATCAATGTGACGCTATCAAGCCACGCCCTAGCAACCATATAGAGCACCATAGCAACAGGTTCCATAGACTTCCATTCAAAAAGATCAAAGATATTCCTTTGGATAGAAGTGTCATAGGAACATGAGGGTGGGCTCATTTGACTCGGGACAGCAAACGGCCAATCACGAATCACCTTCAAGACTTCATAGCCACGCCCTAGCAACCATTTAGAGCACCCTAGTAACCCAAAGCATAGAGGGACATCTTCAAATCTGAATATCATAGAGGCATGGGGGTTGGTTTATATCATTCATACTGGCAAGCAGCCTTTGGAGTATCATCATTGGTAGCTGCCAAGCCACTCCCTAGCAACCAAATAGAGTACCCTAGCAACCGTTTTGCAAGACCTATATCTCTGCATCAGAACATCGTAGAGACATGGCGGTTGGCTTATATTGGCAAGCAGCCTTTGGTGTATCATCATTGGCAGCTGCTAAGCCACTCCCTAGCAACCAAACAGAGTACCCTAGCAACCGTTTAGCAAGACCTATATCTCTGTATCAGAGCATCGTAGAGACATGGCGGTTGGCTCTTTTGACTCATGCTAGCAAACTGGACTTCCAACATGCTACACATGCTAGCAGTGAATAGCTACATGCTAATGGTGATTAGCTAAGTGCTAAAGTGGGCTAAGAACATGCTAAGAACTCTATAAAAACACCATAGTAACCATCTGTGACAACTACAACCACCTAGTAACATCATAGCAACCACCCAGGTTACCATAGCAACTGCCTAGCAACCACCCATAACACCCTAGCAACCACCTAGCAACACCTTAGCAACTGCCCCAAGTACCTTACCAACTGCCTAGCAACCGCCTAGCAACCATCCAGGTTACCATAGCAACCGCCTAGCAACCACTCAGAACACCCTAGCAACCGCCTAGCAACACCTAAGCAACCGCCCCAAGTACCTTACCAACTGCCTAGCAACTGCCTAGCAACCGCCCAGGTTACCATAGCAACCGCCTAGCAACCACCCAGAACACCCTAGCAACCGCCTAGCAACACCTTAGCAACCGCCCCAAGTACCTTACCAACTGCCTAGCAACCGCCTAGCAACCACCCAGGTTACCATAGCAACCGCCTAGCAAACACCCAGAACACCCTAGCAACCGCCTAGCAACACCTTAGCAACCACCCCAAGTACCTTAGCAACTGCCTAGCAACCGCCTAGCAACCACCCAGGTTACCATAGCAACCACCTAGCAACCACCCAGAACACCCTAGCAACCGCCTAGCAACACCTTAGCAACCACCCCAAGTACCTTATCAGCTGCCTAGCAACACCCTAGCAACCACCCAGGTTACCATAGTAACCGCCTAGCAACCACCCAGAACACCTTAGCAATTGCCTAGAAACACCCTAGCAACCGAGTGCCGAATTTTGCCACTGCAAGCACCATTCACATTTTCTTCAGGAAATGTACATTCTAGTATTGTAATTACTATTCACCTGAACAAAACTTTGGCGTGTAACTCGTCCCGCACCGTTTGTCGTAGACCGATGAATGAGGTGTCAAATCGACCGGTTTATTGAGGAGAGGTGTGCTATGACTTTTCTAAGCAATCGGGTGTACGATGTTCGCACAGCGTACGAAAAATCGGCTGAAAAAAGTCCCATAGACTTAACATTGCCACAAAATCTCTGAGATCATATCTTTGGATCAGAAGGTCATAGAGACTTGGGGCTGGGCTCTTTTGACTCGGCCTATCAAGCAGCCAATAAGTAGTGACATAGCAACTTCATAGCCATGCCCTAGCAACCACTTACAGCCCCCTAGCAACCCGAGTGCCGAATTTTGCCACTGCAAGCACCATTCACATTTTCTTCAGGAAATGTACATTCTAGTTAATGGTGCTTGCCTCTGGCAAAGCATCATTATTGTTCTCCTGCATACTTATTATTATTATTATTATTATTATTCTTCTTCTTCTTCTGGACAAAACTTCGGCGCGTAACTTGTCCCGCAGTTTTTGTCCTAGACCCACGAATGAGGTGTCAAATCGTGCGGATTATTGAGAAGAGGTGTGCTATGACTTTTATAAGCGATCGGGTGTACGATGTTCGCCCGGCGGGCGAAAAAGTAGCCGAAAAATCCCATTGACTTAACATTGCGACAAACTTTGACGAGTCATAGCTCCTAACGAGAATTTCGTAGAAACATGTGGGTTACCACGTTTGAAGAGGCTGACAGTCTCTGTCAGACCATACCTCAAAATGGGGTGTAAGTTGTACCCCTGGGGCGCAAGAGCTGCCCAAATTTGCCCCATAGACTTACTATGGTGAAGCCGTGCCCATGAAACAGTGTGTTTTTCCTACTATGGGAAATTACATAGAGATTTTGTATTGAACATAACTCTGGATCACAGTGTCATAGAGACAAGGGGGTGGGCTCATTTTACTCAGGCAACCAATCAGTCTCTCAGGATCATTTTGAAGCTATCAAACCACGCCCTAGCAACCATATAGAGCACCATAGCAACAAGTTCCATAGACTTCCATTCAAAAAGATCAAAGATAGTCCTTTGGATAGAAGTGTCATAGGAACATGAGGGTGGGCTCATTTGACTCGGGACAGCAAACGGCCAATCACGAATCACCTTCAAGACTTCATAGCCACGCCCTAGCAACTATTTAGAGCACCCTAGCAACCCAAAGCATAGAGGGATATCTTCAAATCTGAATATCATAGAGGCATGGGGGTTGATTTATATCATTCATACTGGCAAGCAGCCTTTGGAGTATCATCACTGGCAGCTGCCAAGCCACTCCCTAGCAACCAAACAGAGTACCCTAGCAACCGTTTAGCAAGACCTATATCTCTGTATCAGAGCATCGTAGAGACATGGCGGTTGGCTTATATTGGCAAGCAGCCTTTGGTGTATCATCATTGGCAGCCGCTTAGCCACTCCCTAGCAACCAAACAGAGTACCCTAGCAACCCAAAGCATAGAGGGATATCTTCAAATCTGAATATCATAGAGGCATGGGGGTTGATTTATATCATTCATACTGGCAAGCAGCCTTTGGTGTATCATCATTGGCAGCTGCCAAGCCACTCCATAGCAACCAAACAGAGTACCCTAGCAACCGTTTTACAAGACCTATATCTCTGCATCAGAGCATCATAGAGACATGGCGGTTGGCTCTTTTTACTCATGCTAGCAAACTGGACTTCCAACATGCTAAACATGCTAGCAGTGAATAGCTACATGCTAATGGTGATTAGCTAAGTGCTAAAGTGGGCTAAGAACATGCTAAGAACTCTATAAAAACACCATAGTAACCATCTGTGACAGCTACCAACCACCTAGTAACATCATAGCAACCACCCAGGTTACCATAGCAACTGCCTAGCAACCACCCATAACACCCTAGCAACCACCTAGCAACACCGTAGCAACTGCCCCAAGTACCTTATCAACTGCCTAGCAACACCCTAGCAACCACCCAGGTTACCATAGCAACCGCATAGCAACCACCCAGAACACCCTAGCAACCGCCTAGCAACACCTTAGCAACTACCCCAAGTACCTTAGCAACTGCCTAGCAACACCCTAGCAACCACCCAGGTTACCATAGCAACCGCCTAGCAACCACCCCAAGTACCTTAGCAACTGCCTAGCAACACCCTAGCAACCACCCAGGTTACCATAGCAACTGCCTAGCAACCACCCAGAACACCCTAGCAACCGCCTAGCAACACCTTAGCAACAACCCCAAGTACCTTAGCAACTGCCTAGCAACAGCCTAGCAACCACCCAGGTTACCATAGCAACCGCCTAGCAACCACCCAGAACACCATAGCAACCGCCTAGCAACACCTTAGCAACCACCCCAAGTACCTTAGCAACCGCCTAGCAACCACTCAGGTTACCATAGCAACCGCCTAGCAACCACCCAGAACACCTTAGCAATTGCCCAGAAACACCCTAGCAACCGAGTGCCGAGTTTTGCCACTGCAAGCACCATTCACATTTTCTTCAGGAAATGTACATTCTAGTATTGTAATTACTATTCACCTGAACAAAACTTTGGCGTGTAACTCGTCCCGCACCGTTTGTCGTAGACCGATGAATGAGGTGTCAAATCGACCGGATTATTGAGGAGAGGTGTGCTATGACTTTTCTAAGCAATCGGGTGTACGATGTTCGCACAGCGTACGAAAAATCGGCTGAAAAAAGTCCCATAGACTTAACATTGCCACAAAATCTCTGAGATCATATCTTTGGATAAGAAGGTCATAGAGATTTGGGGCTGGGCTCTTTTGACTCGGCCTAACAAGCAGCCAATAAGTAGTGACATAGCAACTTCATAGCCATGCCCTAGCAACCACTTACAGCCCCCTAGCAACCCGAGTGCCGAATTTTGCCACTGCAAGCACCATTCACATTTTCTTCAGGAAATGTACATTCTAGTATTATAATTACTATTCACCTGGACAAAACTTTGGCACGCTACTTGTCCCGCACCTTTTGTCGTAGACCCATGAATGAGGTGTCAAATCGACCAGCTAAGTGAGGAGAGGTGTGCTATGACTTTTCTAAGCAATCGGATGTACGATGTTCGCCCAGCAGACTAAAAATCGGCTGAAAAAAGTCCCATAGACTTAACATGGGCAAAAAATCTGTGAGATCATAACTTTGGATCAGAAGATCATAGAGACTTGGTGTTGGGCTCAGCTGAATCAGTCTATCAAGAAGCCAACAAGTAGTGACTTGACTTAACTTCATAGTCACGCCTTAGCAACCACCTAGCAACCGAGTTTCAATTTTGCCACTGCAAGCACCATTCACATTTTCTTCAGGAAATGTACATTCTAGTTATTATTATTATTCTTCTTCTTCTGGACAAAACTTCGGCGCGTAACTTGTCCCGCAGTTTTTGTCCTAGACCCATGAATGAGGTGTCAAATCGACCGGCTCATTGAGGAGAGGTGTGCTATGACTTTTATAAGCGATCGGGTGTACGATGTTCGCCCGGCGGGCGAAAAAGTAGCCGAAAAATCCCATTGACTTAACATTGCGACGAACTTTGACGAGTCATAGCTCCTAACAAGAATTTCGTAGAAACATGTGGGTTACCACGTTTGAAGAGGCTGACAGTCTCTGTCAGACCATACCTCAAAATGGGGTGTAAGTTGTACCCCTGGGGCGCAAGAGCTGCCCAAAGTGGCCCCATAGACTTACTATGGTGAAGCCGTGCCCATGAAACAGTGTGTTTTTCCTACTATGGTAAATTACATAGGGATTTTGTATTGAACATCACTCTGGATCACAGTGTCATAGAGACAAGGGGGTGGGCTCATTTTACTCAGGCAACCAATCAGTCTCTCAGGATCATTGTGAAGCTATCAAGCCACGCCCTAGCAACCATATAGAGCACCATAGCAACAAGTTCCATAGACTTCCATTGAAAAAGATCAAAGGAATATCTTTGGATGGAAGTGTCATAGAAACATGAGGGTGGGCTCATTTAACTCGGTGCAGCATACGGCCAGTCACGATTCACCTTCAAGACTTCATAGCCACGCCCTAGCAACCATTTAGAGCACCCTAGCAACCCAAAGCATAGAGGGATATCTTCAAATCTGAATATCATAGAGGCATGGTGGTTGGTTTATATCATTCATACTAGCAAGCAGCTTTGGAGTATCATCACTGGCAGCTGCTAAGCCACTCCCTAGCAACCAAATAGAGTACCCTAGCAACCATTTTGCAAGGCCTATTTCTCTGTATCAGAACATCGTAGAGACATGGGGGTTGGTTTATATTGGCAAGCAGCCTTTGGAGTATCATCATTGGCAGCTGCCAAGCCACTCCCTAGCAACCAAACAGAGTACCCTAGCAACCGTTTTGAAAGACCTATATCTCTGCATCAGAACATCGTAGAGACATGGCGGTTGGTTCTTTTTGACTCATGCTAGCAAACTGGACTTGCAACATGCTACACATGCTAGCAGTGAATAGCTACGTGCTAATAGCAATTAGCTTAGGTTTTATACATGACACAAACAAGTAAAAATGTGTTAGCATCATGCTAGTAGCATACTAACTGAGTTAGCATCATGCTAGTAGCATGCTAATCACGTTAGCATCATGCTAGCAAACATGCTAATCATGTTAGCATCTTGCCAAAATCACATTAGCAACACGCTAATTGTGTTAGCATCATGCAAGCAACATGCTAATTGTGTTAGCATCATGCTAGCAACATGCTAATTGTGTTAGCATCATGCTAGTAGCATACTAATTGAGTTAGCATCATGCTAGTAGCATGCTAATCATGTTAGCATCATGCTAGCAAACATGCTAATCATGTTAGCATCATGCTAGCAACATGCTAATTGTGTTAGCATCATGCTAGCAACATGCTAATCGTGTTACCATCATGTTAGCAACATGCTAATAATGTTAGCATCTTGTTAAAAACATGCTAGCAACATGTTAATCATGTTAGCATCTTGCTAAAAACATGTTAGCAACACGCTAATCATGTTAGCATCATGCTAATCAAGAGTGCCGAGTATTGCCACTGCAAGCACCATTCACATTTTCTTCAGGAAATGTACATTCTAGTTAATGGTGCTTGCCAAAGGCAAAGCATCATTATTGTTCTCCTGCATACTTATTAATGGTGCTTGCCAAAGGCAAAGCATCATTATTGTTCTCCTGCATACTTATTATTATTATTATTAATGGTGCTTGCCAAAGGCAAAGCATCATTATTGTTCTCCTGCATACTTATTATTATTATTATTATTATTCTTCTTCTTCTGGACAAAACTTCGGCGCGTAACTTGTCCTGCAGTTTTTGTCCTAGACCCATGAATGAGGTGTCAAATCGACCGGCTCATTGAGGAGAGGTGTGCTATGACTTTTATAAGCGATTGGGTGTACGATGTTCGCCCGGCGGACGAAAAAGTAGCCGAAAAATCCCATTGACTTAACATTGCGACGAACTTTGACGAGTCATAGCTCCTAACAAGAATTTCGTAGAAACATGTGGGTTACCACGTTTGAAGAGGCTGACAGTCTCTGTCAGACCAGACCTCAAAATGGGGTGTAAGTTGTACCCCTGGGGCACAAGAGCTGCCCAAAGTGGCCCCATAGACTTACTATGGTGAAGCCGTGCCCATAAAACAGTGTGTTTTTCCTACTATGGGAAATTACATAGGGATTTTGTATTGAACATAACTCTGGATCACAG